>NC_135786.1:148852727-149171363 GCF_051106095.1 Pogona vitticeps | reverse complement strand
ACATTTTTCTGCATCAGAACACACACAGATGAAGAACTTCAGAAAGGCCTAATAGTTCTTAAAATATGACACATTATGGCAAAGCTCTAACATTTCAGTTATTTTCTGAAGGATCATGACAGATATTTTTTTTCTAAGAATGGACTGCTGTACCAGAAGAAGTATAATGGGGCCATGTGATTTTCATCATCATCATCTTCATCTTAGAGCTGCAGAGCTAAAAGGGACCCAATGTGTCAACGAGTCCAACCCCTGTCAAGGAGGCACAGTAGGAAATAGAACTCCCAACCTCTGACTTCACAGTGGGACACCTGAAACACTGAGCTATCCAATAGTTTTAAAAATAGGAATGTTGTAGGAAATTCAACTGTCTTTGTATACTTTGAATGGTCATACCAAGGTATTCCTGATCCCTTAACAGAGCCTTAAATGTGAGCCCAAGCTCTCATGATACTAGATAAAAGGAACATGAGGGTGGTGACTGGAAAAGCTTATTTCAGCTTGAAGCTGTGTAGAGCAGATGCCAAACAAGACCAGAAAACATAGATCTAGAGCAGACTGGCTACATACACTCCATATGGATCCCCAACACATCTTCACAGCTTCCATAGCTCTGTGGTGCCATTCATAGGCATCCATTCCTTTTCCTTAAACTCTGATGTCACTTCTCATCTGTTCTTTATCAGGCTAGAAGCAGCAGTGCACGGTTTTTCCACAGTAACTACAAATAGATTTACATAAAACAGCCAATGATAAATTCATAAATTCATTTTGTAATCCTTTTCTCCCATGCAATTTCCTTTGAGATTTCTCAGTTGGGAGGGGGAACACCCTCGTTCAGAGAAATCTTGCTGTGAGGAGAGAAGAGGAACCCCACCCCCACTTACATGGTTTCTCACTGAGAACAAGAGGATGTGAGATTCACACCCCTAACAGGAATCATGCAAAGCAAGAACAGCAACTTGAAAGCTTTCATCAGCATTTAATTCTTGGATAGGCAATTGAATAGGCACAGAGTTCACATCTCCATTCTGGTCAGAAGCAATCCATTTCTACTTAAATTACAGTAATTAGTTCTAAATGTGTACCTAAGCCAATACACTTGTTTCTGTATAACTCTTTTGTCCTCTGTTATGTTCAAGTATAAACAACAGTCATCACTCCCCTCTCTTTACAGGCTCTCCTTGTACATAGAAACACAAGCAAATGTGCACAGGGCAGCATAGGTATCATTGTTCTTGGAGATGTGATCACAGCTTCACAAGTGGTTGGGCTGACTGGTTGAGCGGTTCTTATCCCATCAGCACCTTCCCAACAGCAAGGGTCTGCCCTTATGGTTGTAATGTCCGCAAAGAGGAGGAGGGAAGGAAGGAGGCATGGAACCAAACTGCATGAGATATTTTTAAAAAAAGGAGTGGGAAAAAAGAAATTAAATTTGCATCCTACTCCCATTAGTGTCACAGCACTACATAAAATAGGAAAAAAGAGAGATAAAAGCAGAGATATTAAAACCAATAGCACCTCTTGGTGTATAAGAAGGTGACCACAATTTCCCGTATAAGCTCCTTGGTATAGATACAGGTACCTATTTCCATCCTCAATGTAGCATGGAAAGTGATAATCTTATCGCCTTTTATGCATTGTTGCATACAGCCACTGCTAGATTATGGCTGCCATTTAAGTCAGTAACTAGATTTATTCCACCTTGGCTCATCATTATGTAACTGTACTTATTTGTTAAGCACTTAAATGTTTCCACAGTTAATCATCTATAGATATTGACCAGAATACAGCTTTTATTGTTTCAGTATGTGAGGGTCAGCCTTAGTGGCTAGTATCCTAGCTAGGAACATAATGACTGTTCTGAATATTCACCCATTTCTATCTGTTCAGGGGGTACAAGGGGGCGGGGGGGTAAAGCTTTGTATTGATTCCTTTTAAAAAGAAAATGAAGAGAAGGGGCTCATTTTGCATCTAACTAGTGTGCAGCTCAGCGGAATAGATCTAAGTTTATGTACAAATGCAGGTGTTTTGTAGTTAGAAAAAACCTTGACCTCACCTTCACTATTATGTGTTCGCTGAATAGTCTTTCCACTTGTATACATGCAACTCCTCCGTACCACTCAACAATTATGAAAACAAAAGTAAATCCATTGTTGTATCTTGATCCAGTAATTAAAATGTAACTGTTAGAAAGGGAATCATGCCATGCCTGTCCTCTCATCTAGTATAGCTACAATGAAGATTTAAATCATGTAAGGTGAAGGATAAATTCACGAATCCAGCCTACATTATCGTTTATTTCTATTGCAATTCCTCCTTGATGCCACAAGAAACAAAAATTGAAAATAGTGGAGTTTGATTTCAGCAAAGGAACCATTTTCAAGCTACTAAATAAATTAGTCAGTTAATAACATTTCTTGTAAAAGGAAATTATTGTAATGATCTTTTGCCGATGGACACCAAAATGTTTCCTAATGCTGGAGGAGTGATAAAGGCAACTAGCACAGTGGTGCTGGTTAACATAGTTACACAACCTGTTGCATAGTTACACAACCATTTGCACAGTTGGATGCACAAAAGCTTGTGAATCTGGTAGTACAATTAAATGAAATCAATCATTATTATATGGTCACAGACCCGTTAAGGCAGGGCAGTTTTTTCTAACATAGTTGTACTGCTGCTTGTATACTGCATATCATATTGGGAGGTGGCAGTGGTGTGGCAGTGGGAGGGTGGCAGCGGGGTGTGTGGGCGTGGTTTTTTTTTTAGTAACTGCCCATAAATTGACAAATTTGTTAATCATTATTAGTTCATGGGGGCAACTTCATGTTTCTTGTGTCATCACCTTTTGATGGCTCACGAAGCAGGATGACTCACCAAAATGGTGAGTCATGCCCATCTCTACTCTAGAAACATTTAAAGTAACCGTCTGTAGTCAAAGAGGAAAGAAGGTGGAAGAAATAGAGTCTCCAACTTGGAGAATGGTCAGATGAAAAAGAGGGAACTATCATCATCATCATCATCATCATCAACAACAACAACAACAAAGGAAGAAAAACAAACAGGTAGTGAGTGGAAAAACGCTTCCAATATCAGGGGTGGGGGGAAAAAAACTTTACCAATCAAGTTAATGGCAAAGAAGACTCACATTAGACTGTAAGCACTCCTAAGCTAATTCTGAACATATACAACCCCTAACACAATTGTTCTTGGGCTAGCACAGTGACTCTAGACTCACAAAGAGAGTATGGCTTAATAAGAAGTTGATGACATATACCAAGATCCAGGTCTATAGAGCCTGTGTCCTGAGTACACTCCTGTACTGCAGTGAGTCCTTGGACCCCTTGTGCACAGCAGGAGAGGAAGCACAACACATTTCATATGCATTGTCTCCAACACATTGTTGGTATCACCTGGCAGGACAAAGTTCCAATTAGAGTAGTCCTAGAACACACTGGAATTTTTAGCACATATACATTACTGAAACAGCGACGGCTATGTTGGCTTGGGCATGTCATGAGGATGGTGATGGCCGGATTCCAAACGATCTCCTGTATGGAGAATTAGTGCAGAGAAATCACCCCAGAGGGAGAACACAGCTGCGATACAAGGATATCTGACTGTGGGATCTAAGGCCTTAGGAATGGACCTCAACAGATGGGAAACCTTGACATCTGAGTGTTCAGCCTGGAGGCAGGTGGTTCATCATGGCCCCTCCCATTTTGAAGAGACCCTTGTCCAGCAGGCCGAGGCAAAGAGGGAGTCCCAGAATTAGCAAAATCAGGGAGCTGGACAGGGGACAGATTGTATTTGTCTTCAGTGTGGAAGGGATTGTCACTCTCGAATTGGCCTTCACAGCCACACTAGATGCTGTTCAAAGTCCTGTATTTGGTGCATGTTACCATAGTCTCTTGAGACTGAAGGATGACTAATCTAATCTAAGCACAGTGACATTGACTGGATACAAACCAAAGTGTTTGCAGTGAGAGATGTTTTACCTGATGGTTCTATGAACTTTATATGCCTCCTTTCCCTTTATATGCCTCCTTTCCCAAGTTGGCCACTTGCTGTCCCTTTGCAAAATCCACTGTTCAGACTTTGCTGCCACTCTACCATCTTGTGTTGATAGTAGGGCTTTCTATAGCATTGTTTTGTGAATTGGTAGTGATAGCTCCATTCACACTCAAATATATAGTGTAAGAAAGAACTACTCACCTTCAGAAGCAACTGCTCAGTTTTCTCTGTACACGTGCCATCCCTCTGAGCCTACAGTTCTCATTCAATCACATAGCTAGTGGCCTCCACTGAGAGTACTGCATTCTTACATGTTCTGAAAATAAACCATTGAGCTAGAAAGCAAGTATTGTGGAGCAAGATTTCAAAAGACTCCCTCACAGCGGCTATTATCTATGCTGGTGATACAAGAAGGTATTTCTTAAAACCCCAGCACGTGCCTTCAGTTTATGAGTTTTGTTGGTTGTGCATAGCTTTTTTTTTTAAGGGAAAGGTTACTTCCTAACTCTTAAAGATGTAATTGTACCATCTGCCATCCCAAAAGCATTGCAGTACCGTCAAGAGTACCATATGTAGATAAGTCGGCCTGTTGACCTCTTTACTTAATATACATGTACAAAGCTCTCTTGTTGAACCTGTGAAATGAAATGTCACTTTCACTGAACATATCCCAGAATAACTGTGTTTGGGGTTCCACTGATTCATGTGCTGAACAGATTGAAAAAGGCTGGATGGGTAGTTTTAGTGAGCTCCTAACAGTTATAAAACTCAGAAATTGCATGGAGTTTAAATCACCAAGGCTATGAAAGCCATGTTGTTCATTTTGATGACAGATATCTAACAAAATTGGTCTACACACTGGTAGTATCAAAATTTGACCGCTGTAATGCACTCTGCTTGGGTTTCTCCTTGAAGCTGCTACAGAAGCTTCGTGAGGTCCAAAACATGATAGTCAGAGTGCTGGGCTGAGGAAATTCAATCATATCACCCCAGCTCTGGTCTACCTGCACTGGTTACCAGTCTGCTTCTGTGCCAGATTCAAGGTTCTGGTTCTAACATATAAAGTCCTAAATAGTTTAGAACTTTATTACTTGCCTGAATGTCTTCTTCCAACTTCTGTTCCTCATCTGATCTGTTTCTTGCAGAATTCATACCTGCTGGATTGTGTGCAGAGCTCTTGTTGAATTCAGGGGCAGGGAAGGAACTATTGGTTAGTGCTGGATGGATTGACAGTCACAACAGCCCAGAAAAGTCCTTCCCAGCCAAACCGACTAAAAGCAGCATGTGAGGTTGTAAAAACTGCAGCCATCACACCCAGTGAAGCAACCCTGCATCCGCATTTGATCACACTGTGAGTCAAGCACCCGGAGGGCCACTGCACATCCTTCAAAATTAGTATGAATGTTTATTTGTGTTTTTTCCTAGAATACATGTTGCTATATTCACTTTTGCCCAAAATGCATTCTTTGCAAGCAGTTTTCTTTGTTTGATACCTTGTTATGTGTTCTTCCACTGGGATGCACTTATTTAGGGGCATTTTTGTTTCAGAGAAAAGTACCACAACATCCAGAGAAGTGACAAGACCCAAGAACAACTACTGCTCCAATCCACGTTGCGCATATAGCAGGTTTATACCACTGTGAACTGAGTGAAGAGTGAATTTCTTCCGCATTGCTATTCCTCATGTCCCAGAGCACTCTCCCTGTTTTTAATCTGAAGTAAAAGTATTTAGAATAACTTTTTGAGAAGGGACTGAGAGGAAAAGAAGAACATTTAAACAAACAAGACAAAATTTATTTGGGATGGCACTGCACACCTCTTACTCCAGAATATCTATTTGTAAAATGAAGAAGCTACATGCTCATTGGTATCATAAGGACAAATACTTCAGAAATGGCTTTGCAGACCTTATCAAGTATTATTTCTAACCGTTGTGTATATGCAACTAACTGCACAAGGAAGAATACTGGATTAAAGGCTAGGAAACTATCATTTTGAGCCATGTGACTCTGTTGCAAGTGCTTATTTACCCTGCTAGTTGCTTGGGAACAATAAATGTTTCCTTCCCAGCCTCATATAGTCCATCTCAGTAATATCTGTACCAGGAAGAAAAAAACAACAACTCAGGGGAACATTATTATCATGTTTTTCTCAGCTTCCTGGAGGCTATTACGAGGACCACTGCTGCTAAATAAGACAGACAAACCTTTTGTCTGATCCATCAAGATCATTCATCTGTTTACTGGGTGAGTAGCAGAGGCATGACATTTTTGCTAAACAATGTGGTTGTAAAAACACCACAGCTTGAGCACCTCCATGGCCTGTATATTTTAGGATGAGTTGCTTTAGACACAACTTTGTGGAGGACATGGCTAGGTGGTTCATTGCGCATTAAACAAAAAAGGAATGTGAAATGGCAGACTATAAAAACATAAGGTGAAGAGGAGAGGAGACAAAATTAATCATGTGTCTGCTTATATATGGATAGGATAAAGCAAGGTGGAGCAGAGGTGGCAAGAATGTGATGAACATTGCTTTTCAATGTCTCCCACCACCCCACTGCACACACACCCTCTCACTTTATAACAGTCATTATTAACAGAGGATGTGGGATGCCAACACAGATGGAACAAAGCTGAAAAGGACATACAGGCTGTGTAAAGAGTAGGTTCCAGATCCCAGCAGGTGCACTTTTCCAATTTTGTTCCTCCAGTCTCATTCATTACAAATAATCCTCTCAGAGAAAACAAAACATGGCATCACTTATTGACAGGCTCCTGCTTCTTTGGCAGAACTGTTCAATAAAGCAGCTTTTGTTGAGCAAAACACTACTGTTCTTAAATGAAAGAGCTCACAGAAAGTGGCTGCATCGGATTCTCCTGTGTGTTGACCATGCTAGCAAGAACTCTGCATGCCATGCTCAAGTTTCATTCAAGGGATCCTCAGACTGTTCCCTTTGAGAGTCTCATTCTCACACACATTCACAGCAGGGCACAATGCCTACTGAAGGAGCTTGGAGAGAACTTCTGAAGCTTGGATGTATGGTCTCCATGGCAGGCACAAAAACACCAGTCAAACATGCCACATATTCTGATCCATGTAACACCCCATTCCCCCCCCCATCCTACCCTCTGCCCTCACTACACCAGACTTCTCAGAACTGGGAGAGAGAAAAGGCAATGGGAAGGAATGCAGCTGTTCTCACACACAGCAGCACAGAGGAAAAGAAAAATCCACAACAGACTTCCTCAGGTGGCATGCTTCAGATGTGTGGATCTGCAACCCCCCCCAGTCCACAACCAAAAGAGCCGCACTTGGGAGGATGATGGGAGTAGTAATCTAACACACCTGGAGTGTGCCACCCAGAGAAGGCTGCCCAAAAACACATCCCATCTTTTGCAGAACCTTAATGTGCAATTCTCTGTGCAATTAAGATTGTCACAGCAGCTCATTAAAATATCATTACCAATTCTGAGGGCTCAGTCCACATATAATCAAGCTTACGTATGTTAAGCTGAGGTGTAAGTATGAAATTTCAAAATGTAGTCTGGGGGAGAGAGTTTCTGGAAACAGCAAAGAAGAATAGTTTGCTCAGTTTTCCAACCAAAGGAGAATAGATTGTCTTGTTTTAAAAAACTCTGTGCTGTCATAATTTTTTACCCACAATGAAAAGTGATGTCACAAAGTCAGGAAATAATGAACATTATGCCTTAAGCACCACTTCTCCACTTCCATTTTTCCTGATACAATTGAAAATGCATTTTAGCATTGCTTGGAGGTCCAGATGACTCCTAGCTGAGGCTTCAGTTCCATCATCACGTAGTAAAGAAAATGGGTAAGATCATAGTTGAGAGTGCTTATGGAAATACATTCCCCTGTATCTATAGTCCAGATCTTGTCAGGTTTGCTGACAGGACAGGTCTTGTCGGGACAGGTCTAAGGATGCCAGAAGTTATGGCTTCACTCAAATGGGTAAGACACAACAGCCTTAGTCAAGCATTCAAAAATGGTCCTTTTGAAAGTGTTAGCAGGGGAGAGAGTTCTAGCCCTACTCTCCTGAGAGGGCATGTATGAAGATGAAAGCTTCTACTGCACATGAAGTCTATTAACACTGTTAGGGAGCTTGAAAAATCAGGGTTCATAATCATAGGAGACTCCATGTGTCTTTCTTCAAGAAAAGTCAGAAACAGGTAAAAGGTAGGGCTAGAATTTTCTGCCTGCTCATGATTTCAGCTTAACCATTTTTTGAAAGTTTGAACAGGGCTAATACATCCAGCTCTGACTACGGTGCAATTTTGCTTGAAGACTTCACTGTGTCCATCTAAGACCTGCTACAATCTTTACAAATCCAGGTACATATCCTAATCAAAAATAAATAGAATTCAAATAAAGCCTTCACACTTCCATATGTGGATGCTAATGCTCACTTGAAAGTTTCTGGCTTCCCCAAATTAGTTCTTCTGGACTTATTCTGTAACAAACCAGATAAAAAGCATTGTCTGTAGCTAGGCATCCTCGAGAACGCTATTTTCTACATACATCATACAAAAGCAAGTAAAACATAAGTAGTGCTTTTGTAAAAGATGAAAATTCCGCTTCATCAATGGAGAGGATATTCTGCGGGTAGAATGTTATCCACTCTTATACAGAAGATAATTAAATGTGCATAAAGAAGATTTCTGAACTATGTCTAATGGAAAAAGAGCTCATCATTTGAAGAGTTAAACTATAAGAGTTCTTCCCATTAGATATGGCCTCAAAACATTGTGTATGCCTATTTAATCATCGTCATCTTAGAACTGTAAAGCTAGAAGGGACCTTATAGATAATCAAATCCAGCCCCTGCAAAGGAGGCACAGTGGGGAATCAAACTCCCAACTCTGACTCCACATCCAGAGACCTAAATCACTGAGCTACCCATATATATATCCCCATGAAATACTTCACCACTGATTAAGTGTATTTTTTTCTCTTTTACAAACGAGCCATTTGTCTTTATGTAGTATGTATAGCCTAATGAAATTTATCATTCAGTTATATTGAAATGTTTTTGCTTTTAAAAAATTATTCAATATATAAACACTTGCCTTAGCAAGTGCACCAATCATGTGGTGAAGTAGCTTGATTACAGTTGCACAATATGTATAGAATGACAATGTATAGTGATAAATAATTTAAAACTAGGTTCAAAGTCTTTTCACTATAATCTTGTAGAGTAAGTACATAAACTAAAACGTATATATTATGCAAAACGGAGATTTGAATGCTTTTGTTCTGAAAGTATAGGGTAGTCCAGAAGGATGAAATATCCTCATTTTGTAGGCACTATGACAGAAGGTAGCATAATGATTTGGACACTAGAGCAGGATTTGTGAGGATGGGTCCACACAGACAAGAGTTTCATTGGTTGACTTGGAGATAGCCATGCTACCTCAGTCTAACCTACTTCACAGTATACTGTGAGGCTAAAGTGTGGAGAAGGACAACTATCCAAGCCACCCTGAGAGCACTAGAGTCTAGGCAGGACATCAATACAATATAATACAATACATATCATATTGCATTTCTGTTTTTAGAGATAGGAATCCAGAATACACAGCTAATTTTAATCATGTTCCTAGGAAAATAGAATTCATATATTCACATGCAGTGCAACAGCAGGAAATTATAGAACATTGATCTTTTTGCATGTTCTTGCAACTCTAAGTATCAGATTATAACATGAACCCCAATGGGATTTCAATTGCAGAGAGAAAAGCTTCCCCAATGGGACAAATGATATAGCATTAACATCTACTTGTGCCAGATGCTGAGATCTGTTTATTAGTGAATAGCATAGATTATTTTAAAATACACTCAGGTGATAATGTAGAATTAAATGAAAATCTGACTTCTAGGACCTAGTATGTCAGGGTCTGGAAGGATCACCAGAAATGAAAGACCCAGCACACCCCTAAATGATAAGCACCATTAAGTCAGCACAATCATTTTGAAGTAGGAATATAATTAGTAGTATGATTATGCCTATTATTAATGAGCAACAATCTCCTTTGAGAGTATAATATGGTTGATAGAATGTCAGCTTAGGATTCAAGAACCCTGAATTCAAATCCCTGCTTGGCAATTGAAACACATGAAGGAGTGTGACACTAATAACCACAGTTTAAACATCCTGAATACCTTTTTAAACAACCCTGCTAGGGTTACCACCAGTCAGAAGTTCATAACAATGTCAAATGCCTTTAACCTTAGTGATACCTTATTGTATCTAAAAGGAAAAGAATGTCCTCACCACCAGAATGTTTTGAGTGACCATGGGTCTATCAGGGCTACATCATGTCGCTTTCCAGAAGCCATGCATACAAAGCAATATTGTTGATGGGCAGCAGCAGGCGGTGAGAAGCAATCAGGTGTAAAGTAGCTTTTAATCTCTATTTGGCTATCTTAACCTCAGACCAGTATTCACTTATGCATTAGTAAGGGGGCACCTATAGTGGTCGTTTGTTTGTTTGTTTGTTTGTTTGTTTGTTTGTTTGTTTAACTTATATGCCACCTACTCTACCCAAAGGTCTCTGGGTGGCTAACAACAATTAAAATACAATAAAAATACAATAAAAAGATAAAGCAATTAAAATACAATCAAAATAGACCCTCTAAAAATTGCCATCAGGACCCACAGTTGATATTATTTCAATTAAAATCCTTCTGGAACAGGAAGGTTTTGACCTGGTGCCAAAATGTCATCAACGTTGGCACCTGACGAATCTCAGTCAGGAGGGCATTCCATAGTCTGGGGGCAGCTGCTGAAATTCTGCAGTTTTCATCTGATCTGGCACAATGAACATTGACCACCCAGCCCGGAAATAACGAGACAAGACACAGGTGTTGGGTTTAAAACATGGGCCACAACTTTATTCACTATTTAAAGTCATCCCCCCCCCCCAAATGCAAGGGTGCCTACTGTAGGGCGATATTCTTCAATGTCCGGATAATCCTAGATCTCTGGACATTTCCTATAGCAGGGTGAGAGGCTGCAGGCCTCTTTGGCTCACCTCGATCTTTGCCTCCACCTGCTCTGGGGCATCTTCATAAGCAGGATAAGGAATGTGAGTGTCTCCGCATAAGGAACACACATGTTGGAATCTGCACGGCTTAAAGTTGCAGAGACATTGCGCATTGAAATCTCAGCAAAACATGCAAGGGTTGAAACCCCTTGGTGCACTGAAATGTGGATGGAATTTAGATTAGCTGCTCTCTGAACTAGGTGCCCACTATCAAAGGGCTTGCCCGCCATGAGATGAGTTGTATATAAGATCGATGTATTGCAAAAAAGGTGAAGGCACGGTCTGGGTACTATAGTGCCAGAGTAAATTTAAAAAACCAGTGGCCAGTTGGCTCAAAACCCATCAGCCCTCTTCCTCTTAATTTGTTCCTTATCTCTATCCTCATCCTTCCTGTCTTTCTTCTCCTCAATCTTCTTATTTAGCAGCTTGAATGCATCCACATATTAACCTTGTCAATTATTTATTTATTTATTATTTTTTGTATAGTGGCTGGTAGAAGGTGGTCCTCTAAATGTAAAGGCTGCTCACCACAAGGCAATGCAGTTCTGCAACAGAGTTGTACCCTGTGTTTGGGATTACAGGGTAGGTGAACTGCTGAGAAACCTCAGCAAAACCAGGTTTCTGACCAGGTGATAACAACCCACTGGGGTATGGAGCCATCCCACATTTCAAATCTGGAGGATGCCCCACCAAGTAGAAGAGCTAAGCCCAAAACTGTTAGGTAGCACACTGAGGACTGGTGGAAAATTTCCTGGTGGAGTAACCATCCCCCCCTCCATGTAAGAATCCCTATACAGAGAGAGTAAATTTAAAAAAAATGAAAAGTAAAATAAATTAAAAGTAAAATTGATACATAATTAAATTAATTTATGGGTTTCAATTTAAAAAAGAGGAGCAATTGGAACCAGCTATAAGTCATTATTAATATAAACTAACAGCTACCCTGCAACCCAGCAGGGAGCACTGCATGATGTCTCAAGGCTGCTGTTTGCCTGATTTTTTTAAAACTGAAGTTCCTATAACCCAGCCAGCAGGTGGCACTACCCACAGATCAAATACTGGCTCCATATCAATTGAGATTATTTTAAAAACAAGCCCCCCAAAACTACAAGGAACAATGGGTAGGTGGGACAGAAGGGGTGGTGGTGAAGCACAATCACAACTGAACTCTCTTGTAAATAAATTAATTCCCCTTAATTAACAATACAAATTAACTAAATGAATAAAATTATTTTAAATCCAATTAACTTGCAAATATAAACTGAATCCCCTTTTCAAAACCCAATAGAAATATTAATAGTTAAATGCCCATGAACTTCCCACAAACATCCCCTGACAGCTAAAATGAATTTAAGGAAGGTGGGGTCAGATGGAGGATCACCAAGAAAAAAACCCACTTCCCCAAATAACAACAGCACCCACAATACCCCATTAACAAAGAATTAAACACAGCAAGATAACCAAAGGAATAAGAAAAGGAAAAGTAACACTCAGGAAAACAGCTGATGAGTGCTTTGAGCTGAAGAATAGAAGCTGGGAGGGTGAAAACAAAACTCCCAGCAGCTGCACAGAGTCTTTGCAGAGAAGGCAGCAAAGAGGCTGCTGTAGAGGGACCCAGCCTTCTTAAAGGCATGGTCCCTCCTCCCATCAGAAGACTGTGCCACCTGTGACACTTGCCCCTGGACGGGTGGGCAAAGCCTCCCCACAATGGTGACCCAGCGCCATCTTAGAGAGGTCATTGAATTTAAACCCAATTACTTTACAACACAAATTTCAATGCAGAGAAATACAGTGAGGAATCATGTATTTTTGTATTCAGTCATCAGGGGTGGTTTAAATTTTGCTCCATGCTGTCATAATTTTTCTGCTTTCTGCCCTGTGTGATTGCCTTATCTAATACATAGGGACACTTGCAGGATGAACACCTCTTGTCGTCAAACATTTTTGGCTCTTGTTTAAAAAGGCTTTAAAAATCAGCTCTGAAAGAAATTAGTGAACAGATAAAATTTTAACGAGAGGCAGAAATTGCCAGTTAGCACCTTGTCAAATGGAAGGTGCCAGTGGTTAGGAGTGAAAAGAAAAACTTGTTGCCATCTAGATGACTACACCCACAGAAACCAGCAGGGAAACCAGTTTTGAAAAACTGTGGTTCATTTCCTCTGTGTATAACGGTATTCTAAGTCTCACTGAATTCAACTGGATTTATTTCTCTACAGACCTGCAGAAGACTGCATTGTATGCTCAGCTATGCCTAAAAGTGTCCTTTTCTTCTGTAAACTGTGGAACAGTTGTTGAGATGGTTGTTGTTGCTTTGAAGACAAAAGCAGCCGTGCTCCTAAATTGGAAGTATAATTAACATCATCCAGCTGACACTGTAATGGCCCCACTTCAAACAAAACAATCACTCCAACCACCACTGACACAGCATGGGATAACTCAAGTGGCCCAAATTATAGAAAGGAGAAGGTAATTTTCAGAAGAGGCAGACAAATGATTCCATTAAAATTAGGAAAAACTAAAGTGAACATCTGTTATGGAACACCAGGGTCCAAGAAAACCTGCTACAAGTGCTAAACAGTTGACAGTTTTGCTGCACTTGCTAAAAATGTACACTTCAGAATCAATACTTCCTCCACTGGGCATGTTGAGAATGTCAATATTAGAGTTCAGATAACTAGGGAATCTCTCCTGTCTGTCCTGAATCATCACAATGTTTAGAACTTAGCTACATGTTATACTCACTTCAAAAGAGTTCTATTTGTTGACAGTTCTAATGCTTCTCTACCAACACATGAAAAACCTTAAGATGTGTTTATCCCTCTTTGTTTCCTTTTAGAGAGTGCAGTCCTAATTTAAAGCTATACAATCCATAGGAGGTTTAGGAGGAGGCTAAACTCCACCTCTGCTGATAGAACCAGTTTCCATTTTTCCTGCACACATTCTAAAAAACTGCCAGTCCACCTATCACACCTCCAGAGAACAAATCTTTCTTTCTTTCTTTCTTTCTTTCTATATTCAAGTAAACTATCTTCCTTTCCATCTATTTGTAAAATAAGTAGAAGCAGACACACTGTCAGATTATTAAACATTCATGTTCTGAACACTAGGAAATGTTAATCTTCAGTGGGTTAAAAAATATGGCACAATAAAAATAATTGAGACAGGAGCAATGATGTTCAGGATTTAATTATCTGCTTTGGACAACATTTTTCAGGACAGTCCATTTTATGGGAAATGATGAGAGCATATAAAAAAAGAACCTCAAGCAGCATTTAAGTTGAGTTACACATATGGCATAGTCCCAGCTTGTGGACTGGGACAGGAGCACTCCCAATTCTCTGCCCCTCGTCACGAGCCATCACTGTCCCAGCTGCTATCCTATACTTTTAAATTTGAAAGTGAACCCAACTTCTGCATGTACACATTTTATTTATTTATTTATTTATTTATTGGACTTATATACCGCCCCATAGCGCTACAAGCACTCTCCGGGCGGTTTGCAATTTTTAATTATACAGGCTACACATTGCCCCCCAGCAAGCTGGGTACTCATTTTATCGACCTTGGAAGGATGGAAGGCTGAGTCAACCTTGAGCCGGCTACCTGGGATTTGAACCCCAGGTCGTGAGCACAGTTTTAGCTTGCAGTACAGCGTTTTAACCACTGCGCCACGAGGCTTGTGTTGCACAACAGTGATCCCAAGTTCATGTACTGCTTAGCATCTTTGTAAACATTGGGGCGGAGACAGATGAAATATTGTGGCATCTCAGAGATTTAAGAGGTTTGTTCCTGTCCGAACGTTCGTGGATCAAAATCTACTTCCTCAAATGCAGGAATGCATTACTTAGTAAGCTCCAGTGAATATAAAGTAACTCATAGAGGGAATGCAATCAGCTGGTGCACGTACCTACTTTTATTGGTGATTTAGCAGAAATTAGGGGGAATTTTTTTTTCCGGGCCCCCCTGCACTTGACAATTATTCTTCAAAGGAACCAAATCTTGAACCAATCTGGGATTGATTATGGTTTCCCTTCCTTTTCTTCGCATGGTGTGAGAACATCTCAAGTGCACAGCTGCAATTTAAGGAATCAGAATCTAACACCAGAAAACCCTTTTTCAGTTGCTGAACAGCTAGATTAAAAGTTACAGATGTGTTTCCCAATGGAGTTACAAACAAACTTGTTCAAAGATGAAGGAAGTTTGTTTTAGTGTAAATTGGACTCAGAAGAAACAAGTTCTGCCGCCAGCCAGGAGCAAGTTCAAAGACACGCGCTTACTGATTTAATTACTCTCAGGAATTACTTATTTAATCACTCTCAGGAATTTTTCTGTATAGAACATTCTGGAAGTTATTGTGAAGACAGAACACACACATCTGTTGTGAAGAAAGAGGCATGCACAAATGCAAAGTTGGCATACTGTTCCATGCTATAGAGCAAAGAACAGAATCTCCTCACAATGGGAGCTGGGATACCAAGAGCTACAGAATTCTGAGTGAACAATTTGTCTTCTTTTGAGGACCACATCTAGGGTAGATGCACTAGAACAGTGGTAGTCAAACTTGGGTCCTCAGATGTTCCTCGACTGCAACTCCTAGAAATCTTGGCCAGCACAGCAAGTGGTGAAAGCTTCTGGGAGTTTTGGTTCAAGACCATCTGGGGGCCCAAGTTTGACTACCACTGCACTAGAAAATGCAGGCCAGTGGCAGAGAAGGCAATATCAAAAAATATTCTTTTCCTTATCTCTCTTTCTGTAACTATCTTTTCCAAATCCATAAGTACAGTTTTAGAAGCTAGGGATTCACAGAGTCATTGGTTAAATGTGGGTCACATGAGATTATAATACATGGAGAGACGATGGAAAAATGAGAAGGAACGCATAGTCCTGGGAACATAATAGCCATATTCTTCTGATACTGAGTGTATAGTTTTATGTTTCTTTCCCCTCTAGAATGGTGGCTAGAGGCAGTATTTCCACTCAGGAAAGGTATATTTCTTCATTTCTAGCAGCAAATACCAAAGGGGAGGATTCTTACCATTCTGACACCAAATTGTTGTGCCCTCTGAATTTGTTTAACCTAGGTCAGAGCTCTGTTTGCCCTGACTGATCTTTTTGTCCTTCCCTTTTAAACATACCATTCTCTCTTAGCAAGAAAGAACTCTGTGGCACAAAGATATGGGCCACACTTCATTGAAAACAATCAGTGTTGCCAATCCTTTGCTGTAGTGCGGGCTCGGGTTTGAACATATGGGGCTGAATGGACCCTTTAACAAACAAACAACTGGGCAAGTCCCTGGCCCAAGTTTTTGCAGCCATGAAGACGGATAAACCCAGCTGGCTAAAATTGGACCACCCCCCAGACCTCAAGCCACCCTCTGCCTGTTGACTGTTGGTCTGGGTGCAGCCCCAGCACATCTTCCCCCCCCCAGCACTGTAATCTCACAGTCCGCAATGCTGAGAGTTCAGATGAGCTATAATTACCTGATATTGCTATGGGACTCACCAAAATACCCATTTAGTCCACATTACCCACCACTGCATAGGGACTAGCCAAGCTAAGTCCCATGCTTGCCAAGCTCCAGCAGCAGAGCCCCCTTGATGTCTTCAAGAAAGACATCCAAACCTCATTTAGATAGATGTATGCCATCTGTCCAAAAAAATCTCTGGCTTATCCATACGGATCCTATGGTGATCAATCACCAATCCTAGGCTGCTGCAAACAGCTCTGCAGACTTCTCTGTTAATGGTTGTTGTGGGTTTTTTGGGCTCCTTGGCCGTGTTCTGAAGGTTGTTCTTCTTAACGTTTTGCCAGTCTCTGTGGCCAGCATCTTCAGAGGACAGCAACCTGTGCTCTGGTGTAGTTGGCTTGGGAGCACAGTATTTATGGCTGTGAGATAGGCTTTTGTCTTTTTCGGTAGATGGGTGATTAGTGTGTATTGTTGTGGATGTATTGTTGTGCTAAGGAGAAGAGATTATCTGTTCCTGTGGTTGATGGGTGTCATTAGCTGGTCTTTTGTGTGTAGTGATCCCCTGTGGCTGGGTAGAGTTCGTTGACCTTTTGCACGCTGTATTTTTGAGAGCTGGAAGCCAAGTTTTGTTGAGCTTCACACTTTCCTCTTTTTTGTTGAAACTGTGCTGGTGCTTGTGGATTTCAATGTAGAAAGGCACGACCAGGTGCCACCACTCTGCAGGCAAAATTTAGGTGTCCAGCCATCTCCTGTAGCTCCCTCAGGGTCACCTTCTTCTTTTGTAGCATCGAAGCTACCCTAACCTTTAGGTCAGCTAATTTTTTCTTTGGCAACTTAGATGTTTGCTGAACCATGTCTAATTCAATACCCAAAAATGTCAAGGCTGTAGTCGGCCCTTCCATTTTTTTCTCAGCCAAAGACAGACCCAATTTGTCCACCATGGAATGGAAGGTGTCTAGTGTAAATTTACACCTCCCAGTGTTCCTTTCCCCACAAAAAAGAAAGTCATCAAGGTAATGGGCCATACTCTTACATCTCACTCTACTCCTAAGCTTCCACTCAAGGAAGGCACTAAACCATTCAAATGCTGTACATGAAACTGAGCAGCCCATAGGTAACACTCGATCTATATAAAAAGAACCTTGAAAGCAAAATCCTAACAGGTTAAAATCCCATGGGTGAACTGGCAAAATCCAAAATGCTGATTTTATGTCACATTTTGCCAATTTTCCCCCACTCCGCCTCTACATACCATGTTAACTGCCTCATCAAACGAGGTATAACACACAGTGCAAAGTTCCTGAGGGATAGCATTGTTAACTGAGTTGCCTTCAGGGCAAGACAGATGGTGGATCAATCTGAACTTACCTTGTGCCTTCTTTGATACTATTCTTGAAGGTGAGACCCGCAAAGTCTCCAAAGGAGCCATTGCAAACAGTTCCAACACTCTTCCTTCCTGTATTTCCTTGGCTATCTTGTCTTTAACCACTGGCTCCATGCCATGTACAAATCTGAGGTTTTGGGCAAAGAATGCTGTGCACTCCCCTAATGCTGGGATCCTAAAAACTTCCTTAAAACCTTGAAGCAAATAACTGGAGTCATCCCGAAAGGGATAATTGTTTAATCATTATTCTAAAACTATAACATTAATTTGGCTGGGTTCCTTTTCCAGGGTTAACCCTGCCCCCATTGAGTTTCCTCCCACCTCCAGGGCCCTTATTTTGCCTTGTGGCACTGGCCCAGAGGCATGTGGTACTAGGGTGCTGCCCCCTGCACACCATACACTTGTGACTGAATCTGCAGAGTTTCTTAGTTCACACTCCCCTGTAGTTGTACTCCCAACAGAGCAGGCAGGGTTGAACCACCTGCCCCGTGCTTACACAGGGAGACACATTTGGAGCAGTCTTCCAAATCAGGCGCCCACTATCAGTCCTGTCACCTAGAGTGGGCCTGGCCAGAGTCATAATCTACAGCCAGAGACCCAGTAATGGCTCACACTCCTCATACAGAACGATTAGTCATAGGAAAGCCATGCCTGCCCTGCAAAGTCCACATATGCCCTATAGATGAAATCCAAGTATTGAAATAAGGATTGAGCCTGCCAAGGCTGTCCCTTTACTACCACCCCAGCATATATTAGGAATCCAGGTAGCCAGTTTGCCCAATTCCTATTGGGTCTCTTCCATATATGTCTTTCTTTATCCTTCTCATCCCCCTTATCCAGTGCCTTCTTTTCTATATTCGTACTCATTAAATCAAATAAATCTACATATATTTACCTTTTCAGATTTTTTCTTTCATCGCAGGGATGAGGTGGTCACCCAGGGACATTGCACGAGCCTCAAATGGCAATACTTGCAATGGCACGGTATTATAACCTGTGTCCAGAACTGAAGGGTACGGCCAGGCACCTATGCCAGCAGCTAAGTTACCAGGGCTGGAAATGCAGGTTGTGGGCATGGCGTGGCCCAGCTGCTAAACTGGGCACTTGTGCAAGGCCACACAGAATTTGGTGCTCAAACGCTCTGGCTATTATATGGTGTATAATGTGGCAAAATAAATTGCCCACTGCCTGGTCAAGGCCACGTAGGAGAATGTGAGGAGGTGCTGGTGCAGTGGTTTGTCCACTGCCTGGCCAAGGCCAGGTGGGGAATGGTAAAGTGGCATCAGAATTCATGTTCTGTCAGGGAACTGTGAAGAGGTGTCCAGTGTGATGGATGACTCACCAGACAAAAGTGTGGAGGCAGTTTCCTCTCTGCTGTACATGACCTCCGGGCCAATCTCCTCTGATGCCTCCTGTCTGCCCAAAGCGGAAGCACTGGTCGCTGCTGTGATTGGGGCTAATCTCCCTTTGTTGATTCCTTGCTGTAATGCCATGACCTTTGCCCCATCTGCATCCTTCTTGGATGTCCCTGCTGCCTGCTGCTCTGCCTCAAGAACAGTAAACCGAGACATTAGATTGTCAGCCAGAGCTTTGAGCTTAGCCCTGCGATGAACCTTAGCTTCCCTAGCTGACCTGTGCAGTTGAGCCCAACTGGACTGAGTGGCACACTTAGCTGTTCTTTCAGTTTCTAGTGCCACTGTTTTATCCTGGAGCTGCTGCCAGATGGGTCACAATTCTCCATCAGACGAAGACTGAGGCGGTGACCGCTGAGATGCTGGCAGTTTCTTGGCCGGCTGCTTTCCTTTTTTATTGCCATGACCCTTCCTGAATGCCATTTTGCAGCACAAAATTGATTCTGATTAGCCGAAGAATAGGCTGCAGTGACCCCACTATTGCTACAATAACCGATTTACCTTTACCATGCTGAGTGGTGCAAGCTAAGAACAGAAATTTATATCAAAGAACCTAATTGCTCAAATTATTATTGTGATTATTCTTTATTATTATAATGATTTAATTAATTAATTAGGTCTAATTTCATAATTGAGTGATTAATTAATTAGAATTAATCACTCAGTTATGCATTTATACAATCACAATTATTAATGCTGTAAACTGATTAATATGTGATTATATTAATACTACTAAATTAATTTATGCAAATGATACATCCCCATCAATTAATTACTTGATAGTTTATTGAAGTAAAAAGTTGTATATTAAACAAGTCCCAATGAAATATACTAATCAAGTTTAAATTTATTTATTTAATATTTAAGTAAAGCCTAATATCCAATAAACTAAATGAAGATTAAAATTTGAAGGGGCCTACTACAGAATTAATGTTGAATTAAAGCAAATATCCCCCCCCCAACAGAAGTGTACTTGAACAATCGCCTAGCGCATGAATAAAATTGAAATAAAGGCAGCCAAAGCAATTAATGCTGAATTAAAACAATTGTCTTCCCACTGGAATGTACATAAACAAACACATAGCTCATGATGAAATTCAAAATCAGGCCACCAAGAAAGATGTCCTGCCAATTCTTCCCAAGGAAGAGGGGGGAGTTGAGAAGCAGTGCGCCAAACTGTTGAGGAGCCTAACCACAGCCCGAAGGATGGTAGCACTCACCACCACTGATGTTTTAAAGTAGAGGTATAATCGATCTCTATTATTCAACTGAAAACACTCAAGGATGACAGATTAATCAAGATCTAAATATCTTTATATTTATTTATTTTTATTTCCTTTAAAAAAAAAAACGCACAAGCCGTGCGGTTACTCCCCGCCCCTTTGTGCTGCTCTAAATTAAATAAATCAATATAAATACAGTAATTACAAAAACCAAGAAATATTAAAACAAAATGCAGTAACGATAATCAAACTGGAGGAGGGAACCTATGCTACCCTCCCGATCCAGACACTGAACAGTGTGGGCCTCGAAACCAACTACGTAGTTTCATAGAGAGCCGAACAGCTGAACTCCTTCCTTGACCTTGACATCAAAGGAAGAGGAAGAGGAGAGGGGGGAACAGTGCTTAAATAACCTACAATTTCCCCCTTTCCCTCAAGTTACTCACACGAGACTGTGAGGTCTCACCTCATCTGGACAAGGCAAAGGCAAGCCGTGCTGCCAAAGTGTGTCTCTGCAGCGGCTTCATAATATATATATATATTTTTAAAAAGCTTCTCCTCTGTGAGCTACACTCCTTTTCTTTTTTCCCTTTATTTATTGCAGCTTAAGAATGGAGTGTCTCTCTATCTGCAATTTTTTTAAAAAAAATTAATAAAGTTAGCAAGATGATGAAAATGAGAGGAAGCCTTATCACAGCTTATTAATACATTTCTTTGTAATGCCACCACCTTCAGGGCTATAAATAGAACTGCAAGTAAGCAGCAAGCAAGGTTTTCCTCCTCCCTCCATGTTTGGCTGCATATATTCACCAGACCCAAATTCCCAGGTACTACTTCACAGCAAGTGAATGCGAGAGAATTCTCATTCTATTCATTGCGTAGTCACACCCTAGCAGGAAAAGCCTCAACCTTGTCAAAGGTCAATTTAGGCAGTAAAACCAATTTAGGCAGAGGAAACCATGGCCCTCTAAATGCAGATGAGCAACTGCTGTCATTGTTCCTCACCAGGGGCCAGGTGGGATGGGGGTGAAGGAGAAAATGGACTCCAATAATATCTTGAGGTCCACAAGTTCCTCAGCCCTGGCAAGAGGAATGTCAATACTCTGCTTATTTGCTTAGGAATAATCTCCACTGAACTCAATGAGGCATCAGAAGATGAATGGTTTCATGCGTGGTGCACCAATCCCAGCATGGTCCAGGATTCAGGATACTTGGGTTCAAATCTCCACTTAGCTGTCGAAATTCATTAAGTGGCAGTATTGGTAACACTTTCCCTTAAATATCTCACTTACCTTGAGTGTCCTATTAGCATCACTATAACTACAGTCTAACACGGTGGCACATAACGCGCACACAGTTTCCGACATCCTCTCTTCTATACAGATGTTAAAGATACTGGAGCCTTGTCACCATTTATGTCTCTCTGCCCTAAGATATGACTATTAATTACACTGAAGAATTTTAAAAGACAACCCAAAATAAAGAGACCGAGTATATCCTCATGGCAGTAGAGTTAATTGAAAGAAATGAAACTTATTTCCACGTAAAGCTGTTGGGATCAGACTACTGGGACACTATATGCGGGAACTTGCAGCTGTATGTGACATAATAAGTCTGAACCAGAGAAATACAAAAGTAGTTTATCAAAGACTTGCTGAGTACAGCATTTAGTTTTGAAACTGTAATTACCAAGCAAAAAAAAAAAATACAAAAAACTCCAGCACACATCAAAACATCATTAATGAGAATATGCCTGCAAGCATAGTATAGTCTATTTACCTGTTTTGTGCTACTTCTTAGGAAGTGGAATAGCACATTATTTTGGCTCTACATAATAAAAAAGGAAACTCAAAGCGTGACTGTACCTTTTGCTTCTGCTGAACAAATTAGAGTTGCATAACATTCGACATAAAAATAATTTATGATGACTTTGTTCAACCCTAGTACTTTTAAGCACATACATCCACCCACCTAACGTGTTATGAATGGAAACACTTTGGGCACCATTAAGGCAAAGGCTACAAAATTTAGTGTTCTTCATCTTAGGAGGAGACAGTTGGCAGTCTGATTTGCAGGCACTGAACAAGGATAAGAAATAAAATTCAAATTTTATGAACATAAGTAAAGCTTGATTATTTAAGAAACAGAAGGAAAACTGTCACCCATCCCTTTGCGTTCCTATGTTGAGAAAAGATTTGCTTATAAATTTCTGGTGATGAGGTGGCTATTAAAGGCACTGAGACAAGTGATCAGGGCCATAAGTAGGCCAGGTTGACCAGGACTTCTAAACCACAGAGGTTTAGTGGGCACAAAAGTCCTCACCTGTTCCTTTTCAACTGCCATTTGCAATGTTTGTGCTTCCAAGACTGGAGGTCTCACAACTATTCCCTTCCCTTCTGGTAGGCCTGGTTTGGACCAGGCTGCTGTGGACATGCCCATTATGTCAAAGCAGCAGGAAAGGCTAAGTGGGAGAGCAAGGAGGAATGCAGAGCCCAACCACATTGCCATGGATATAGCAGTGAGCCAAGAAAGTGGAGGATGAGGACACACTATGGCAGAACAAGGAAGATTGCTCAACATTGCTAGGGATAGAGCAATGAGCTGAAGAAGAGGAGAGTCACTGTTTTGCTCATGGCCATTTGTGTCCCATGCAGGCCTTGCAATGGGCAAAGAGGATTTCTGGCAAAGGTGAAGGGGCTGAAAGCAGGATATAGCACGTCATGCTGCTTGTTCAGGAGCCAAAATAGCTAGTCATGTCTCAGCGAGCCAGTCTTGGGATGAGATCTCTTTTGTCCTTATCCCCATGCTGTTATCAGCAACCTGAAACTAGGGATGGGTGGGGTTGATATTTCAATTAGTTTTTAGATCAGAATTTACCAAATTTAGGACATTAGAATATGTGAATGAAATGGACAGATTTGTCTATGAAACACAGAAACTAAGGACTAAGGTATCATTTAATATATGACCTCTGGCTAGATGTATGGTATAAAAGTATAACAAACAAACAAACAAACAAAAACAAACAAACAAACAAACAAATAAATAAATATGCAGGTTCTACAGCATTCAAATAGCATCAGCAATTTTTGCCTCCAGTCATTATGTAGCTAATTGCAGATGGCACAAAGGGAATTTAATATCTTGCTATAGTGCTGAGGAAAGCCCCTCCTATGGAATTGTTATTTGTATGTGGAGGAACTCATCCATGGACATGACTCTCTCCCTTCAGCACCAGCGGGAGATTCCCTTCCCATGCAAATATCAGTTGCAGAGGAGGGACCTTCCTCAGAAGTATAATGTTGGGGAAGATTAAAGCTTAAGTTTGGAAAGTGAATCCCACCTCCTGGGATTCTAATAATTCTTTAACACTAGCATCACTCAAATGGTTTGCATTTAAAAAAACCCCACTGCCCTTTAAATACACCAACACAGTTAATATGTTGTCTGCTGTGATTCTTAGCAAAGGGAACCTTTTCCAGCATGAATGTAGCTGGAGAAGAAAGTTTCAACTCCTACCTTTTTATGTGTCTAGGAGCACTTTCCATTAAACTGATGGTATCTTTAGAACAAGCCAAACGATATGAGAGTTTATAGTTCATAAGCATCTGATCTGGTAATACAGCTGATACTGAGAGGCTCTGAAGAGGATCACCATATTAATGTGGAAGCATTGGGACTCCTCTGTGCAATCTCCTCTTCACTTTCTAAATTGCAATGGCATACAACTGTAGGAGTATTCACTCACTACCTCTATGGATGCAGTTTGTGTGCTTCAAGAGTACCTAGCTCTTTTTTTACTTCCAAAGGCTTGCTTCTCCTCCCCCAAACAGGGAGGGCCAACAGAGTCCCAGCAAATGTGTTTTCCACAGCAAACAGAGTCCCACACAGTCTAAGAATTGTATATCCAAAAGGAGAGAAGGTCCAACTCGTTGCCAGCCGCCAAACTGGAAGATGTTCTTTTCTCTTATCAAGATTTATTTTTACCTTCACCCAGCCGGGCTATGTTATCAGAGTGCCATTTAAATCATTAGTTCAGTTCAAATGCAGGTAAAAATAAATAAATGAAGGTAAAAATAAATCTTGAGAAGAGAAAAGAACATCTTCTGGTTTGGTGGCTGGCAACGAGAAAAGGGATTGGACTATAAAAACACTTGAGAGACTCATGTTTTAAATTCCATCTTTTTGTTTGAGTTTCCCTGCTACTTTATTGTTAACACTGCAATAGTTTTAATCTAAAATATTGGTCTTGAGGGTTACTTATACAATATGCATATGTGGGCAAAGGGGAGAGGGAATTCTAAGTGAGGGATAAAAGAGTGGGAATTGAAGAGTATTTTATATAGAGAGAGAGGAGTTATATTGGAAAAATGGAACTTCTCCCTGGGGAAAACAGAGATCAACGGCTAGATTGGAAAATCTCCTTTCAAAGGACAGTGTTGGAAGGATTTGCGCAGGTAATTTATCATCTTGACCAGATACAAGATTTTATTAAAGATCCTAAGGAAGAGAAAATAGCAGAGGTTAAATCATACCTAAGAGAAATGCCAGAGCCGGGTATATTGAAAACAATACCAGATAATACAAATGGGATGGTGTGTTACCCACTAAGCTATGTAGCCATAACAGCTAAGAAAATTGAGGTTGAAAAGAGAATTACTGCTTTAGGGGTTGTTCCCCCTTTCAAAATACGGAAGAAAACAGAGTCACAGAAAAAAAGAAGCACATGGAGAAAAAGGGAGAAGTGAACAGAATATATACTATTTTAGACCTGTCGAGTGTACTTTCAAGACAAAAGGAGGGTGAAAGAGAGGATATATTTCACAATTGGTCTTGGTGTTCTGATGGTGTTGGAATAACTTAGATGTAAGCTGTGTTATAATTGTAAGTTGAAAGCTAAAGGGGTAAATACATAGACAAATAGCTAGAAGAAGAAAAAGAAGAAGAAGAAAGATGAGCTTTTATTGGAATATGAATAGATTATATGTTTATATACTTAATATGAAAAGATTGAATGATTATACATTTGATGTTATACTCAAAACCCCTTTTTCCACCCTTTCCTTTACCTTCTGTATCCCTTCCCCATTTCCTAATAGTTTTGAAAACAAATAAACAAATAAATAAAAAAGAGTACCTAGCTCCTCCTCTCTCCATCTTCACCTTCCACTTGTGTAAAGTGATGCCTCTACCAGAGAAGCCTTCCTACTCACATGTAGACTCAACATGCAAGGAACAACCCTGGAAAAACTAGGGTTCTGGCTCTCCTGGAGAGCTTACACATGAGAGGAATGTCTCTATTGCAAACACTTTGGTGCCCACAAGGAGAAAGCATTGCTGGACAGGGGAGAGGATAGACATTGTCCTTGAAGTGTGAAGAATGTACCAATGAATTTTTTCTTATAAAATCTGGGATGACTTAGAAAGAGTGGATTGAAAACAGCTGTGTTTACTCTCTTTTCACATGATACAAGACCGGAGAAGAATCCAATGAGTTTAGTATGTGCCAGATTTATTTAAACAGCAAAAGGAACATTCCATCACAAGCAAGATACCTATGGAACATATTGATGCCAGATGTGGTGGAGGTGGCATTTATCTGCACTAAATGATTCCACAAAGAATGGCATGTGTGCCATTTAATGTCAGTTAAAATAACCACAGCACGTAAAGTGACCACCTGCAATGGAGATTAAGATTTCTATATCTTTCTATAGCTGAGAAGAAGCAGGAATTTGGTTTCATGCAGGCGAAGGAATGAAAGATCTATCAACTGCAAATTCCCTTTTGCTGCACTCTTCAAACTATCAGCATCCTAATCTTTTTGAATCTATTCATATCTACTAAGAGAAGAGAAATAACATCAATGCTTAGTATTTATATTTCAGTAAGCTAGGCATCTGGCTTCAGAGCCAGAGGTTGGGATTTTTAGTCCCCACTGTGCTTCCCAAGAGAAGAGCCAACTACTATTTCCTTGGGCAAGTTGCACAATTCCAGAGTGCCCACAGAAGAAGGGAATGGAAAACTACTACTGAGTACTCTACACCTAGAAAACCCTAGAGGGAGTTGTCATAAGTCAGAATTGACTTGATGGCACATCTTTATAACATGTATAGGTTGAAAATTCTCTATACATGTTATTAACTAAATGTAGCTCTTATTGTGTAGTTCTATGGGCATGAGGAGAAGGATAAAAAGCCAGCTCATGCAAATCGTTCTTCTAAATAATGATACCACAGACATAGAAGAGAAACAAGCAAGAAAAGGCAAAATGATGACTTTTCTCACTGATGTCTAGTTTTCTCTACAGACATATTTTGGGAATGGAAGGACACTCATTCATGTGAGTCCCCATCATCATTTTGAAAGTGGTACAACTCAGAAACAAGATTACAACTTCAGTGGAAAGCCAAAGTCTTATGCCTTACTTGGAAATATGCTATACTGAGCACAGGGAGATCGTCTATTAGAAATGGGGGTATTCGTGTTTGTATATGAAGTCAAATATCCCCATGCTGGACTTAACGAGGGTCTAGGATTCAGAAGATATGGCTTCAAATCTTTACATCCTATCTTCTATGCAGATGTTAATGATGCAGGAGTCATGTCCCCATTTGTGTCTCACTGCCCTAAGATATGACTATTAATAACTCTGAAACTCATCTACGGATAGGGTCTGACACCTTGTATACCTTTTGTGAAGTTTAAACTGCAAACAAGAGTGGCTTGATCACCTCTGTAAAATGTCAATCACCATGTTCCATTGCAATTAACTGGCTTAACTGATTTTTTTACAACAAAGGATGGATGCCCATCTGATGAAAATGCTATTGCTATGGATTTCCTGCCTCAGATGGTAGCTGAAGTACATGACCCTTGGGGGACCTTCCAATTTCATGATTTATCATTGTGGTCCTAATTTTAATATTGACCAGTATTATTTAGAGCCCCACAGTGCAGTGATTAAACTGCAGTACTGCAGCCAAGACTATTCCTGACTTGAGTTCAGGGCTGAGTTAGCCTGCTCAAGTTTCACTCAGCCTTCCATCCTTCTGAGGTTAGTACATTTAGTACCCAGGTCATGGGTGGGGGGCAATGTGTAGCCTGCACAATTGAATTATAAAGTGCCCAGAGAGTGCTTTAAGTGATATGGGGTGTGTAGCGAACACCCTGTCTTCCTGTAAATATAATGGTATTGGCCTACACCAATGGGAGTTGTTGGGAGGCGGACTCAGAGTCTAGGGAGTTCAGTCAGAGACAGATAAGGAGAGAAAGAGTTGGGGGTTTGAGGCAGACAGAGAGTGTTTAAGGAGTAATTAGTCAGAGTGAAACCGGTATTAATGAAGATAGAAGAGGTTAAAGTAAAATAGTGAAGCTTGGTGTAACTTTAAGAATGTGCTTCAGAACTATTCCTAAAACAACTTGTAATCAATAAACCTGTTTCAGTTTAAAAGTTCAGTACTGAATGAACCTCTGTCTTTCATAGGAAATTTAGGTTGATAAAGAGATCAGCTGGTGGCAGCATGTTAAAGGGTGTTTTGGAATACTCATGCGAGCTGTGTGTTTGTTGAAACAAGCAGGGGCCACGGGGTAAATGCCACAGGGTGGTATATAAGCATCACACTTTTTGCTTTGCTACTTTGACATACATAATTGCACAATGGCTAAAATCCAGTGGTAAGTCATAACTAAAATAGGTGCATTGAATCAATGAGGGTTTGGTGAATCAATTCTTAATTTCCATTGATTCAATGGGCATATTGTTAGATTTTAGTCAAAATTGCCCAGTGTTATTATAAGTGATGGGCTTGGTCTCTGTTCTTGCCAGTCCTTTCCTCTCACACTATTACTACCTTTATCCACCAGTATAAATTAGTACAATTGTTTCATTTAATGTTAGCAGAATCATTATTTCTTTGAACATGTTCAGATAAATTGACTTCTCCTCTCAAACAATTAGAGAATACAACCTCTTTTCCTCAGAGACTATTCAGTGAAATTGTTCCACAGTTTCTATGCCTGTAAATCCAGAGAAGAGTTGTAGAAGGCGATTTTCATGAAATCGTAGTTGGCCACATAAACAGTACTAATTATCTCAGGACTTATTTTTAGTATAGTTCAGCTCTGATCTGGGCAGTTTTCCTTCTCTAACATTTTATTTCATGACCAGGAGCCGTGCTTGCATGCCATCTACAAAGCACATGGAGTATAGTGTCCAGGATGATTTCTTTCCCTACATTTGAACAAAAACAAGAATATTTCACCTTCTCAGTCTTAACCAAATGCTTGCAGCATGACAGATGGAAGAAATTCCAAAACACATTGATTGTACCAGATGATCTGCTGACAAAGATATTTGCCCTTCTGCAGTGCCTTTGCTTTTCCATTTCTGTGCAAGAAGCTAATTAAGTGGCATGTTAGTCAAGGTCCTGAAAGCTCTTCTTATAGAGGAGGCTACCACATGTCTTTTGAGTAGGACTCCTATTCCTTCAAGATCAGGATGTGAGGTTGGAATGAAGTAGAAATCCCCTTCCTTTCATTATCTGCTTGTTCAGAATGACTTCCACTCTGTATTTTATTTATCATGCCAATATTAAGGTTAGAGAAGCCTGACATAAATGTTGGCAGCCCTATATCTAGCACCATGCACAAGGCCAAAGATTAAAACTCCATATTCTGTATCAAGGAAAATTGAGGCACATGGAGTGGATGTGGAGATGGGATAGAGAAGATATCTGTGGATGTGGGCATTTTAGATTTACAGTTCCCTAGCTTTGAATGGAAGGTGAGGAAATGTAAGCCGAGGGGCTTTAGCTAGTTCACTGAAATAGTCACCAGCTTTTCCATAAATCAGCAACAGTGCTATCAACCCTCTAACTCCCACTGTAGCATGCACTTGAGAGAAAGATAAAGAAATGCAAGCTGTTCCGAAATTATTTGAATGACTTCACCACATGATGTCTTGTTATGCCAAGTGCATTAAGCAAGAGGAAGTATATTATGTTAATATATGGGTACAATTAAAGAGTGAATAGTTCTGCACAGTCAATGTACTTCAACATTTTATGTCACGCCACCAAAGGCAGACTATCAATGATATGTTGTCATCAGTCACGTGCTGCCTGACAGCAGACTCCGTTTCTTCTGGCAGGAGGTTTGGTGAGTTCTTAGGATGAATGCTGAAGTTCTCTCTTGTACACAACTCTTAAAAGTGCAGAAGCGTTGTGAAGAAGCCTTGTTCTTTTAACATCTCTACTTGGGTTGTGCTTCAGGTCTGAAAATTATTTGGAAGAAAATAAAGTAGGGGTATCCCTGCATTTCTGAAACTGATCCAGAGTGGAGCAAAAAAGCTCAAAGTGACACTTGAATTGAATAAAGCAGTGGTCCTTAACCTTGGGTTACTCAAGTGTTTTTGGACTGCAACACCCAGAAGCCTTCACCACCAGCTGTGTTGGCTGGGATTTCTGGGAGTTGCAGTTCAAAACCACCTGAGTAACCCAAGGTTAAGAACCACTGGAATAAAGGATCTCCAAAGTGCTGAACATGCTTTGGCACTTTTATCAGGGTGAGGGAAGGGTGTTTGTAAGTTACAGATTGCAATTTGTGTTGCTTTCATTTTTAATAGGGGATGCACTGGATAAGGTTTTCTTCTTTTCTTTTGGGTAACTGCAGAATCATTTTGCAGTTCATCAACTGCATTTGCAATCCAATGGACTGAGTGTCTGTCTCTGTGAATGTGCCTTGGATGTCTTGATTTCCTTTTGCAGTACAGCATTTGAGTGTGGTAAGTCATATTAGCATTAATAACAGGACCTGAACTACGTTCCCCTCCATTTTGTATTGCTGGCTTTTATTATTGCAGCATTTTGGCTTTTTTTTCTTTTTTTCACTTTGCTTGCCTATGTTCCAGATGAGATGGATGGCAAGTGGGAAATGCAAGGCAGCAATTAGGTACTCTATTAGTATTTGATGGAGTGAGTGCCTTCCCCACTACTCCAGTTTAGAGCCCTCTATATCCCCTATTTTCATGTTTGTGTTAACTCTCTGGACTCATACAAATGTGTACAAATACTTTCAAATATCCAAACACAAAGAAATGTAGACAGGCTACAAATTGGCTCAAAGGGAATCGGTTGCTGTTTATAAGATAAACAAATATGACCAAATCAAAGCAGATGGCATTTGGACATCACTGCCATGTTTATTTGTGTTTATTTATCTGTTATAATCTTTCTAACTTTTCCTGTATCAACATATTTCAAGCCAGGAACCAGAAGTGAAATGGCTTTAAAGCAATCTAAAAGATTTCAAATACTTTCAATTCAATTCAAACAAAAAACAAAGCCAGCAAACCGGAAGACTGGAAATGAAGTAATCCTCCCATTAACTGTCAAATGCTCATGTGAACTGCCAGGTTTTAATTTCGCACCAAAGGAAGCCAAGGACAGTACAGTTAAGCAAACACTTTTAAATTTCTTTTCACCGTTTACTGCTTCCAGTGATGAGACACACAAGGAAGCTTAAAAACATGGTTGCTGGCTTTTGCTTCTCAGTAAAGATAAAAATGACCTCTCTGGTCTTGTTTTCTGTTCTGTGTCTCGCCTCATTTTTTATTTATTTATTTATTTATTTATTTATTTATTTATTTATTTATTTATTTATTTATTTATTTATTTATTTATTTATTTATTTTATATCCCGCCTATCTGAATCAGTTATGACCACTCTAGGCGGCTCACAACATAAATAAAATACACATAAAATAGACAAATAGATATAAAATTATTATGTAATGAACAAATTTTACACCTCCAATTATTCCTTCATCTGTTTAAGGTATCACATATTTTCATGACATTCATAGACAACATACAAGTTATGACCATTATTATAGTCTAATGCTGGATAGCTCAGTGGTTTAGGTCTCTGACCGCAGAGCCAGACGTTGGGAGTTTGATTACCCAATGAGCCTTCTTGACAGGGGCTGTATTTGATTATTCATATGATCCCTTCTAGCTCTGCAGTTTTAAGATGATGATGAGTCTATTCTTCTATAACTTAGTTCTGTACATGGCCAATCAGGAATTAATCTTAGACCAACAGATTCCCGAGCTACAAATCAGAGCTGAACTGCATGTGACAAGTTCCCAGATATTAAGTAGCCTTTTTCTTCTGTCTGGATGAGGATTTGTTTTGGGTGACACCTGGCCTGCTGGGCAAAGGTACCCAATTCCTGGGTCTCACCAGGACAGAGAGGTCCAGCTTCCAATTTACATGTAACCATGAAGCTGCCTATGCTGATTCCTGATTAGCCATGTACAGAACTGAGTTGCCTTGGGTCACTAACCCTTAATCATTTCAACCTTGTTTTGGGTTTAATGGTAGGGAGAGAGCCACATAGGTTGACGTCACCTTCTTGATAGTAAAGAGGGCCTTTACTAACATTTCCAGTGGTCTCTTTTCTCTGATTTAAGCTAAAGAAATGCTTCCCAGTTACAATCTTTTAAACCTTTCAGTCAGAATTAACTATCCTGACAGGAACCTATCGTCTGCATAAACCATTATTCACAACACAGCTTTCTGACTGAAAGTACACAAGCCCAGAAGGACAGCTAAGAGTGATAGAAAACACAGGGTTGCCTTAATGAAGCCAAACACATTGTGCTTCTCTGAGTGCTTGTATCACAGCCGATGCATAGGTAGGACAAAGATGTCTGCCATGATGTGAATTACTTAAAATGAAGCAAATCTCTCTCTGTCTATCTTGCAGAGTTTCAATGGACAACCCCTCATGTTCCCTTTTATATCATTTAATTTTATGCCCAGGAAAATGCAGTTTAATGTTCTGACCAGTGAATCCTGCATAAAAAAGATGACATTCTGCTGAGGAACTGAAATTATTGTCTTCTGTTCTGTCCTTTCCAGATGAATCCTGTGAGGGAACATTTAGTGAAGAAATTGCATCTTGGCATCCTGAACATTTCTACTACACTGAACATTTCTACTACGCTGCAGAGACACAAAAATCATACCAGCCTTCCTCAGGACAAAAAGGACCATCATTTCCCCACAGGCCAGCCGCATCTACAATTGCCTAGAACATGCCCTCCTATGGGAAAGAATCCACACAACCCACAAAAACCTGGACTCCACAGTCAAAGAACTACTAGGCCTACACATCACTACCAGCCAAAAAATGAGAAGTCAAGATTGGGACAAGATTGATACCCTCTCGTACAAAAAGATGGAAAAAGAAATGATGAACCACACAGCCAGACAAAAAGAGAAATTCAACAAATGCCAAACAAGCCAACAGAAACCTACACTAGACACCACGCGCATCATCAACAACTTATCGGGACACCAACTCTCCCCAGAAGAAACCTCAGTTTTAAGCAAAGGAGGAAATTTTGCGAAATCAGCATTATATCATCTTCCAGAAGAAAAAGCAGAGGAAATAAGAGGGGAAGTGACTAGGATCCTATGGAAAGCAAAACCCCCAAAAAGCAACATAACAAAAAAGGAGAGAAATGCCATCAAATCCCTGAACCCAGACCCGGACATCATCACCCTGCCAGCAGACAAAGGCAACGCCACAGTAATCATGGAAACAGAAGAATACAAGGACAAAATCAGAGAACTTCTAGACCCCACCACCTACAGAAAACTGAAATGGGACCCAACCATCAAAACCACAAAACAAACAAACATGCTGCTCAGGAGTTCCTCCCTGCACCCCAACGTCCTTCAATGTATCTACAAGACAGAAGCTCTCCCACCAAGACTATACGGACTTCCCAAAATCCACAAGGACTCAATTCCACTCAGGCCCACTGTAAGTGCCATCGGCTCCCCAACATATGAATTAGCCAAAAACCTCATCCTACATCAAAGACTCAGGACATTTCATAAGCAAGATCAGCACCCTAAAACTCAACCCTGGGGACAGACTGATCAGCTTTGACGTGGTATCCCTGTTCACTAAGGTACCGGTAAAAGACTTAATGTAGACAACTTAATGTAGACAAAAAACAAAACAAAAAAAAATTCATATTTCATGATCAAAATCCTCTTGATACCAGCATAATGCCAATGATGTAATTTTGGAGGCAAATTTTAGAGGCAAAATTTAGAAATCACCAGAGAAATTATCTGTTGCTGAGGTGCATGGCTCAGTGCATTACAGTTATCTGTGGTGATTTCTTAACTCAAGGCAATTCAGCTTGCAAAATTATGCTGTTGATGTCATGAAAGCATAACTACATAAGAGGATTTGTCTAATGTATTCTAGTTTCTTTAACATGTTTTGTTATTGCTTTAAATAAATGAATTTATACTTTTAAAAGATTTGGTCTTCTTTATCTACAGGAAAAGAATCTGTTTAGGTTTCAGGATTCATACTCTCTGTTTATCATTTTTCAAATTAACAGAAGCACTAAACATATCATTTCATAGCTTTTAAGAGAAGGCAAATGCAATGGGTAAACATTTATCTTGGCAACGCAATATAATAAAGCTTTTCTGTCACACATATTCAAAAGGAAATTAGTGGTTTTCGAGGTGAAATGTGCCTCAGTCTTTTTAAAGTGTGCTTTTTTCCTCTTCTTTTTTATTTTGATGATAACTGAGATACCCTTAGAACTGTAAAACAACATTCTACAAAGCTGTTCTCCGCAGTACTTATAGCCCTCCAACTTAAGTAATATAATTTATGAAAAATTGGCTTGAATGTTGACATTCAGGAGTTGCTTTTAGAAATTCCTCAGAAGAAAACAGTTCTGTGATATGCATTTTATCACATATACATTTCTAAGGTGGGAGTTAAACAAAATGAAGAAAGCTGGTTATCATGTCAAGTCAACTGATCTTGACATGCGTAAAGAAATGATGCTGTATACTGCAAAATGAAAGCAAAAAAAATGAAACTTTGAAGTTTCCTTCCTAGGTCAACTACTTGAACCAACAGAAAAATCTTTTCTTTTTTCCTTTCCTTTCCTTTTTGTCTTTTCTTCTCTTCTCTTCTGCAACGCAGAAAAGAATCAGATTCACCCTCTTTATCATGTCCGTTTTATGAGCGTCATGAATGTCAGAAAGTGTCTTGTGCCTTCAGCAGTTTTCAGCACACACCCTGCAAAGATGACGTAAATATAAACAATGAACTTTCCACGTAATTAATGTGGAAAATCTGCTTCTTCAATATGTACAAAAGCCAGCGGCAATGTTTATAATGGTGATTGTTGTTGTCTTACTTTGTGAAAGCTGTAGCCTTATGTCAGGTTATTTTATTAAACATTCACTCTGCAGTAGGGTTTCTCTCACTTTTTCTAGGCCCTTTGTTTAGGGTTATACTGGGGTCAAACTGAGTAATGGGAACTCTGACTTTCCATAGGTTGTTTGTCTATGCCCCCCATCAATCCCAACAAATCTGGTCAATAACAGTCCTGCCAGCAGTTGTAATTCAATAGGATGTTTTCCCCTCTCTGACTATGAAAACTGCCTCATAAAATTAAAGATAAAGGTTCCCCTTGACAATTTTTGTCCAGTCGTGTTCAACTCCAGGGGGCAGTGCTCATCCCCGTTTCCAAGCCATAGAGCCAGCGTTTTTGTCCGAAGACAATCTTCCATGGTCACATGGCCAGTGCGACCTAGACACGGAACGCTGTTACCTTCCCACTGAGGTGGTCCCTATTTATCTACTCGCATTTGCATGCTTTTGAACCGCTAGGTTGGCGGGAGCTGGGACAAGTGACGGGCGCTCACTCCGTCACGTGGATTCGATCTTACGACTGCTTGGTCTTCTGACCCTGCAGCACAAGCTTCTGTGGTTTAGCCCACAGCGCCACCACGTCCCTCATAAAATTGGGTAATATTTATATTCATATGACTAAAATCTGACATTTAAAATGTGAAAGACATGAAAAACAATGTGAGCTATTCCTTAGAAGATAGTTGTAGATATTAGAATCTTTGAAATGGGTGAGTTGGAATGAACATTGAGGATCCTTTGGTCCAGACCTCTGTCGATGGAAGATAACCTACCCTGTTTCCTCGAAAATAAGACCTAACCTGAAAATAAGCCCTAGTATGAATTTTTCAGGATGCTCGTAATATAAGCCCTACCCCCAAAATAAGCTCTAGTTAAGCAAGACCCCATCCTCCACCATTGTGCAGCATTGTGCAGCAAAGAAGATGACATTACTGTAAAATAAAACATCCCCTGAAAATAAGCCCTAATTGTTTTTTGGAGTAAAAATTAATATAAGACCATGTCTTATTTTTGGGAAAACACAGTAACTGTTCTGCTAAAGAAATTAGAATACATTAGACAAAATCCTCTTATGTGGTTATGCTTTCAAGACACCAATGGCATAATTTTCCAAGCTGAATTGCCTCAGGTTAAGAAATCAATCATCACAGACATCTGTAATGCACTGAGTGAAAGTCGGGAGTTCAGTTCCTCATTGTGTATCCCAAAAAGCTATCCTGTATGGCCTTGGCCAAGCTGCACAGCCCCAGGGTGCCCCTAGATGTTATCCAGCACCCCTGATAACTTCGTGGTTGTGTGAATTCCCAAGGTTAGTAGTGCTTGCGTTTATGGGTTTCAAGAGAAGAACTTCCTTTATCTCATTCCCAAGTCGTTTTCTTGAAACCCATAAACACAAACAGTACTGACCTTGAGAATTCACACAACCACAAAGTTATCCAGGGTACTGGAAAAATAAAATGAGTATAAAATGCCGTGCACACACTTTTAAATGTGAATGGCTAAAATATTCATGATTGAAAAGGTATGGGCAAGTACGTAAGGACCATGGGGAAATTTGTGTGAATTAGATTGTGCAAAGAATTTGCACATGAAGAGATTACATTGAAATGTTTGTGTATGTGTGTGAAGGGGGAGACACAAAGGATGGGGAAAAATGCTGGCAGGGTTTGGGAAGTGCAATGAAATGAAAACAGAGATTTTCACATCCCTGCACTATATCTCAGGGGAGTGCCTTCCCACCCGATTTCACCTGTCATGAATTGCTAATGCAGATTACAAGCTCACCGAGTGATTAATGTGAATAAATGCCACCACTTAATAATATTTTCAGCCTTTAGAAACCATTAGAATCCATGCCAAAAAAATAATTTCACTCAGCTTTTAGCAATAGAGACAGCCAAGCAAATCTATGCTAGAAAATCTTACCATTTGGAAAGCTGGTAGGTTCTCTATTTAAATTTTGCTGCAGTTCTTCTTGGGGCCATTTTCTTCTTCTTCTTCACAGGCCTCAGCCTCATTTTCCTGTACTGATGTCTCATCTGATTGGCTATGATGACTCATAAGATTTTGCTTTTGTGATGTCCTCCATGACATCATTAGGGCTGCAACGGCCAATGTGTTGAAATGAGAGATTGGACAACTGAGGTGGTACACAGTAAGAGCAAAGGATGAGGACAAGGAAGGAAACAATGCCACAATTATACTATTGCCAGTGCAAGAAAAGGCCAAGGAAAAACTGTCTGAATCTTTGGTGAGAAATGTATTCCCTTCCCCAACCTATAATTCATTCTGCTGCACCAAATATGCTGCATTGAAAACAAACATCAATCTTCAGGAATACAGTGGGTCTAAGTCCAATTGTTGATTCCAACTAGAATAGACCTATTGAGTGAGTGGAAATTATATGTTGACTTACAACATTGTCCTTGATTTGGTGGGTCTACTCTAATAAAAATAGTGTGCCATCAGGTCTTCCCAGGGTTTTCTAGCTAGAGAAGACACGGAAGTGGCTTAACATTCCCTTCTTCTGGGGCAGGGATCTCAAACATGTGGCCCGCTGGATGGTAGTTTGTGACCCCCACCTTGCCTGCCCCCCTGAAGTATCCATGCATCCGCTGCTTTCAAGACTCAAAAAAAGCCTCACCTCGTTCGCTAGCTCTCTCCCAAGACAGCATCTCTTGCACCCTCCATCTGTGACTGCAGCCTGCCAGCCAGCTGTGGGCTGGCAGGCTGCAGTTCCAGGTGGAGGGTGCAAAAGGTGCTGTCTTGGGGGAGAGCTGGCGAGCGAGACGTACTGCTGGCCCTTTTCCCTGAGCACCCGAGGTGCTGCCGAGTGATGCCTGAGAGCAGAGCTCACTCCCGGCCCATCCTTGAAGAGCGCCTCCAAGCTGCCAACAGCAGCTGCTGCCACCACTGCCTCTTCCAGGAAAGCGGCTCTCTGGCTCTCTTTCTCTCTCGGCACCCTCCAGCACCAGCCTGGCCAGCAGCCAGCTCAGCACCCGGCGGTGCTTCCTCCTCCTCTTTGTCCTGCTTCAGCTGCCTCAGCTCTGGAGGCTGCCTGGTCTTGCCTCACAAAGTTTGCTCCTCTGTCGTGGTAGGAGTAGCTACTGCTGCTGCTGAGTGTGCCTTTTTTTGAAAGGGGCCCTCAGAGGATGGTTGCCAGACACCTCTCTCTGTGGTGTGTGTGTGTGTGTGTGTGCGTGCGTGCGTGCGTGCGTGCGTGCATGCATGCGTGCGCGCACGCACCCACCCACCCACCCACACACACACACACACACCTGTGGGGCCCCCCGGCCTGTTCTGTTTAATTTCACAGGTACTGGTGGGGGCTTTTCTCTTTTGGCAAGGAGAATTCTGTGAGGGTTTTTTTCTAAAAAAAGTTACGTCATGCCCTCCTCCTCCTGGCTAGGCGGTCCCTCCCTTCTCCACTTCTTCGTCCTGCTGCTGCTGGTGATGGTGGTAGTGAAGAAGGAGCTGGATGGGGTCGTGGCCGGTGACGAGCGCTCACACGCCCCTCCTCCTCCTCCTCCTCCTCCTCCTCCTCCTCGGAGTCCCAACGGGGCTAAGGGAACTCCTGGTCAGCTTTCTCGGGCTCTTGCTCCGCTTATCGGAAAATCTGACATGGCCCAGCTTCACCCAGACTCTGCTTCCAGCAGCCTCCAGGTAAATTGAGTTTGAGAACCATGTTCTAGGGGTACCCTTGGGCTGTGCAGCCTGGCCAAGGCCACATAAGCTGGCTTTTTAGAAGGCACAATGAGGAATTTAACTCCAAACTTCTGGCTCTGCATCCAGATACCTAACTCACTGATCTATCCAGGCAGGCGGGTCTACTATTCTTTCTTGTCTCATGCTTGCCTTGGGAGAGCACAAAGCAGAAAATCTGTCCTCCACAAGTGAAGATGTTCTGTGGTGCTCCCAGCAAGAGGAGAGAAAAAGAAAACTTGTTGGCAGAGATTAAGCACATTTGTGCCATGATTTTTTATATACAAAGAATGCAAATTGTGTAAAATATTGAATGATGCTGCTTTGTTGCATTCATTATTAAGCATTAAAGAATTGTTTGAACCTCCCCTCATCAATCAGTCAATCCATCCATGCTTGCTGAGTGTGGATGCTTTTCTCCTTAAAAAGAAAGGACACTAGTTTTGAGCAGTGTCTTTTCTTTTAAATTAAAAAAGACTTGACAAAAATATATAAAAATAATAATAAAGTTGTTCTCCTTGTCTCACTCTTGCTTGAAGGCAGGGAAAATTCACCTCAAGGTGTCTCATCCAACTGAGAAAGCCTACATCCAACAGAAATAAAGGAATTAGTGGGCATTCTTGAGATTTCTGGATTACTTACTTACTTACTAGTGGATAGTGTGTCAGATTAGGACTCTGGAAAACAGGGTCCAAATCCCCACTTGATCATGGAAACTCACTGGGGGAGTGGAACTAAACAAAATAGTTCTTAAATATCTCATGTACCTTACAATCCCTATTAGGTTCTCTGTAAGTTGGTTCCAACTTGACAGCAAAGAACATGCACACAGGCTTGAGATTTCTAACCCACAGACTTCCCTCCCAAGTCTTGTCAATACTATCTACTTTTGTAGATGCCTGTAATCTTTGCAAAGAGATAGTACTATTGATATCCTACATGCACTTCGGTTGAGTTGCCTGTTTCTCACAAAGCACCAACAGTGGAATTTTTTTTCAAAAAAATACTCTAATTATGCTCAGTACAAAATACAGCATACCTGAAAACACCTTTACACTAAATCTGTGAATCCTGGCACCAGCTGGGAATGAGTGGAAACAGATGCTTAGGCTATACAACCACATCACACAAAAACGTTCTCCTCTTGCAATAGTATCTGCCCTGAAATTGGTATCCTTGCTTTGAAACCCAGGAAACCTGATGTGAACATCAATAGTATAGTAGCCAATATTTGGTTTGTTCTTATGCTTTTAAATGTGCTGACCTTTACTATATGCTGATTTAACCCCTATGAAATATTGGTGCGGCCTAAGAAAGGGCCTATGAAATATTGGTGGGACTAAGAAAGGGCAAGCTTGTGGGTAAAAAAACTGAACCAGAAAGAGCAGGATTGCTGAAGAAGCTGGAGCTGTGTTTCCATTTATGCTGCTGAGGCCGTTACCAACTTGGTTTAGAGTTTTGAAGTTTCCACATGTGGAGCTGATTCTTCTGTATACAGTGGTGCCTCACTTAATGATGATAATCCGTTCCAGGAAAATCGCCGTTAAGCAAAAACATCGTAAAGCGAAAATAAACCCCCATTGAAACACATTGAAACCCCTTCAATGTGTTCCAATGGGGTAAAAACTCACCGTCCAGCGAAGATCCTTCACAGGGTGGCCATTTTCGTTGCCTATATAGCGAGGAATCCATCCCTAAACACAGTGGGGAGCCATTTTAATCACCCGGCAGCCATTTTGAAACCACATATCAGCTGTTCAAAAAACATCATTTTGCGAATAATCAGTTCCCAAAGCAGGGAACCAATCATCGCAAAGCGAAATTCCCCCATTTAGACCATCGTTGTGCGATTGCAATTGCGATCGCAAAAAGATCATCATTAAGTGGATTTGTTGTAATGCAGGGCAATCATAAAGCGAAGCACCACTGTATTGGACACCCAACCCAGCTGAGGAAGATGTCTTGATTTTTTATCTAAATTTCAATTGAAGGGGACACTTGAATTTTGCAGTGCTACAAGCAATGCCTGTGGTGGTGTGATTCTCTAGAGCTTGAGCACACAAAACTGTAGCATCTTGTTATAATTGCTCAAGTTGTCTCTTATATAACTGTGAATAAGAAAAGACTCATTTTGTGAAATTTTGTTTGTGAGAGTCATCAATAAATATCTAGGTAAGCAAATAGCCCCATAAAATTTAAGAGTGTTACACTGATCTTTACTATGCATGCTTGCCTCCGGTTACTGTATATGGTGTGCTGGTTATATACTGCCCCATAGTGCTTAAAACACTGGGAAGTTTACAATTTTTATTTATACAGGCTATACATTGCGCACACACACACCCATGAGCCGGTTAGTCATTTTGCCAACGTTGGAAAGATAGAAGGATGAGTGAATCTCAAACTGACTTCCTGGGATTGAACCTGGTTGTGAGCAGAGTTTTAACTGTAATACTACAGTTTAACCACTTTGCCATCAGATTCTTTAGGCATGTAATAACATCCAGACTGCAATCCTGTTATCTCTTCAAACCCTTTACAGGTTTTTCTCCTCTACAGTTCTGGAAAAAAGTCAGTCCATCCTAAGGTTATCTCCTAAGTTTGTTCCAGCAGTCAATTTGGAAAAGAGAAAAAAGAAGGGGGAATAGCCATACTCTGGGGCTAACAACTGCAGTTATTTTTAATAATTTCATTTTTAATGCTGGTTGTTATTCTGCTTTCTATAATAGTAGTGTGGGCTACATAAGCAAAAGGAATTTACATACAAATATTATTTGAATGGATAAAAAGTTATGCTGGATTTTACATTGCCTTGAAAATAATGAACTTTAAAGTCTTGAATCCGATGAAGCGATGTGGTTGTTGACATCAGAAATATGAAGATATTTATGATTACAGAACCCTACTATTAACATCTGCTTTTGAAGTATACAATGTTGGACAGTAAATTAAATTCATATTTCTTCAGGCCTATTAATGCAAACCCTTGATTAGTTCTTGTTCTCTGATTTTAAGGTGTCCCAAATTATTTAAATAAATAAGATACAATGGCCTCGACTTATAAACGCCCCTACGGCCGGAGCTTCGACCTAAGAACAGAAAAAGGCAGGGGAAAGGGGCGGGAAATTCAAACCGTTGGTGGCGAAGAAGTTGCTTCTTTGTAGCTCTTTCACCCCAATGGTTGGAGCAGGGGGTCAGGGAACTTTTTTAATCCTGCAAGGCAGGAGGAGGAAGGAGAGGTGGGGGCAGCTCCGGATCACTGCCGGGCGAAGGAAGCGCTTCCGGCCCATCCCTGCCGTGGGTCTATTCATGAGGAAAAACCCGATGAAGGTGTGGGTCTACTCATGAGTAAGGCCTGATGAAGGCATGGGTCTACTCATGAGTAACGGCAGTCAAATGCACAGGTCTACTCATGAGTAAGGATGGCCAAAGGCGCTGGCCTGAGGTGCACGGGTGGGAGGGACTCCTCTGTGGACGGGGTGTGAGGTGGCGGTGCAGGAGAAGGCTCCCCGCCAGGAGTGTGCCATTGGAGGCTTCAGTCTGCCTGGTAAGGTGCTGCTTTTTCCTTTTTAGAAACTTCTGGGTGGGTTTTGCAGGGTGTGTTTCGGCTAAGGGGGGTTATGTTTCTGTGCTGTGTTGGTTTTTTTTTTTTTTTACTGTAAATAAAGTTTGGCATCCTGACAGAAAAAAAGTTTTGATCCAGTCTAAGCCTACCTAAGGGACGTGGTGGCACTGTGGATTAAACTGGAAGTCTCTGTGCTGCAAGTTCAGAAGACCAGCAGTTGTAAGATCGAATACACGTGACGGAGTGAGCTCCCATCACTTGTCCCAGCTCCTGCCAACCTAGCAATTCGAAAGTATGTAAAAATGCAAGTAGATAAATAGTTACCACCATGGTGGGAAGGTAAAGGCATTCAGTGTCTAGTTGCGCTGGCCACGTGACCACAGAAACTGTCTATGGAAAAACGCTGGCTCTATGGCATGGAAATGGGGATGAGCACCTCCCATTAGAGTCAGACACGACTGGACTAAATGTCAAGGGGAACATTTATCCTTACCTTTAAGTCTACTTTCCCCTTCACAGATTGATGCCTTGTCTTGGCAAAGGGGTTTGAGTAATTCAGAGAAGCTATGGGCTATGCCGTGCAGGGACACCCAAGACGGACAGGTCATAGTGGGGAGTTCTGACTAAACATGATCCACCTGGAGCAGGAACTGGCAAGCCACTCCAGTATCTTTCCCAAGAAAGCTCCATGGACAGAACCAAAAGGCTAAAAGATATGATGCTGTAAGATGAGCCCCTCAGGTTGGAAGGTGTCCAACATGCTACTGAGGAAGAACAGAGGACAAGTACAAGTAGCTCCAGAGCTAATGAAGTGGTTGGGCCGAAGCCAAAAGGACACTTTTAGCAAAGGCTAAAAGAGTTTTGTCAAGAGAACAAGCTGGACATCACGAACACTCTTTTCCAACAACACAAGAGGCAACTCTACACATGGACATCACCAGATGGGCAATACCAAAACCTGATTGATTGTGTTCTCTGCAGCCAAAGATGGAGAAGCTCTATACAGTCAGCAAAAACAAGATCTGGAGCTGATTGTGGCTCTGATCATAAGCTTCTTATAGCAAAATTCAAGCTTAAACTGAAGAAAGTAGGAAAAACTACTGGGCTAGTCAGGTATAATCTAAACCAGTTCCCTTATGAATACACAGTGGAACTGAAGAACAGACTGAAGGAACTAGATTTGGTGGACAGAGTGCCTGAAGAACTATGGATGGAGGTTCGTAACACTGTACAGGAGGCAGCAACAAAAACCATCCCAAAGAAAAGGAAATACAAGAAAGCAAAGTGGCTGTCCAATGAGGCCTTACAAATAGGAAGATAAGGAAAACAAAATAGAAGTGAGATAGGGAAAGTTACAGAATACTGAATGTGGAAATCCAAAGAATAGCAAGGAGAGACAAGAGGGCCTTGTTAAATGAACAGTGCAAAGATATAGAGGAAAAGAATAGAAAGGGAAAAACCAGAGATCTGTTCAAGAAAATTGGAGATATTAAAGGAACATTTTGTGCAAAGATGGACATGATGAAGGACAAAAATGGTGGGGACCTCACAGAAGCTGAAGACATCAAGAAGAGGTAGCATGAATACACAGAGGAATTATACGAAAAAGATCTGGATACCCCAGATAACCCAGATAGTGTGGTTGCTGACCTTGAGCCAAACATCCTGGAGAGTGAAGTCAAGTGGGCCTTAGAAAGCATGGCTAACAACAAGGCCAGTGGAGATGATGGCATTCCAGTTGAACTATATAAAATCTTAAAAGATGATGCTGTTAGGGTGTTATACTCAATATGCCAGCAAGTTTGGAAAACTCAGCAGTGGCCAGAAGATTGGAAAAGACCAGTCTACATCCCAGTCCCAAAGAAGGGCAGTGCCAAAGAATGCTCCAACTACCATACAATTGCACTCATTTCACTAGCAAAGTTATGCTCAAAATCCTACAAGTTAGGCTTCAGCAGTATGTGGACCAAGAACTCCCAGAAGTACAAGCTGGATTTCGAAGGGGCAGAGGAACTAGAGACCAAATTGCTAACATGCACTGGATTATGGAGAAAGCCAGAAAGTTCCAGAAAAATATCTACTTCTGCTTCATTGACTATGCAAAAGCCTTTGACTGTGTGGACCACAGCAAACTATGGCAAGTTCTTAAAGAAATGGGAGTGCCTGACCACCTTATCTGTCTCCTGAGAAATCTATACATGAGACAGGAAGCAACAGTTAGAACTGGAGAATGCATCATGCAAAAGGCTGGACTGGATGAATCCCAAGCCAGAATTAAGATTGCCGTAAGAAATATCAACAACCTCAGATATGCAGATGATGCCACTCTGATGGCAGAAAGTGAGGAGAAATTAAAGAACCTTGTAATACTGGTGAAAGAGGAGAGTGCAAAAAAAATGCTCTGAAGTATGACATCAAAAAAACTAAGATCATGGCCACTGGTCCCATCACCTCCTGGCAAATAAAAGGGGAAGATATGGAGGCAGTGACAGAGTTTACTTTCTTAGGCTCCATGATCACTGCAGATGGTGACAGCAGCCACAAAATTAAAAGACACCTGTTTCTTGGGAGGAAAGTGATGACAAACCTAGACAACATTTTAAGAAGCAGAGACATCACCTTGCTGACAAAGGTCCATATAGTCAAAGTTATGATTTTTCCAGTAGCAATGTATGGAAGTGAGAGCTGGACCATAAAGAAGGCTGACCACTGAAGAATTGATGCTTTTGAATTGTGGTGCTGGAAGAGACTCTTGAGAGTCTTCTGGACAGCAAGGAGAACAAACCTATCTATTTTGAAAGAAATCAACCCTGAGTGCTCACTGGAAGAACAGATCCTGAAGCTGAGGCTCCAATACTTGGCCATCTCATGAGAAGAGAAATCTCCCCGGACAAGACCCTGATGTTGGGAAAATGTGAAGGCAGGAGGAGAAGGGGATGACAGAGGACGAGATGGTTGGACAGTGTCATCAAAGCTACCAACACGAATGTGACCAAACTCCAGGAGGCAGGGGAAGACAGGAGGGCCTGGCATGCTCTGGTCAATGGGGTCACGAAGAGTCAGACACAACTTAACAACAAAAAGCCTACCTTGGAGAGTCAAGACATACATAAATTCCTTTGATTTTAAAGGGCCTTCTATGGCTGTGACGTACATACTGCAACTACAGTACGCTCATTTGAATCATTGGACATCATGGAGGAGCGGACTCAATAAATCCTCACTGATTTAGTGCAATTTACTATGCTACCCAATCGGATTTCAGCCCATGGGATTTTAGTACTCACTTTCTTCTCTTTTTTGAAAAGCAGAAACTGTGCCTAAATTTAAAATGTGGGTTGTCTAAATCAAGAACAGAAGCACAGTATCTAGATTGGAGAAGAAATAGGATACAGGAACTACTGTGAGGACAGCTGCAAAATGTTATTTGAGAGCATGGGATCTCTTCTGGGTTAGACCAATGACCTATATGTATTCAGCACCAGCAGGCATGCCTATGAGCCAACCAAGGCTGTGGCTGATGTCCTCCTTGAATTTGTCTTCCTCATTGTTCAACAAGAATCATATTCTGTGACACTGAATTCCACTATTTGCACACAACTCAAAATCACTGTGTAGCTACACTATGTGTCTGGCCTTTATGCCCAGGTAGTTCTGTAGAAGGAATTGTTATGTTCCGTCAAACTGGAACCACCTTATAGTGTCCCTAAGAGGATTTTCTATGTAAGTGAGATATTTAAGGAGTGGTTTTACCAGTTCTACTCCCCCAGTATGTTTCCATGTCTGATGGAGTCCTATTCCATCACTAGACAACATCATTTTGAACACAGGCCTCTTGAGTCCTAGTACATCACTGTATCTCCTGCACCACATTGGGTATCCCAAGAAGAAACTAGCTGCTACCAACTTCAAGTGAGTAAAATGGTACAATTCTACAGTGGGACCAAAAATGTGTTGGGTGAAATGGGACATGTCTTACTGAGAGGAAAAATGGCTTCAATGACACAGCTTCATTTTACATGCAGAATTCAATTTTTATTTATGCTACTCTGAGGGTAGTTGAAACATGTTTTTTTCAAGTCAGTTCAACAGAGAAAAACAGAACTGTGGATGTTTCTGCTGATTTTAGGGACTCTGTCATTTACCTACTTGTTCCTAACAGAGCCATATTATTGAAAAATATTGCTTCTCTCCCCATGAAGCCAATATGATATTCTCTTGTGCAATTTCAGTGAAGGATTTCCATTACATTTCTGCATAATCTCCGATTCTAATCACTGCTTCCATTCTCAACAGATTCAGTGCTAACCACCGAGACTCATACATGCCTGATGTGAAACCACAAGGTAACAACTACTCAAGCTTTTTGCCCCCAATATCTGCATATGGATGACAGGCATATTTCCTTGATAAAATGGTACTAGAAGCCTCTTGCCAAAGATCTGCCTGATTAATTAAAATCTTCATCATGTTCTGCAATCTACCGTCTTTCCCTTATAAAGCTTTGAAATGGTACTAGGTCCAAAATGATGTCCAAGCTGTTAAGAAAGGAAGGGCAGGAAGAAGAAAGAGAAAGCAGTCTTCACCCAGACATTTGCAACTGAAACAAAATTCTATGCAGACTTCTGTTCTTAAAAGATACTGACACTTCTTAAGTAAAATTCAGAATCATTATTTCCATAGCTAGGGCATTCTGTGTTCCTGAACTGATCACATGGGCAATCCCACCAGAGAGGATTCTTGTAGTGAATGGGCTGATATTAGATGTACTTTATATTGGCCAGAATCCTGTTGGAATTCATATTAGGTTTCTGTAACTTGCTATTATTATTATTATTATTATTATTATTATTATTATTATTATTATTATTATTATTATTATTATTATTATTATTATTATTATTATTATTATTATCATTATCATTGCCCTCTCCGTGTCCCTGAACCATTTGATCTGTTGGCATGATAATGCTTCTGCTACACTATTGTCAATGCCAGGTACGTGCCTGGCTTGTACTAAAATATTAAATTTCAATGCATGTAATGTAAATGCCCCAACCAAAGTCATGACCCTCTTGGAATGGGATGTGAGACTATTAACAATATGAACCACTGCTTGGTTATCACACCAAAAGTGTACTACTGAATCAGCCCATTCGCCTGCCCAGACCCATAAAGCACCGACTACAGGGGAAAACTCCAAAAACGTTAGGTCCTTTGTGATCCCTGCCTGGTGCCATTCCTCTGGCCACTTGCTGGTGCACCACCTGCCTCTATAATAAATTCTGAAACCAGAGGAGCCGGCAGCATCTGACTGGACCTGAAACTCCAATGCAGCCCCCGTATTGCATCACAAAGCCAATGCAAAAAGGCTTGAATCGGCACCACCACTCTGCAGGCAAAACTTAATGTCCCACAAATTCTTGCAATTCCCGCAGTCACTTTTTTCTTCTGCCGCGTTGAGGCTACCCTGCCCTTAATATCCTATAATTTTTCTTGTAGTAACTTAGATGTTTGGTGAACAGTGTCCAATTCAATGTCAGGGTTGAAGTTAGCCCTTCTATTTTTTCCTCAGCTAAAGGTAGACCTAGCTCATCTGCCATTGCTTGAAAAGTATCTAAGATGAATTTACACTTTCCGGTGTTCCGTTCCCCACAAAAAAGATAATCATCAAGGTAATGGGCCGTACTTTTACCACCCACTCTAGTCCTAAGCTTCCATTCAATAAAAGAACTAAAGCATTCAAAAGCCGCATAAGAAATGGAGCAGCCCATGGTCATTGCTCTATCCATATAAACAGACCCTTGAAAATGGAATCCCAACAAGTCAAAATCCTGTGGGTTGACTGGCAAAATCCTAAATGCAGATTTAATGTCACATTTTGCCAGTTCTGCTCCCACTCCACGACGGTCCATGCTAACTGCCTCGTCGAATGACGTATAGCAGACCGTACATAGTTCCTGAGGAATGGTATTGTTAACCAAGCCTCCTTAAGGATAGGACAGATGCTGTATCAGTCTGAACTCTCCAGGTGCTTTTTTCAACACAATTCCTAAGGGTGAGACCCTCAGTGTATCCAAGGGAGGTGTTGCGAATAGTCCCAACACTCTCCCCTCTAGCACCTCCTTAGCTATCTTTTCTTGCACTACCTTTTCCATACTGTGTATGAATTTAAGGTTTTTTGCAAAAATTAGTATACTAAAACTTTTTAAAAACCTAATAACAAATAATTGGCATCATCGCGCCTGGGATAGTCCCGCAGCCATGTTTCTAAGACTGCCACTTTAATTGGACTGGGCCCCTTTACCTGCGTTACTGCCTCCACTACTAGGTCTCTTCCCACCTCCGGGGCCTTTTGCCTGCCTCAAAGCACCAGCCCTAAAGCATGTGGCACTGGAGTGCTGTCCTCCACACACTGTGCATTCGTGTCTAAACCTGCACTGTTTCTTGGAGCATGCTCCCTTTGCGTTGTACTCGAAACAGAGCATGTGGGGTTGAAGCACCTGCCCTGTGTTAACACGGGGAGTCACGTTTACCACTGTGTTTCTAATTAAATGCCCGCTATCGGTCCTATCACCTAAATTAGGCCTGGCCGGAGTCATCAGCTGTAACCAGAGGCCAGCCAGTGGCTCGTCCCATCGTAAATTGGGGTGGATGGCACTTCTCATATGGAATTCCTTGTCATAAGAAAGCCATGCCTGCCCCACAAAATCCACGTAAACCCTATAAATAAGGTCTAAATATTGGAATAGGGACAACGCCTGCCAAGGCTGGTCCTTTACTACTACTCCCACATAGATTAAGAAGCTGGGTAGTCAATTGGACCATGTTCTGTCCAGCCTCTTGTGCCTACGTCTCTCCTTGTCTTTCTCATCCTCCTTGTCTAATTCATTCTTTTCTATGTTTCTATACAGTAGCTCAAACAAATCTACATAATTTCTTTTTCAGACTTCTCCTTTGTTCCTGTTGTTAAGTGGTCACCCAGAAGCATTGCTCAATCCCCAAATGGCGAAGCTTGTAAAGGCACAGTATTGTATCATGTGGCTGGCCAAACACCCATACCAGCGGCCAGAGTTACACCATTCAGGGCTGGCACTGAACGGTGTGCAAACGGAGCAGTCCAACTGCCAAATGGGCACTCATATAAGACCAAGATGCACTAGGAGCCCCCAGCACCTGTGGATTACCTGCCAAATAGGACAGCACATTAAATTGGCCACTACCACGCCAAGGCCATGCCGGCAGTGCTGATGCTCATTCGGGCATAGAAATTAAACTGCTGCCTGCGCAAGGCCATGCTGAGAATGGCATAGCCATGTCCTGTGTATGTTCTTGCCCCATGCTAGGCCCAGACCATGCAGTGGTGATGAAGTGTCATGCATCAAGGGAGACTCACCCAACAAAGGCAAGGTGTTGGACTCATCTCTGCTGTTTGTCTCATCCTGACCAACTTCCCCTGATGCCTCCTGCCTACCCATTGCCATTTTAGCAGACCCGACCATAATCGGCAAGGATCTGTCATCATTGGTGTCCCTCCATGTTGCCTGTCCCGCCGTCCCCTTGGCTTTCATTACAGCTGTGCTTCCAGACTGCTGCTCAGCTTCTAGAACAACAAATCTGGTCAATAAATTGTGTGCCAGAGCTGTAAATTTAGCTTACAATGGCCCTTGGATTCCCTCACTGACTTACGCGGCTGTGCCTCAGCCAATTGAAGGGTTGACCTGGTGGCTTCAAGAGCTGCAATCTTACTCTGGAGCTCTTGCCAAATGGGCCATGACTCCTTGTCTGAAGAGGACTGAGGCTGTGAGACCTGTGCTACTGGGCATTTTTTGGCCGACTGTTTTCCCTTCTTGGTACCTTGACCCTTCCTTCATGTCATTTTGCAATCTAGGTTCACCCTTGGCCCCTGGACAGGCCCAAATCTCAGTAACCAGGCACCTTAATTTGCAACCTTGCAGCTCCTTTGGTGTCCTATATCGGTAGAAATGATCTAATAAGTAAAATCATTCTATTATTTTTATTATTTTTATTTTACGTTTATGTGTGTGTGTGTTATTGCTATTTCTTCTATCTCTTCTTCTTCTTCTTCTTCTTCTTCTTCTTCTTCTTCTTCTTCTTCTTCTTCTGCTATATATATAAGCCCCAAAGAGCCCCTCAAATGGACTCAAATGGACTGATGGACTCAAATGGATTGATTTTCCTTATATCTCTAACCTTAATGAAATACAACTACAGAATTAATTATCTAAATACTCTGCAATTGCTATTTATTTATTTATGTATTTATTTATTTATTTTATTGTATTTATACCCCACCTATCTAGTCATTTCGACCACTCTAGGCGGCTTACAACATAAGGATAACAAGTTCTAAAAAAAATTATAACAATTAATTAATTAAATGATTCTATAAGATGGGAAAAATAAAAATAAATCAAATAAAGAGAGAAAAAAAGGAAAGAGGACAGGAATTAACTGGAAGGGAAGGCCTGCCTATACATCCATGTTTTTAGTTGGTTCTTAAAAGTACCCAGCGAGGGTGCAGTGCGAATCTCTGGAGGTAGGTTATTCCAGAGACGAGGAGCCACCGCCGAGAAAGCCCGGTTTCTAGTTCTTTCCGGGCCTCCCTCAGCGTCAGGCTCCTCAGCCTCACCTCCTGGCACGCGCAGGTGACACGGGTAGAACTAGTTGGGAGTAAGCGTTCCGCCAAGTATCGAGGTCCTAAACCGTCCTATGCCCTGCATTTTAACTAATTATTTAAATTGCTGCACTAGTAACAACTATTCAAACTGAAACCTGCCCAATCAGTGCCTAATTAGCCAAAACCAAAGCCAACTTATGAATTAAAAATTAAACCTTCCTGCAATCAATTAAAATTATCCAAACCCAGGAGTCTATTAATTAATCAATTCTGCTCCAACCCCTCCCCTAGGGTTCATCCAGAGCCAACCATTAACTCAAAAATTCAAAATGGGCAGCCAATAGATGCTTGCCACAAGGCAAGGAAAGAAGGGGGTAGAGGGGAGGGGAGGGGAGGGGGCAGGGGAAAAAGGCACACTGCTCTCTACAGAGCCTAATGGCTGAGCCCGCCCTCTCTTATTAATTGAACCAGCAAAGATAGACTATTAAACAATAACTTTTCTTCTTTCCGCCACTCGTTGTCATCTTTTTTCCTCACCCCTATTTGTGCCTGTATCCCCGGTAATAATTAATTATAATCCACAATGCCACTTGCGCAGCTGGTGCAGGTGCTGCTAACAGACCCCCCAACCCCCTTTCAATGCTCAATCAACTTAAAGCAATATTAATATACAATTAAATCAACTATAATCTGAATGCTAATTTGAAACCAGTACAATAGAAGCAATAGAACAACTGAATTTAAAACCAAATGCCAAACCGAGGGAGGGAGCTGATGCTACCCTCCCGATCTGAAGGACAGAGCTGTGAGGCCTGGACTACTGATGCCACAGTCAGGTAGCAGACCAGACAGCCAACACTTCTCGGGACTAATGCCAACAAGAAAGAGGAAGCAAAGAAGGGGGAATGGCCCTTCTATAGTCTACCAAAGCTACTCACGTGAGAGTGAACAGAGGTCTTGTGTCCTCCAGTGAAGATGGCAAAGGTAAGCCACACTGCTGAAGCCTTGGCTCTGCAGTGGCTTATTCATTGCATGAGGAAAACCAAAATATATTTTCTCTGATAAATAGGTAGCAAATAATTATATCTGGGAAAGGATCAGATTGATTCTAAATATACCCTAGGCCTGTTTATTTCCATTTCTGTGATGGATAAGCACGTCAGGAAGAAGGGCATGGGAATCCTGATCACTTTCTACTCCTGGGACACTAATTTTGAAAAGGAGAGCCTCCTTTATGGATACTCACTATGCAATTGGGAACCAGCAAAGAGGGTTTTTTCTTTAAATAGCTAAATTGCTGGAAATGGTAAATCAGTTAGGAATAAGATTTAGGATTAGTAGGTTCCTCATGGATTACAAATCACAGAAACCTCAGCAGTCTCATTGACTGGAGACAGCTTATAGAATTTTTAGTAATCCCTCCCTTCCTTCGCTCCCTTCCTTCCTTCCTTCGTTCCTTCCTTCCTAACCAATCTATCATTTAAAAAAATCAATCAACATAAGACATAATTAACTACATAACTAAAACCTCAAAATAAACATAAAATAAAAATGCAGTATCATTGAAAACATTATAAAATAATGTTTCTCTGGGTGCCTTAAGGTAGGAAAAAGAACAATTCAATTACATTTGTTGGTGCTAGGGGTTTTTCTCAGGTAACAGCACACTGATTGTAAGCTGATGTCACTACTTCCAAATGCTCATGTCTCCATTTCACCAGGGACATCTGTTTGTATGAGCTAATGGGGAATCATGAAATTATGCTATGCACTTGGTGTCGTGATGGCTCCCTGCTGAACAATTTAAGCATGTACTCTGCACAGCTGTTAGTTTTTCCAAGCGGCTGTCATCAGAGACACTCAGGTATATGCTGAGGTGACAAAAGAAGTTAGCATCCCCATTATACAAGGGAAGGGATATCCAGCTGTGTGGATTTATAAACTCTTTTAGGCTATTCATTCCTTTCAAGTCAAACTGAGTGAAAAAGTTAACTGTTTAGTCTTTAGAAACAGTGCATTTCTCTGATGCCTAAAATCCCCATTAATCACTGAAGCTGCTTCAGCAAAATTACTAACAACCACTTTTTAAAAAAAGCAGTTTAAAAAGAAGTTAGTCATACTTTAAAATTATATTTGAAAAGCACGTGTTGTACAGCCCTTTACTTCAGAAAGAAATAAGCCATCAACTACAACGCATAGACTTGTTAAGGTCTCCATTGTTGGATTAGACCCAGACATACTCAGAAACGACTCAGCATGTTCAGGGGTGCATGCACATAGAGGGCATAGCAAGCACATATTGACAGTACATACATTAAGAATAATGTGTATGTGTGCATGCACACACACAGATTATGGATAATACCCACATAAAATGCATATAGATCTTCATATAAGAATGAAAAAAAGTCTCCCAACATGATATAACCAAAAGCTGGATGGGAAAGCAAGTGAAACACAGTAAAATCCAATTTAAAAAAAAAAATGAGAATTTTTCACATCCTGCCCTAGAGACTATGTTCTGCACTGCACTTTTATAGTTGCTCTGGCTTCTGTGAAGATTATTATGACCCTGAAGAACAGTTACACAGGATGAGCAAGGTCTAAATTTCACAAGTTATTTAGAACAGCCTGTCAATCTTTTGGGTCCAGCTAATATACTTTCACTGTTTTAATCCTGTGATGTTTCCATCAGCTCTGTCACTGTGGCAGTTAAATACGTGCAACTATAAATGCAGCACCCACACATATACGTTGCAGCTTCCACTGTCACCTCTTTCTATGTACAGAAGGTCTTCAGCTGCTACTGAGCAGCTTTGTTGAAGGGGAAGGGGTACCTCTCTGGGAGAAGTGGGATTAGCAGTAAATAAATAGATCACCTCTCTTCCCGTTTCTGTCCTTTTCTGAAAATGGAATGTATCCCTTGAACTGGCTTGCTCTGACCTCCCCCACCCTTCTAATTATCATGAAATGGTCCATATTAATCCTGAATCATTTGCTTACTCTAGTCATAGACCTGTTTCCCTTCATGAAAAGTCAGGGCCAGTTTAATCAAGAATATTCAGCAACTTATTATTTTTTAGCTGTGCCCAGTAATAGAACATTTCTGTTATTTCTGCTGAACAGTGCTGTGTTTGAAGTGAAAACCAAAAGATATGGTAGTTTCACACATCATAGGGATGAACTTACATACGTGAAGCAGCCCTTTGAGATACTTACAGCCATCAGAAACTATCATCACTTTTTTTTTATTCACATAGTTCCATAAGTGAAGACCTATGTTGTGAAGCAGTTTCTGGGAGGGAAACCATTCCTTAAGTAAACTTTCCCTCAGGACTCCCAGGTGGACCTCATGAGAGCCCTGGCAGCTGCTGTCCCACCAGGACTTGATCCTGCAAACGCTGGCTATTCCTGGGACCAAGTTGGCCCCAGTCCTGAAGCTGCCAGGGCAGTGATGCAGGGGAAGCCCTGCCACCATCCAGATCCTGACACTGATCAATAATTATGTGGTATCTCTTAGCCTTCATTGTTGTTAGAAGGATGTGCACGTGTTCTAATTTATATGACAAATCAACTGGTATGCTTTCCTAGCTAGTTAATGATGTCAGTTACAGTAGCATAAAGAAGGTAATCCAGCGTGGACTGGGGGAAAAATCCCTTCAGGTTCCTATGACAAACTGATTTTAAAAAAAGGGCTTTACTTGGGAAACAGGAAGGATAGGAGGAATGTTACCAAAACGTTTGTTAGTTATATGTCCATGATTGAAAAGAGAAAGAAACAGAAAAAGCAATTCTGTACAACAGAATGGAGGTCATGAGATAGACTGCAGTAGATCTCTGGCTAATTTCTGGAGCATCACTTTGTGCCTGCCAGTTGCTGGCTGTTCTGCAAATAATGCTGAACTGATTTGACCTTATTCTGATCCGGAAGGACACTTCTAATACTTTTAAGCAAGACTGCACATTCAAGATCATGTGCTAGTACAGCTTAGTTATAGCTTAACTGATAAGCCCAATAAGTACGAATTCTTGCTTCTTCAGTTGTGCATATCCTTTTAAAGGGGCAGGGGAAAGCAAAGTGGATGATGCAGAATTAGAGTTAACCATCCCAAAGATTCAAAATAGTAAATAAACCCTTCCAAGAAATGGTTTTCTGTGCACAGCAGTGAAACTCTTTAGGACTGTACTTTTATAATAGTCTAGAGTTCCAGACACACAACAGCAAAAACCTTTATGATCACACTTTAAATGCAGCATGTTCCAGTCCCATAATTGATAATAATTAATATATATATTTGAAGGGACGTGGTGGCGCTGTGGGCTAAACCGCAGAAGCCTGTGCTGCAGGGTCAGAAGACCAAGCAGTCGTAAAATCGAATCCACGTGACGGAGTGAGCTCCCGTCGCTTGTCCCAGCTCCTGCCAACCTAGCGGTTCGAAAGCATGCAAATGCAAGTAGATAAATAGGGACCACTTCGGTGGGTAGGTAACAGCGTTCCGTGTCTAAGTCGCACTGGCCATGTGACCACGGAAGATTGTCTTCGGACAAATGCTGGCTCTATGGCTTGGAAACAAGGATGAGCACCGCCCCCTAGAGTCGAACATGACTGGACAAAAATTGTCAAGGGCAACCTTTACCTTTACCTAATATATATATTTAGAACATGAATGTTGGAATATAACAGATTACACCTTGGAATCAGTTCCTCTGACTTTGTCCCAAAATAACTGTGAGTTCTCAAGATGGCGGTTGCTATTTTAAAGAATGATCACTTAAGAAAGCCTCGGTTTTTTTCCTTAGTGGCTTAGGCATCTGTCTGTGAAGCTAGAGTTGGGAGTTCAGTTCCCCACTGTGCCTCTTTGACAGGGGCTGGACTCAATGATCCATAGGGTCCTTTCCAGCTCTGCAGTTTTAAGATTATTAATATTATTGAGCCATAAATAAATTGTAAAATTGAAGGTCAACTCCAATAGACTGATAGCCAGCTTAATCCTCCTGCCTGCCCTTTTCAATTTTGGTTATATATGCTGCAATATTTAATAAAAAAAGTCAAATCAAGTAATCAATTAAATATCTTTACTTCAATTACAATGCAAACCTTGATTAACTGGGCACTGTGCCCCAGCATGCTGAAATAAGTAAAGTGTGACTGTCTTTCGTTGTTGCATTGTTGCTATCAGCATTCCACTCCCCCCAAAATAAATGAAGAGGAAAATTATAGCAAGAAATGGAAAGAACAAACTTTCATGCCATTTTTCCTATGAAACTATTATCTTTTCCCGTATTCCTGTAAATGAAGTTTTTGTGGTTCTGGGGATAAATAGAGACAGATGAATGGATTTTTCAAAATTGAAACACTTGTTTTTGTTAATATACGTACTTATGCAATTATACAAAATGTTTATTTATAATTTTAGAACTTCAGAACTGGAAGGGATCCTATAGAACAGTGGTCCTCAACCTTGGGCCTCCAGATGTTTTTGGACTTCAACTCCCAGAAATCCTGGCCAGAAGAGGTGTAGGCTTCTGGAAGTTGTAGTCCAAGAACATCTGGAGGCCCAAGGTTGGGGACCACTGCTATAGAACATCAAATGGAGGCACAGTGGGGAATCAAAACCTAATCCATTGATTGCCTAAAATACATACAACTGAATGGCTTCTTTAGCAGCATTGTTGTTGTTTGTTGTTTAGTCATTAAGTCGTGTCCGACTCTTCGTGACCCCACGGACCAGAGCACGCCAGGCCCTCCTGTCTTCCACTGCCTCCAGGATATATTTAGAAGTGATTTGTGCATTACTAGAATCACACAGTTACTACACTGAGGCAAAATTATATTCAACAACAAGCTTCATATGATCTTTGAGAACAGTCAATTGCAATGAACAGTGCTAAAAAAAACTGTGCGCCAAGGAACTCAATGTTTCCCTGCAGAAACTCTGCATAAAGATGTAACAAGTACTGGCCAATGTTCCTGTCCATGGGAAAAACAGGTGCCTTGATAGATCAGGATTCCCTTCTAATAACATTTTTCAGTGGCTGCAAGATTTTTCACTCCAACACGAAAGTGAAAAGAACTGCTTAAAAAAAACAACAACCCAGCAGCATAGTCATCAAAAGTATGATTTTTGTACAAAACATATATTTGGGGTTTTTAAATGTACAAAGTACAGAGCTTTCCCCCCCCCCAAAAAAAACACTTTAGAAAATTTTGAGCCAAAAAGTCCCCAAACGTAAACACACATGCACACACACAAACACACAAACTCTCATAGTCTTCCCTAGTGATAAGAAAAAAATAAATAAATTTGCCATTATCCTCTGTGAGAGTGAAATGCATGAAGATTTGCACCCCTACATTGAAAACCATTCAAATGCTTACACAACAGAACCTTGTGTAACTAAAAGGAATAAAGAGGTTTTGCTCCTCAGGGGACAGACACATAAAAGGGCACACAGCCAAATATTACCAAAATAAATAAGTCTGTATTCGCGAAGGCTTTCACGGCCAGGATCTAATGGTTGTTGTGGGTTTTTCAGGCTCTTTGGCTGAGTTCTGAAGGCTGTTCTTCTTGACGTTTCGCCAGTCTCTGTGGCTGGCATCTTCAGAGGACTGGAGTAGGAACTCTGTCCATGCTCTGTTGGTGAGTTCCTACTCCAGTACTCTGAAGATGCCGGCCACAAAGACTGGTGAAACGTCAGGAAGAAAAACCTTCAGAAATTGGCCAAAGAGCCCGAAAAACCCACAACAACCAATAAATATGTTTGATTCAACAGTATATCAAGTGCTCATCTGTCAAATATACCACAAAGCACTATACTCACACTCTGAAATCTGATCTGTGACCTTATAACTTACCCACACCCAGTGATGTCTCTGATACTCATAAGTATTCAAAATTTTAGTGATAGTCTATAAAGCCCTTAACAGTTTGGGGTCCCACTATCTGTCAAAGTGCTTCTCCCTCAGAACATCAGCCTGTTCCAACTGCTTGAAGCAGACCTGACTCCTCCAGACTGCTGTACCAAAGGAGGCTAAGGAAAGTCACCAAAACTTATGGCTTCTTGGTCATGGCCTCTACTTTATGGAATGAGTTTCCTGTGGATGTCCATCAGGCCTCCTCCCTATCATGCTTCAAGAGGATGTGAAAGACATTCTTCTTTCAGGAAGCATTTAACAGCATCCTGCCTTAAGTCTTTGTCTATATATGCTTCCTAGAGTCTGCCATCATTTGGAGTTTCATTTTGTTGTTTGGTTGGGGTTCTTGTTTATTTTAGCTTAGTAGACGTCTTAGACTACTGTTCCACACTAAGCTGTAAGTAAGTAAGTAAGTAAGTAAGTAAGTAAGTAAGTAAGTAAGTAAGTAAGTAAGTAAGTAAGTAAGTAAGTAAGTAAGTAAGTAAGTAAGTTCGTAATCTGCATGAATATTTTGGCTCTGACAAGATAGTATTGTAATCAGGGGGAGATGGTCACTCTCTGTGCGTGTACCAACTTCAAAACTGAGTACCAAATTTAGCAGGTCATAGGAAATGATACAGTAATCAATTACTGAAGCACCACACCCTCCCAGGAAGGTATATTCTCCGGATTTATCCCCTTCCACTCCTCCATTTAATAGCACTAAATCCAAACTATTTATCATCTGTAAAAGACATAGACCGGAATAGTTACAAAACTGATCTTTGGATTGTCTAACAGGGATCGGATGTCCCATTTCCATTTCAGGAGCGTGTTCACCAAAATGATGGTAGAGGGCTTCATCATTTTGACCAGTTCTGGCGTTAAAATCTCCTGCCAGTATTACAGATGCTTTGGGGTGTAAAGATGTCATTCTACTGATAAAATTTTGCAGGGCTGCCCACCTATCCTTATTTTGTTGTTTGTGCTGGAGTTGAGGAAGATACACATTAATAAACAGCAGGGTAATACATTGAAGCTTAATAAACAGATACATTGCCATATGAGGTAATGTGGCTAAGCTAATTTTGGTGGCTCGGAGCTTAGTAGAAACTAACACCCCAAGGCCTCCTTTGGCTCTACCTCCCCTGGTACTTGGTTCGGCTTTCAATGTATAACTTGTAAAACCATCTAGCTCCATCTATCTCGGGTGAGATGGTCAGCAAAGGCAGAGTATGTCACAACTGCATTCCTGCATTCGGAAAGCTGTCTTAGAGTGCGGGAGTCCCTTTTGAAAACAGGTTCCCCTGAAAAGGTTCTTGAACTATATCAAGAAATAGTCACAGCACTACAAGGACATTTGATTCATAAAAAATCTATAAGACAGGACACCCCTTTTTGTAGAACCCATAGATCCAAACCATGGTTTGATCAGGAATGTCTGGAAATGAAGTACCTCCTATTAGGAACTTATAAGAGATATAGGGAATCAAATATGCCATCCCTACCACCTGACTGGTTTCAGTTAAAGAAAAAAATATAAAAAGCTAATTAAGGACGAAAAGAATTTGGCATTGAAGATGAGTTGGCAGAAATTAATTGTAGCATCAAGGTCCCATGACTTTGTTACCTTCTGGGAAATAGTCTCGAGAGGGTTAGATGGTCAAGCAGGTGCAGCAAATTCATATATACCAGTTAAGACTTGGGAACTATATTTTACTGGTCTATATGCTGCAAAACAATCCAGACATTTGACTCCACAAACTGCTTCCCGTGAACTCCCTGACTGGCCCCCAGTTTCAGTCTCTGAAATCACCAGACTTATTGCTAAGCTTAAAGTAGGCAAGGCACCCGGGAGCGACAACATCCCTCCTGAGATTCTTAAAGCCAATATTAATTGGTGGGCCCCAGTATTAGCAACACTATTTACATGCATTAACCAGCTTGCATGTATACCGGAGGACTGGGGACTTGCTATCATCATTCCAATTTATAAAAAAGGGAAAAGAGCTGACCCTGCAAATTATAGGCCGATCAGTTTGCTAAGTGTTATTAGTAAACTGTATGCTCACCATCTTCTTGAGAAACTACATAGTTGGATGGAAGAGGAAAATCTTCTAGATGATGAGCAAGCAGGATTTAGACCAGGACGCTCTACAGGAGATCATGGTATAGTTTTACAACATCTAGTGGATAAATATTCCTTGAAGACCAAAGGAGCATTATATACAGCATTTATTGATTTCAAATCTGCATTTGATATGATTCCACGACACAGGCTTTGGCAGAAGTTGGAGACAACCAATATTGATAGGCGGCTCCTGCTCCTGATCCGCTGCCTCTATGAAAAAACCAGGTTGAAGGTGAGATGTAACAGAGCAGGTCACCTCACCAAGGCCATCCCCACATATGCTGGCGTCAAACAAGGCTGTGTATTGGCTCCCACTTTGTTCAACATCTATATTAACTCCTTGGTCAAGAATTTATCTGGAACCAACTTTCATCCCCCTAAACTAGCAGATAGACCCCTATCTACTCTTTTATACTCAGGTGATGTTGTACTTCTCTCGTTAACCTGTGTTGGTTTACGGCGGTTATTAAGAGCCCTGGGCAATTATTGTAAAACTGAGGAATTAGTAATTAGTTATGATAAATCAAAAGTCTTAGTGTTTACTAGGAAACGGATCACACACAAATGGCAAATAAATGACCATCCAATTGAGCAAGTTAAATCTTATAAATATCTGGGTGTGATCTTCCAGTCCTCAGGATCTTGGAAGGCTCAAATATCCAACACTATAGCAAATGCTCAGAGAAGTATTAAGTCACTCATACACTTTTTCTTTACAAAAGGAGGTCAGCATATACCATCAGCCATACAGGTCTTCAATGCGAAGGTGTTAGCACAGATGTTATATGGTGCACAATGGTGTAGTTACAGAAATTATATTGCAATGGAGTCCACTCAAATGAAATTTCTGAGAACTATCCTTGGACTCCCAAGTTGTGTGCCAAATGCACTTTTACGACTAGAAACAGGCCAGATGTTGATAGAGTCTCAGGCATGGATACTTAAGCTGAATTTTTGGCTAAAAATGTTTTTCACCCCTGTGGGGTTGGCTCCCCTAGTGCTAACTGATAAGTTTCAGTCCAGATGGCAAAGATCTATGAATGAGAAATTAAATAATTTGGGCTTCTCGAGAAGTGCTATTTTGTTAATAGGCTATACAAAAGCAAAACAGGAACTACACCAGCGAATCACAGACAATGAGCTACAACACCATGTCAGTGTTGTACAACACCATCCTGGCTTTAGAGATTATGGTCAGGCATTTTTACCTGCTAGCTATTTGAATATTCTGACCCTTCCAAAATATAGAAAAGCTTTTACATTGGTAAAGTTTAATGTACTTCCTTCAGTCCTGCTGGAAGGTAGACACAAGAACATTCCCTATGAAGAGCGCTTATGTCCTTGTGAGGCTGGAGTGGTGGAGACGGTTGGCCATGTTCTGTTGTATTGCTCCTTCTATACTGGTATCCGTAATACTTTTATTCATCCAATTTTGCAATGCATCCCCGGTAGAGATGATGAGTACTATATATGCTATCTGCTGGCAGACCAATGTCCATCAGTAACAATTAAAGTGGCCAGCTTCTGTGCAGCGGCACTAGTCTGCAGGCGAGAAATGGTGTCTTAATCCTGTAAATATATACATGTATGTACCCATATATGAATATGTATGAACTGGGGGTAGGGGTATACTCCTAAGATTTATTTACGGATTCTGTTCCCCTAAGAGTCTTCTGCATATAATGTATATTATAATTGTATTGATTCTGTTTATACTTGTGCGGTTATTCTGTGTTGCTCACATCTGATCTGTTGATCGTAATAAAGTATTCAATTCAATTTAAGTAAGTAAGTAAGTAAGTAAGTAAGTAAGTAAGTAAGTAAGTAAGTAAGGAAGGAAGGAAGGAAGGAAGGAAGGAAGGAAGGAAGGAAGGAAGGAAGGAAGGAAGGAAGGAAGGAAATAAAAACCCTTTTTCATGTATGAGTATCAAAGGCATCACTGGATAAGATGATGAATCATTGGAAGAAGGGGAGAAACCCCTTAAAAACATGGGAATGGTGTGCACCGTTCTGATAACATATAGGCCAGTTGTAAAAGATCAGAAGCACATAATGATAAAACAAGTTCAGAATTTTGACGTGTTCAACTTCTTCTTCCATGACTACAAACTGTTCACCTTATAGAGCAAAGACAGTTCTTCCCCTTGGAAAGAGTTAGCTAGGCTCAAGATCAATTCACTTGCTCGCTATCCCTGCTGTCCTCCTGAAAGACCTACAATGGTACCCAAGAGCTTTGCTTCTCATTCCAAGCTGCCCTATTTTTCTTTTTTGCAATTTCCTTCTGTTCCTTTTGTTTCCCAGAGGTTGATGGGGAGAAAAATTGGACTTAATTAATGAGCCTATTGCGGTTTACTTTGAGTTCTTAGCTAGTATTGTAATTAAGGGGCTTTGATGGTATCAGCAGCTGTCCTGTTTCCTTTGATGGCCTCAGCCATTTGGCAGAGCTGCAGGATAGGGGGGGAAAGGGAAGGCATGAGGGATGTAAGCCATTTTCATACCAGCTTGTTCCAGCTCACCCCAAAAGACTGCTCTCCTGCCAACACCCCTAAAGAGCCATTTCAGCCTGGGTCCATAGCTACTCACTTAATCTACCAAGATGGAGTGATTCCCTGGCTGAACATCAGGCTGCAAGAACAAGCACAAATTCATTGCAAAGCCCTAACTTTTTGTCATAGAGGGTAACAAACAGCCACTTATCAAGTGATGATGTTGTGGAGAGCATGCAAATTAGTGAGGACCCAGTTTTGATTTTTCTTCCTCTCTCAACCCCCAGTCCCACAACACACCACTTAAGAGGTTATGTCCATGACTCACAGACACAGCTAAGCCCCTGACTGCTATATGCAATCATTGTTTAATACCCCAGGTCCCAACTTTAGAACCCTCCTCCCTGCCTGACCTGAAATACATGAATCAATGCTTTAAAATATTTACTTGCAGAAAGTAACTACAACATCCTGAATACTTCCAACCACTGTGGCCACTACCATGTTTTCTTGGAGATTCTGAGAGCTGTCATCCACACAAGGAACTTTTCTAAATTTTGCCCTGAGCAAAATTACAAGGCTGTTGTTTTGTGAACAATGCACAGAAGCACTCCCCCACAAGGCAAACTGGAACTTTTTTTTTGCAGGAACCCATTCCTGCACTTCAGTTCCCATTAAATATAAGTGGCCCTATGCACCTACAAAGTTGAGGAATCTGTGGGTCTCCAGATGTTTTGAGAGGACATCTCCCAATAGCATAACCAATAGTAAGAGATTGTGTGGGTGACAATCTGGCAGCATCTGGAGGCCTCTCGCCCTTGCAGGATCTCCTATCCTGTGGCTCAATAGCCTTGATTTATAACATAGGTGTGAACAATAGAGGAACGGTAGGACCAAACATATAAGTCTTTTTTATCCAGTTACTGCTCTAGTAGAAATTAAGTTTGCTTCAAGAGACTAATGATGCAATTCTGTTCATGTCTGAGTGAGAGCTTCTAAGTTTAATGGAACTTATTTTGAGGTGACTCTGTCTACAGCAGTATGTTAAGATTCTGATCTGACATTACCACACTTAGAAGGAGTCCACAGTTGGCCTTTCCCCTAAAGTTGTCTTATCCCTTCTTTAAAAATTATAACATGCCAGTTATACCATCATGAACTCCTTTTATGTGACTGACAGCTTCTGATGGTACCCCAATGAACCAACAATAGCTTTCCAAGGAGGGAGAAGGACTATAGCTCAGTGAAAAGGCCCATGTTTGGAAAGTTCAGCTGGCTCAAAATGTAGCAGCCAGACTTCTGACTGGAGCCAGTGGCACAGAACATATAGCTCCCCTGTTAAAGTAGCTGTACTGGCTGCCAGCCTGCTTCCTGGCCTAATATAAAATGCTGGCCATGACCTATAAAACCCTATATGATTTGGGGCCAGGCTATCAAAAGGATTGTATCTTCACATATGAGCCTTCCCGTTGTGGGTGCTCTCCCTTGGGGAGTCAAATTCCCCCTACTTTTGCTAACATTTAAAGGCCGCCTCTTTAGGCAGGCTTTTAATAACTAAGATTGACTCTTTCGAAGATATTAGGCATAAGTTCTTTTTAAAGTGGGTTTTAATGTTTTAAAATGTTTTGATAATCTTTTATTATTATAAGTTTAAATGTGCTTTTAACTTTGTAATTTATTGTGATTTTAGCCTAACTTGTTTTAATCATTTTGAGACATCTTGGGTCCCCTCAGTGGGTGAAAGGGGACCTAGAAATGAAGCAAATACATTAAAATAATAAAATAAAGGTTTGGATGCAAAGGGTTACAGATTCCATCTCTGATACCTCCAGTTATGAGGACCACATAACACTGGATGTGAAAGGGCTCTGCCAGAGACTAGAAAATCATTGCCCCTCGGTAGACTGATTAATTAATTAGCTGCCTTCCACTCAATTCTGACCCTTTTCAGGATTTTCCAGGTAGAGAATACTTAGAAGTAGCTTACCATTCCCATCTTCTGGGGGCACCCTGGGGCTGTGCAGCTTACCCAAGGTCACATAAACTGGCTCTTCTCCAATAAGGCACAATGGGGAATTGAACTCCCAACCTCAGGCTGCACATCCAGGTATGTCACTCACAGATCTATTAAACCAGCATACTGTAAGTGGACTAGTGGGACAATACACTTGCCTAGTATAAAGCAGCAGCTTTCCGATTTCTTAGGAAAAATCAAAAGGTGGCATAAATGTTAACTTTACACCCGTTTATGCTTGTGTTGTGCATCCATATATTAATAAAGCTTGCAAAATCTGCAGCACTCTACTCAAAACTTTTTTGACTTTGCCTCTACCTATCTTACTGACAGAGACAAAGATGGAATTAAGTAGCGTAACCATTCCTAATGATTATGTAATCCAGTTAATCCTGCAGCTTTCCAGCAGGGAAGCAAAGATTGATGCTAGGTGAATAAAAAGTAATAATTTAGTTATTGGTCAGGAGTAATTGTACCAACTTGTCAAAATGATTTAAAAGGTGAAACCTGCCTAATTTCACTTTTAAAACAGCCATTCATGGAGAACATAGACATGACAGGGATGGAAGATAAAAGTCAGCTATGAGCGGGACCTGAATTTTTTCATCAGCATAGTTGATTTCAAAAGCAGATTCTCCTAACCCATCTCATTAATTCATTTAATTTTCCTCTCTTGACACCAAGAAGCTCATGTACTAACATTAGCAAGATCGTGTACCCTGGGACAGATTAATATCTTACCCTGTGTCAAGTTTAAGAGCCTCCTAAGCATTACCATTTTAGAAGTGTGTTATTTTTGTTTTGTTTAGTCATTAAGTTGTGTCCGACTCTTCATGACCCCATGGACCAGAGCACGCCAGGCCCTCCTGTCTTCCACTACCTCCCAGAGTTGGGTCAAATTCATGTTGGTAGTAGTGTGTTATACTGACCATCATATCAAACCTGAAATTTACTTCTAAAAAAGTGCATTTTGATCCCACTGTTACTGAAGCAAAGGTGACTCACCTCCTACCATATACAACAGGTTCACTGATCTTTACTTGATGACTTCACCCGGGGCTCCACTTTAACATAGAACAAATAAATAAGAAACATCTGCTTGAAACAGAAATATTCATGCCCCAGCCCTCTAGTTCCAGCAGTGGAAAAGAACTGTAGTCCTCCTTGCCAAGCTCCTCAAAAATATAGCTAGAATGTCCATATACCAGATTCACACTGAACCTTTCTTATGATTCCAGTGGGATACTGGAATCATAAGAAGTATGCTCCTCATATATGATCATCCACAGTCCTGGTCAGCCCTTGGACAACACTTGGTTTCATGCTGCACTGTTTCATTTCTTTTGAAGAGCCTGATATTACTCCTTCCCCTTGTCTCTTTACTGCTGGATGAAGCTACCAGTTTAACTCTTCCCTTTACCCTAATCAGCTTGTGATTGTTGCCACCTATTCTGGGAATCAGCTTTATGTTGGTTGCAGCTGGATATCTGTGCCATCTTTCTGGCTTGTTTGGGTAAATGAACCCTTTTCCTGGTCTCAGTAATGTGAGACCCTAAACTGTAGTCTGCCTAGACTATGAGGAATTTCCGTGTCACTTGCACCTTGGTTTGGAACTCCTTCCTGCAACATAAACAGGCAGAAATCTAAGAAGTAGTGTTTCATCTTCTGTACTTCACTTTGGCAGTGAAAAGGAATTATCAGTTGATCTTCTTCCTTTCATGTTAAGGATTGCCAGCTATCATGGTGTTGGCTGAAGTCTTATAATATGGAGTGGCTATGGTTCCTTGGGTCTTCAGGCAGAGAGACAAATGTCAAGGTGGATGTTACATACAGCACTGATGTTACCTGTCTGTCATGGGTTTGGAGGGAAAGTTCCATCCTATGGGGAGTGGAAGGCGGGACATCAGGAGGAGGGGCTGTACTGTATAAATATGTGATGCCTGTGTGGTGAGAGGAGATGCTGAGAGACACTGGGTTGTGACGAAGCAGCAGCTGGGAAGAAGAAGCTGTTGTGGGAGTCTGTGTGTCAGACAGGGTACTACTGTGTGTCAGAGTACCAACCTGATAGGTTCAGGTGTCTGTTGGTTAGCCAGAACTGATAGGTTCAGGGTCTGTGCTTCAAGTAAGGGTTCTGGGTGAACCAAACTGTATGCTTGTATGAGTGAGAATAAGCCACGTTACTTTATCCTATTCACCTGATTATTTTATTATCCCTGTGTGTGTATTTAAATAAACCTAATTCTTTTATTGTTTAAAAATCCATCCCTGGTCTGTGTGACTTCTTCAAGGGAATGGTTGGTGGCAGCTTAGTGTAACTGTGTGACATATCCCAGTAGGTCTGGGTTTGTCACATTGATTGGTGTCCAGCGTGTGGGATACGACTGGTCCAGTTGTCCAGCGGTCCAGCAAAGCCTTGGCAAGTGTGCCCAGAGCAAGGGGGGTCTAGTCAGGGACAGTCTGAGGCGCGTAGGTAATCTTCTAGGTGTACCTCACGGGGAGGTGCGCTAGTAGAAGAACGTGCCAACTGGGGAGACTTAGATTAAGGTGCTCTGAGGCAGCCTAGTTTTGGCGGGAAAAAGCTGAGGCAAAACTGCGTAGTAACAGTGATCTAGCTTGCCAGCTGAGAGGCCCAGCAGAGGGGGGTAGGCTCTGACTCGATACTGTTGCAAATTTAGTGCTGAAGAACAGCAGCAATCTCTAGGGAGAGCTGGTTCTGAGGCAAGAAGGAAAAAAGTGGTCGTTTTATTTTGAGGCTTGACTTTTTAAAGCAGCCTGTTCTGAGGGGGGATTATGCCCTTGACTCGAAGCCAGATGGCCGAAATGAGTGAAGTGAAAGACCCCCAGATTGACCAAGGTTCTGAGGATGAATTTGGCTCAGTGCAGGGTGACAGCACAGGAGAGCAGAACCCAGAACTTAGAAAATTGCTCATAGCCCAACAGCATGAACTGAGGATGAGGCAATTTGAAGTGGAGGAAAGGTTAGAGAGAGAAAAAATGGAGGAAAGGGAAAGAGAGAAACAGCGGCAATTTGAATTGGCATTGGAGAGAGAGAAAATGGCGTTTGAATTAAGAAAACTGGAACTAATGAACCAGAACAATAATAACAATAGGGATTCTGAGGGAGGCCAATTATCTAAAGCTGACCTGAAGAAATTCCCTGTGTACCACAAGGGAGATTGTCCTGAGGTGTTCTTTTCCTTAGTGGAAAGAGCGTTTGTGGACTTCTCAGTGAGGGAAACTGAGAAGATGACCATCATGCGATCTTTAATCAGTGGTAGCCTGGCTGAGGTTTATGCCGAGATGCCTGAGGAACTGATGAAAGATTTTGCAGAGTTTAAAAAACTGGTGTTTGCCAGACATGGGATAAATGCAGAGCAGCTGAGACAAAGATTCAGGTCCCTCACAAAAAAACCAGAACAGACTTTTACCCAAGTGGGGGCCCAATTGGTGAGGCTGCTTGAGAAATGGCTATCGCAGGAAGGGACAGAGACCTATGAGCAGCTTAAAGACTTGATAGCACTGGAACAGTTCTATTCAGTCCTGCATGGGGAATTGAAATTCCAGGTGAGGGAAAGGAAACCAAAATCTGTGGCAGCAGCCGCAGAGATCGCAGATTTTATTTCCCAAATAAGAAAGCCCTTGGGTGAGGGGAAATCTGTAGGTAAACCCAAAGAAACCTACAGCAAGTACTCTCAGGGACCAGGGAAAAGCCAGCAAGGGGGAGGGGCCCATGGTGAAGGGAAGCCCTCAGACATGAAACCAAGACCTCAGATTTTGGAGGGAAAACCAAAACAAGATGAGAGAGAATCAAAGTACACCAGAAAATGTTATTTCTGTCAGGGAAAGGGTCATCTAATCTCAGATTGTGAGAAATTAAAGCAGCTAAAAGGAATGGTGCCTCAGGAGTCTAGTGGGACCAAGCCAAAAGCTGTGTTCTGTGTCCAGAAAGAGCAAGGCTCATTCTCACTGAGGGAGCCTGTTGCCATGGCTACTCAGTCTGGAACAGCTACCTCTGCTGATCAGGCTGAGGAAAATGGTCCTCTTGTGGAGGTAAAGCGCTGCTTGCTGATAAAAACAGATTCTCAGTTGTTTGAGACAGCAGGAGTGGACGTAGGAATACTTGACCGTCAGTATAGGGGGCTGCGGGACACTTGTTCCCAGGTAACCCTGTGCCATCCAGATATCATCCCTAGGGAGTTTATAATCCCAAATGAGAGCATGAAGGTAGCAGGGATTGAGGGGCAGGTAATCTCTCTGCCAGTAGCAGAGGTACCTGTCAACTTTCAAGGCTGGAGGGGAGCTTGGCGGCTAGCGATTTCATCGACTCTGCCAGCAGCCGTGCTCGTGGGAAATGACCTGGCTGAACATGTGAAACGGGTGCTAGTGATTACACTCTCACAAGACACCACAGGGACAGTTCAGGGGGGTAATGGTGAGCCAGAGACGGAAGCAGAGGGGAGTTCAGAAGCTGTGGTGGAAACCTTAACCACAGACAGCAGATTTGGACAGGAGCAAAAGGCAGACGCCACTCTCCAACAGTGTTTTGAACAGGTGACTGACGCCCAGCTAACACCTGAAACCCCAGTGAGATTTCTGGAGAAAAAGGGGATTTTATATAGAGAAACCCTGAGGAATATCTCAAAAGGGGGAGATGGGATCAGAAGTCAACTGGTGGTACCTGAAAAGTATCGCCCCATGATCTTACAAAGGGGTCACTCTGACATGTTTGCTGCACACTTAGGGGTGAACAAAACACAGCAGAGAATCACACAGAATTTCTACTGGCCTGACATAGGGAAGCAGATCAGGGAGTTCTGTAAGCAATGTGATGTGTGTCAAAGGCAGGGGAATAACCGCGACAGGACCAAAGCAAAGTTGTGCCCTTTGCCTGTGATTGACACTCCGTTCAAATGCATAGGGGTGGATATTGTGGGACCTTTGCCCAAGGCCACAAAGAGGGGGAACAGGTTCATCCTAACAATTGTGGACCATGCCACAAGGTATCCTGAAGCCATACCCTTGACTAACATTGAAACTAACACAGTGGCCGATGCTTTGGTGGGGTATATGTCCAGGATGGGATTTGCCTCAGAGATAATCACAGATTTGGGCGCATCGTTCACATCAAAGCTCATGAAACGCTTATGGCAAATCTGTGGAATAAAGCACAAGGAAACCACTGCCTATCATCCTGAAAGTAATGGGTTAACTGAGAAGTTCAATGGGACTCTAATGCGCATGATTAGGGCTTACTTGGCAGAGAATCCAAACAATTGGGACCAGAAGCTGCAATCCCTTTTGTTTGCTTATCGATCAGTGCCACAAGCCAGTACCGGGTTCAGTCCATTTGAACTTTTATTTGGGAGAAGGGTGAAAGGGCCCCTTGATTTGATCAAACAAAATTGGGAGCAGATCACCCAGGATGACCCACAAGACGTTGTGACTTACATAGACACCTTGATGAATGACCTAAGGAGAAATCTAGAGCTGGCAGCAGAAAACCTGCAAGCTCAGAAGGTCAGACAGAAAACATGGTATGACCACAAAGCTAGAGAGAGGCACTTTGACCCAGGGGAGGAAGTGCTTTGGCTTAGGCCCTGCAGAGAGAATAAACTGCAGCTCAAATGGGCAGGACCATATAGGGTCATTTCCAAGATGTCAGACCTGAACTACCTAATAGAGCAGGAGGAGAACCAAGCAAGGAGGGTGGTTCATGTGAATGCCCTAAAACCCTACTACAGAGGGGAGCAGAGGGTTTTATTCGCGATAAAAGCAGCTGAGAGTGAGGAAGCTGAATTACCCTTCTGGGAGGGGAGAGGGGAAGTAAAATACAACCCAGAGGAGGTAAAGATCAGTCCTGCACTCACCCAAGACCAGCAGCAAGAACTAAAGATGCTGCTTAGTAAATATCAACAGGTGTTTTCCAACAAGCCGGGGATAGTGAAGGGAGTGATGCATCGGATCCACACAGGAGATGCACCCCCGCAGGCAGTATCCCCATACCGAGTAACGGGACCCTATAGGGACAAGGTGCGGAAGGAGCTGGACGAGATGCTGAGGGAGAACATAATCGTCCCCTCTTCTAGTCCTTGGTCCTCTCCGATAGTCCTTGTGGACAAGCCTGATGGGAGCATTAGGTTTTGTGTCGATTACAGGAAATTAAACCGTGTAACCACTCCTGATGCCTACCCAATGCCCAGGCTAGACAACCTGATTGAAACCATAGGGGGTTGTCGGTTCATCTCATCATTGGACCTGGTCAAGGGATATTGGCAATTAAGAATTGATCCCAGGGATCAAGAAAAGACTGCCTTTTGCAGCCCTTTTGGTCTCTATGAGTTTCGAGTCCTGAGCTTTGGTCTCAGAAATGCACCAGCCACATTCCAAAGGCTGATGGACCAGACCTTGGCAGGGCTCAGTGACTTTACAGTGGCCTACATTGACGACATAGGGATCTTCAGTAATACCTGGGAAGATCACCTGATACACCTGGAGTTAGTGCTGCAGAGGTTAAGTGCAGCAGGGCTAACAGTAAAGGCCAGCAAGTGTCAGCTGGGTAGCCCAGAAATAAAATACTTGGGTCACATGGTAGGGGGAGGAATGATAAAACCCCTGGAGGCCAAAATAGAAGCTGTTCGTGATTGGCCTAGACCTAACACCAAGAAAAAAGTCAAATCATTTCTTGGGTTGGTGGGCTACTACAGAAAGTTCATCCCGAGGTTTAGCGAGATTGCGGCTCCGCTGACCGATCTGACGAGGAAGAAGGCTGATGACCGCATCCCGTGGACCGGCGACTGTGAGGCGGCGTTCCAGAGGTTGAAGGAGGCGTTAATCAACTATCCTGTCCTGCGGGCTCCTGACTTCGACCGGGAGTTCATCATCTACACCGATGCGTCTAACAGCGGGGTAGGAGCAGTTCTGTGCCAGGAGGATGAGAATGGTGACCAGCATCCAGTGTCCTACCTGAGTAGGAAACTTCAAAAAGGTGAGAGACATTTGGCAACCGTGGAGAAGGAGTGTTTGGCCATAGTCTACGCGATCCAGAAGGCCAAGCCTTACATCTGGGGAAGACATTTTGTTCTGTGCACTGACCATTCACCACTGCAATGGTTAAAGACAATGAAAACCCACAATAGCAAACTTATGAGGTGGGCTTTAAACCTACAGGACTATGACTTTGAAGTGAAGGTGGTCAGAGGGTCAGTGAACTGTGTTGCTGACGCCTTATCAAGAAGAACTGAAGAATGAAGACGGCGAAAGAACATGGACTATGTGTATATAATGATGACAAAAAGTAAAATGTACCTGTTTTTGAATTGGTTTGTATGAATAAAGGTAAATTGATGTAATGTAGATGGTAAATGTTTAAATGCCTATTTGCTATGGTTTAACTTAGGATGTAAGTATAAGTAAGTATAATATGGTATGTATAACTGTTGTTGTGTATTTTACCCAGGTTGTTTTTTGGTGAAAAGCACGTTAGCTTTCCCCCTACAAAACAACTTATAAAGAGGGGAGGTGTTACATACAGCACTGATGTTACCTGTCTGTCATGGGTTTGGAGGGAAAGTTCCATCCTATGGGGAGTGGAAGGCGGGACATCAGGAGGAGGGGCTGTACTGTATAAATATGTGATGCCTGAGTGGTGAGAGGAGATGCTGAGAGACACTGGGTTGTGACGAAGCAGCAGCTGGGAAGAAGAAGCTGTTGTGGGAGTCTGTGTGTCAGACAGGGTACTACTGTGTGTCAGAGTACCAACCTGATAGGTTCAGGTGTCTGTTGGTTAGCCAGAACTGATAGGTTCAGGGTCTGTGCTTCAAGTAAGGGTTCTGGGTGAACCAAACTGTATGCTTGTATGAGTGAGAATAAGCCACGTTACTTTATCCTATTCACCTGATTATTTTATTATCCCTGTGTGTGTATTTAAATAAACCTAATTCTTTTATTGTTTAAAAATCCATCCCTGGTCTGTGTGACTTCTTCAAGGGAATGGTTGGTGGCAGCTTAGTGTAACTGTGTGACATATCCCAGTAGGTCTGGGTTTGTCACAGTGGACAGCACAAAAGAAGGTAAAGGTTTATTTTTCTATGTGAGGTGGTTTTAAAATGACGAGAAGAGAGAATTGGGAGGAACAGCTAGTGGGCACATGCTCGTTGTCCCATGTGCCATTTTGCACACAATAATGCTGGGGAAAGTTGACAACAACAGAAAAAGGTAGAGACCAAGTAAGAGATAGATTTACTCAATAAAATAAGTCACAGCCTTTTCAAGAGCTGAACAGGACTGTCAACAACAAGACCTTTTTTTTGGGGGGGGGGAACTAGTTCATCCGGCTGTCAAAAGCTCAGTGTGACTTAACAACATGTAACAACGAAAACAGAGTGCAGCTTGAGTGTGGCAATCTACATGCTTCTTGTTGCATAAGCACTGGAAGAAGTAGTGCAGAATGTGGAAGGAAATGGCCTTTGAGGCTGGTGAGGAGCCTGCCACAAATTCCAGCAGCATATCATGAATGTTGTAGGTAAAACTGCATGGGATTCAAGTCCTAGCTGAAATGGCTGAACTGTTCTGGCTACCGGGTGCATTTTGCTGCTCATTCATTTACCAGGAAATGAGGGCTCCCTCCCTCTAGGTTCTGGGTTTCACTCAGATTCTGGGCCCACTCACCCAGATTTCCCTCTTGCCTTTCTCCTCAAACAGCAGGCCCCCAAGCACTTTTGAACCCACCTACCCCAACTCTTCTCTGCCCAACAAAAAGGTCTGCTCCCTATCATCCCAAGGGTGTCGTTGTTGTTTAGTCATTTAGTTGCGTCCGACTCTTCGTGACCCCATGGACCAGAGCTCGCCAGGCCCTCCTGTCTTCCACTGCCTCCCAGAGTTGTATCAAATTCATGTTGGTTGCTTCGATGACACTGTCCAACCATCTCATCCCAAGGGTGTACCTTCTGGTTTTAGATTTTTGGCCTGAAATCTAATGAAACGGGATGTTGTAGTGCTGACAACCGTAGGCAGCTGAAAAAGGCACAGATCCTCCCCTTGGGATATTACAAGTGGAAAGCCTGTTTTTGCCAGGCTTTCCACTAATAGGGAAGCCATGAAAGATGTTGATGCCTCTGGCACTTGACGCCAAGAAGACTGCCTCGGATCCACAGGGATTTTTATTCATCCTTAAAAAGTAACACAAGTCTCGATGCACTTGGGGTAGTTCAGTTCTTTGACAGGGAAATGACTGGGGGGAAAAATGATCAAATCGTTATATTGAAACTACAAATAGACCAGCATCCCAAAATCCCTTCAGATTATCTCAGAAATTACCAGAGTTCTTCTGGGACAAGAAGAACTTGGACGTTTCCAAACCAATCTAAAGGCTCTGAAATATCACTCTGATTGCTGGAATCTTTTTCTTGTTTCTGCTTCCTCAGTTCCTGGGGGAAGACATGGGGATATATTGAAAGGGGGGGGGGAATGGAAGGCTGGGGGAAAAGACTTCTGCACTGTCCTGGATAAGCAGAGCTGAGGTCAATTCCAAATGAAAAAGCTCAACGATTGTGGCTGTCAAGGACTTTCCTTACGCCACACAGAATGTTTGTTAGCCAAGAAAGCAAATAATCCCCCCCACCCCCAGGATGCATTGATTTGTTGGCTTGGAAAGCTTGTTTCTCCATTAAGATGGGCTCCTACAAGCTCCTAAAGTGCTTGTCTGAGCCAGATGTGCTTGCCAGCACCAGTGATGAAGTCTAACTATTTTAGAAATATATAGATATCAAGTAAATATAATTTTTATATACAGGGTGTTTTTTTTTCTTTTGCATTTGCTTCTCCCACTCTTACCAAGACCTAAATATCATTGAGCTATTTTGACTTTGCAAGTGGCAGTGCTAAACAACGATGCTGAGGTGCATCCAAAGCAGGCTTCCAGGATTCTCTGTTGGTAAGGTATTCTCCTTCGTGCAGTTACCACTTACTTTACATTGAATGATCCACAGTAACAACTTGTACTTTTTTGTTCCCTATTATCCAATAAAGTATCCAGGTATTCTGTATTTTATAGGGATGTTGGCAAGTCTTTGAGTTCAAGTTTAACCCTAAACTTGGGGTCCAAGTCCTGAATCCTGAGTCCAAGCCTAATTCTTTGGTATCAAGTCTCAAGGCCGATCCTATGCCTTTGGTACCAAGTCCAGAGTCACAGGCCCCAAGTCCCTATTAAAAACATGCACTTTTTGGGGTGTGTGTGTGTGTTTTTCCAAGTAGTGAATTGAGTCTGAATCTTTGGGATAAAAAACCAGTCTGAGTCATTGGTGCAACTTACTGTAAGTCTGACTTGTCAAGTTGACAGTGAATCCTGCAACTCCAGTCCCCATCCCTGGTCTTTCATGTGCTTTTATAGTTGCCACGACTACACACACATGCCTAGTATTTTAAAAATACTAGGGGGGGGCAATCAGGATGGTTGAAGTTGCCATCAATTTTACTTGTGCTCCAATGAAACAGTTTATGCACATTATACAGTTGAGCGGTTAAGAAAGTGACTTCCTTAAAGTCATGCAACAGTTCTATGGCAGGTGACGAGCTGTAACTGAGATCTGCATATTCTAGCTCAGTTTTCTATTGACAGTACATTGCAGCAACAAAGAAAAGAGGAAACAGACACCAGTAACATCATTCAAACTAGAATCCTAGGTAGGCTTAGAGTATTGCCAGATTGAGGATTCCTCATGTTCACAATTAGAAATCACTATGTTCCATCCTTTTTTCCTGAATAGGTTTTCTCCTGTCAGGAGAAGGAGGAAGGAGTGATGGAAGACCAAGTGAGGGTTAGGACTGGATGAGGTCATTCCCTGAAATCCCCATAAAATTCAGTACATGAATGAAGGTGATGGCATGCTAGAAGCCTTGTCTAAAATCACCTTTGTTCAGGAAAAATAAGTGAAACTTAGTTTTTGAGAAACTGTACACAAGCTAGGGCAAAACATGACTGCCAGTATGTTCTCTCATACACATCAGCCAAAAGCACAAGGCCTTTGACATATCCTGATGAAAATTACTGAAATTGTCTTATACAATAGAGAAGTGTTATATAATCCACCTATCACAAGTGGGAGATTGAGGTCATAAAGCCCCAGGTTGCCTAGGGTTCTTGTGGCATAAGTGAAGTTTGAACTTGGGACTGCCTGTTTTACAGCTCAGCCTCTGAGCCACCACAGTATATTAGCTAGAGTGACCTGCTAGAGCTCCTCATCTATGCCATTTGGTATTAGCTTCAGAAAATCCGACAGGAGGAGAGTGTTTTCATGTCTGCGCAGAGGCTAGATAAGGTGCACCATCAGCAGGAGCAGCATTTGCTAAGGTAAGTCTCATTTTGTTCTCTCTCAGCAGCCAGCTTTTGCCATTGTGAGCACACACACAGACACACAGGGAAAGCAGCTTCTATTCAAGATGTGTACGAAGCATGAGAAGATTTAGTCAGCTATCATTCCAAGAAGTAAAGAGCAGGAGGAGTTCATGTTTATGTATTGGAAGTGTGTGTTCAAGGAAAATTGTTCGAAGAAAATACCTTATTCCTGCTGGCAGGGCGAGCTTGCCTGCTTTAATTGTACACCTAGGCTCTTTCAGAATACATATCCATTTAGAGATAGGAGCATTAGCATTTCTAGAATTTCTGCCATGTCTAATTCACTTTTTGCCTCAGGACCTAGATTAATTAGGAAGCAAAACCAAATGCAAGAGATTGGGAACCATATTTTACTAACAAAACACTGGTATTAAATATAAACTAACATTTTAATTAAATATAGGTTGCTGAAAGTCAAAACCACCTGATAAATGTTGAACTTAAGCCATGGAATATAATCATCCCAAATGGTTATTGCAATATTTCCAACATTTCATCATCTTGTGGAAGAAGACCATTTGCATGACGTAAAAACCTGCAGTACTGTATATGGAAATAGCATTGCCCCTTTCAGTCATTAAATGAACAGGCGAGACACAAGGCAGGGACTTCAATTTGGGCCATAAATCATACTTTGTGTTAATTCTTTTAACTTACCTGAACCTGCCGTGGGGCCTCAGGTAGTACATGAACCTGGGAACAGGACTGAGTGAACCAGCCCATCCCAGACTGGGCAGGTTCCTAGCTTCAGGGCCTTGTTGTTCCCCACCAGCATTGCTTGAGCCAGCTCAACTGGGAAGACATCCATGGACCATGAAGACATTCCCACCGAGGGCCCATGATTTGAGGCTGGCCATTGCCTGAGGCTGCCTCAGAAGACCAAAGATCAAGCCAGCAAACAGAGATTAAGGAGCAAGAGAGGGAAAATATCCCAAAGCCCACACAGAATACAGTGGTGCCTCACAAGACTAATGCCTCACAGGACAAAAAAAACTCACAAGACAAATGGTTTTGGCAATGGGGTTGGTGACTCGCAAGACAAATGTTCCCATGGCCGTGCTTCGCAAGACGAATGTTTTCTGTTTTTTGTTCCTGCCTCATGTTTGCTGATTTTTAAATGTTTTTCTATGATGTTTAAAAAATTAAAAGATTTTCATTGACATTTTAAAAATCATCTGCACAATATGTATGGCTTTAAAGAGCATTTAATAAACCCTTTGTAAACCAAATTTGACTTTGTTCTGACTTTTTTTTGCCCATAGGAACACATTAGATTTCAATGCATTACTATGGGAAAAAGCGTTTTGCAAGACGAATTTTTTGCAAAACAACAATAACCGTGGAATGAATTAAATTCATCTTGTGAGGCACCACTGTATATTGCTTCAGCAGAGCTCATGCATCATCTTTGATTCCTTCCTGCTAAGGGGATGCCATGTTTCACATAGGTGGTGATGGTGGAAAACAGTTCCAAGACGGAGAAGATTTTACAGCAAGAGTAATCAGCTATGTTCCCCAGATGTTTAGGCCTATGAATCCTATCAGCCATAACTAACGATGAGAATTGGGATGTAAGGTATTTACAACAACAACAACAACGAGGAGGAGGAGGAGGAGGTCTACAGTTGTCAAACTATCTTCCAGAGTTCCGACAAATTTCTTTCTGTTGACAGTTACCCAGAAGTCTAGTGATCATGCTGGTGGAGAGGTTCTGAGCATTGTACCCCCCAAAAGTAACTTTTTCAAGCTTTGAAGGTTGCCACTGCAGTTACCACACAGCAACATGTATAACATCCTGGTAGTTTTCTAGGAAGGGCGAGCAAATGAACATTTAAAAATAATCTTAAACTGGAGCTAGCACAGGCCCACCTCAGAATGGTATAATGCCTTTCGAAGCAGTGTCATTTTTTTAAAAAATATCCAGAATTCCCTGAGTTGCCAGTTCTTTCCCCTCTATGTTGATTATGCCACCTGCACATTCTGGCTGCTATGCAACTAGGAGGGAGGTAGAGCCTTCCCACTCTCCGATAATGTAGAGGTGGGGCATTATGTGTGATACAGAAGTTTCACAGCATTTGGCAGTGTTAGAAGCCTTAGGGGCTTGCCTACCTCAATGGTGGCCATCTTTTGCTGCAGGAAGGCCCACTTACCCGTCCTATAAGCCAGATTTCTAGTCACTGATGGGGCCAGATAGGAGTGTTTGGCTTGGGTTATCTGACTGAACTATTGAACAAAAAGGGTCTGGGCAATTTTGTTGAAGAAAAATAACAATCTTGCATGCAGCCTAACACTGGGGTTTAGTGGGAAAGGGCCTTCACAGCCTGACATGACTATACCTTTGCACTAACCAATTAGTAAAGTACATTTTCTTGGGCTTGAAGCAAGCTCCTGCCCCTTCTTCCTGTTTGCTTCCATTGTTTTGGTTGTTCTGTCTCCCTCTGACCCTTTTGACTAAGCAGTCATGGAGGCAGTTTCTCCCACATGTGGAGACTGTAACTTTCCTTTTTTTATTATTCTTCTGATTGTAACTGAAGTTCTAAAACTGTTAGTGAAGATGTTTTTCTTTTTCTACATAACCGACTTGTTGAGTGAAGGACAGAATGGTTTCCTATAGGCAAAATTATCACACAAGGGTGTGTCTTATCTCCTTATCTGTTCAATCTGTATGTCAAATATATAATACAGAAAGCCAAACTACATTCAGATGAGTGAGAAGTGAAGATTGAGGGAATTAGAAAGGATAGTCAAGCATAAAGATATGTCACTGAAGACATATCCCCCATGTATGAGTGTGAAAGCTAGATAGCAAAGAAAACTGAAAGGAAAAAAAAGATTGATTCATTTGAAATATGGTTCCACAGAAGAGTTTTGTGGGTACTCTGAACTTCCAGAAAGACAAACAAGTTGGCCCTAGACCAAATCAATCTTATCATTGGAGGGGGAAATTATGAAATTGAGCCTGTCCTACTTTGGACACATCATGAGAAGGCAAGATTCTCTGGAAAAGATAACAACAGTGGAAGACAGTGGAAAAGAGGAAGAGGAAATATGAAATTGATTAATTCCAGAAAGAACCCACCAGCTTGAGTTTCCAAGAGCTGACCAGGAATGTTGAGGAGATGATATATTGGAGATCTCTCATTCATAGGGTTACCATAAGTCGGAGGTGATTTGATGGCACATAACAGGAACAGGAACAGCAGCAGCCACAGCAAGAAACTACTAGCAGTAAATATTTGCATTTATTCACTGATTTGATTTTCTTCCAGCACCAAGGCAACCTACAATAAAAAATTTAAAAGCAAAACACATTAAATCAGTTATTGTGTTAAAACAAACTTTCTCCTGCCTTTGTTTTTAGTTTCAAGTTCTTTCGAGGCTAAATACAAAGACATCTCAATCTTGGAAAATTATTTAAAAACCATCTGAAACTACATCCCTTTCCCTTGTGTACAGGTATTCAGGATGAGGAACAAACAAGGTGGCAATTGTAATTCAGATGGTAAAAAATATTCCGATTTCTTTGGGGAAAGTGTGTGCCCACACAAGAGAGAGTGTTCATGTAATTCTACAGCCTTTACATGTGGATCTTCCTGTCAATGTACAATAAAGGTTAGCAAATACATTAAGTACACTGTACAAGCTCTTTCAAAGCGTGAAAAGAGAAAAGAAAAATGTGTGTGCTTCAGGCGATCCAGTGCCTTTGAGAAAAGCGTCCACCTCCCAACTCCATTTTTGTAAATCCAGGAGTGAGAATGTAAACATTGGTACCATTCCAGCTATTGATAAGATATTTACTTGCACAGTGTAGTGAATGCCTCAGCAAACATGTTTCAGTCCTGCTGGAATTCTTTTGACCAGAAGGGTCTAATTAATTGCCTTCATGATTCCATGTTTGGTCCATTATTTTCCACTTGCTCACTCTGTGGAACCATTTTTAGTGGATATTATTGATCCCTTGGTACTGTTTTCTTATCTTTACTTTATCTTGCTAGAAGAGAAAAATTAAGTGAATAAGAAGTATATATCAAATGTAACAAACTAGGCAATGGTAAGGGTATTGTAAGAAAGAAGTGGAAAATTAACACTGAGCCAGAACAGTGCATCTCTCTCTCTCTCTCTCTCTCTCTCTCTCTCTCTCTCTCTCTCTCTCTCTCACACACACACACACACACACACACACACACACATTTTTCACACACCCATAGATGGAGAGAGAAAGAAAGAGATTCCTCACTTAAAAAGTTGAATCCAATTGTTTTGTTGACTGGGTAACTCCATAAAACACAGTGAAAATGTTCACTCATTCAATATTCACCATTTATTTAAAATGCTTGGATGTTGCATTCCCTTTTAGCATTTCAAAGAGGCTGGCAGTGATAATATACAACACAATCAAAACATTTGCACAAACAAAATGCTGGCAATATGAAAAGTGCCACCAGACAAAAATCCAGCACATCTGAACAGTTAAAACCAAGCAGCACAAGTATTTAAAAGAAACATAACAAATAGATAAAAAGCTGTGCTAAGGATGTTAAACCCTTTCATGAAGCACATAAGGCTTAAAACATCGTAGGGAGTGTAGTGGGAATGAAAAAGAATACAATGATGTTGCCAAAGGCCAAAAACTTTTCTGAAGAGGAAAATGGAAACAAAACAGTTGAAGACCAATGGAATGCAATTTCAAGTGGGTACACTAAGTCTTACAAAATCTAGGGTGGCCAGATGTCCTCAATTGGGGAGGATGGTGCTCCATTTGAAGAGCTGTCCTTGTTTTTGGTGATGCATTTCCTCCTTTTTAATTATAAGTGACCACCCTAATTCATAGTGAGTTTCCTTGGATGAGCATGGAAAAGGAGAGGCTTTGAAAACTGAATGTATTGAACCAACAATCTCTCCGTATTTTATGAACATGGTTTGGGGATGGTAATTTTGGAAGAAAATATGCAAACCACACACTGATACTACTACTACTGATGAATAGCAGGAAAGAGATTATATGGCATGTCAGTTCTGTACAAACTTCATATGTAAGGTCAGTCCCAGGAGCAAACATTCTGAAAGCCCTGTTCAGACCCTTCCTCTGGGTCTGAACAACAATTAAAACTGATTGTTGGCTTCTAGATATTTCAAAAAAAACTGCAGTATGCTTGACCCACTCGTTTATCCCAAGAGGGTGGTTGAGGTTAGTGACCCCGAGAGAGGTTCAGAAACAGAAAACTAGAAATTGCACCTTCTTGGCAGTCGCTCCTCATCTCTGGAACAATCTACCACCTGAAATCCTCCTGGCCCCTTCACTGAGAACTTTTAAAGGATCCTTGAAGACATGGCTCTTTAGGCAGGCCTTCCCGGAATTCACATCTGAATAATGCAGCTGCACTTTCCAGTATTTACTTCATTCCTCCATTTTGCCTTTCAAATTGTTATATATATTTGTTGGTTTTATTTACTCTGTATGTTTGTTATTTGATTTTGCATTTGACTTTGTATAAGTACAGTGGAGTCTTGACCTACGGACTTAATCCGTATTGGAATTGTGTCCGTAGGTCGAAAAGTCTGTAGGTCGAAAATGCATTCCCCATAGGAATGCATTGAAAATCCATCAATCCATTTCAGCCCTTTCTCCCCCCACCAGGCAGCTTCTCCACTGCTGAAACCACCATCGGGGCAACCCTTTGGGAGAAGCCAGGTGGCGGGGAAGAAAGGCAGGAGCCGATCTGGTCTTTCTCCCCCACCGCGAGGCTTCTCCCAAAGTGCTGCGCCCGATGGTGGTTTCAGCAGCGGAGAAGCCGCGCAGTGGGGGAGAAAGGCTCCTGCCTTTCTTCCCTGCCACCCGGCTTCTCCTAAAGGGCTGCCCCAATGGCAATTTCAGCAGTGGAGAAGCTGCCCAGTGGGGGAGAAAGGCCATATCGGCTCCTCTTTTTGTGAAGAATGTCCTTTTTGGTGTTTTTTTCCTCCTTCATGTCCTCTTCTTTGTTATGTCTGTCCTCCTCTTCAGTGATGAATCAGTGGTCAGTAGAGATGTGTGGATAATTGGGTCTTTCAGGTACCTCCTCTTTTAGTAAATCCAAACAATATCTGATTCTTTCAGGTTGGGTCATTTCAGGGTTTTTTGTCTGGGGTTTCTGACACTTTAAAAAATCAAGCACTACAGAACCCTCAAACCTAGCCCAAAAAACCTGGGGACAATAATCCAGTTCAAAAGCAGGCAACAATAACAAAATCACAATCACTCATCACCAGACCCATGCAGGTGTTAAAAAGTACTTTAACGATCACATGTATCACAGCATCTTCAGCATCCTTGTCAGGTCATCTGCAGGATGAACTGATGGGAAAGAGAAATCACTAAAGACCACCACCATCATCATTGTCGTCATCATCATCATCAAAACCACTCACTAAGGATAATTTAATCAACCCCCAACTGAGAACCCTACAGAATATTGGGGCTAGAGATCCAGTTCTTCTCCATAACATTTCAATGTCTTCTGTCCAGTAGTATGGGCAGTAGTTCATGATGGACAGGCAGGCACTCCATTAAACAATAAACAAAGTGGGAGGGGGGCACTTCAAAAATCCATGCACCAAGAAAAATGGAATTCAAATAAACCAGATGGTAATCTAAAGGATAACAAGAAGTTGTTTTATTTTGTTTTTACAAAAGATGTCCACAATGGAGGAACAGCAGTAGCAGTAGAAGCAGGGTCATGAGGGATGTGTGCACTCACATTAAAATTCGGAGTTCAGATTCTGGAGTCAGAGTTTGGAATTACAGCCTTTCACATTCAGAATTCTAAAACTGTGGAATTTCTGGATATATGGAATTCTGTTACAGTCAGTATGAATACTGTATAGTCATCATTTCCCCCCTAATAAAAGCACAAATATGGGGGGGGCATTTCCCTCTGACACCTTCCCAATGAATGTGTCAAATAAGCAAAAAGGTACACACCAATAGCCAGCAGTGCCGAGGTATTAGGAAATGACTGTACTGGACATACTGACTGAACACTGAACAGTGGAAATAGCAGGAATTGCCAGAAGCACTGGGGAAACAGAGGATAGGCCACACTGAGAAGTGCACAAATACCCTGGGCAGCACTGGCAGGCAGGCTGGAGCAATGTGTGCAGGTGAGAACTGTGCCAACAGCATGAGGCACAGCATAGTTGAATAAGTGAGCACAATCTTGGAGTAGCAGGTGGAAGAATTAAAGGGACAGAAGATGGGGACAGCAGGACTGAAGAATAGCATCCCTAGTACTATGAGCAGAGTGTACCAGTCTCTCTTACTCAAAGGGGACTTCAAGAAAGGGCAGCAATGGTAGGCTGACCTTAAGGAAAATTAGTTTTTGTTTTTTTTAACAGATCCAGTTCCAGGCATGAGCAGTGTGGACTGACAATGTCTCTTGTCTGAGAGAACACTCTCTCGCCGGGCACACTAGTTGGTGGGCAAGAGAGCAGACCCACTCCCATCTTGGCCTGAGCTCCTCAAACAGACCCCTTCTCAGCCCAGCAAGACTAGGGATTGGTCTCTTTTAGCTTGCAGGGCTCCTGCATTTACACCTCTATATCTGCCTCAGCAGTGTCCTTTTTCTGGGGTGGTATCTCATGATAACAGACCCTTGCCCTGTTTTCCAAGATGGAGTCCCAGAAAGTGTGTCCTGTTGTTGCAAGGGTGAGGGTAGATTCTTTAGCTTCTCAACCAAACACAAAGCAATTGTCACGCCTATCTTTGACAAGTGTGAATGATAGTGAGCACAAGAGGGTATCCTTTAGACCATCTTGACTACTGTCATTGGTGTTGTGAGCATTCAAGCTGCTCTTTAGTATATAAAGCTTGGCATCCTTTATCCTGCTGGAAATACAGGCACAATACTGTGCAGCAATATTGGGCCATTTCCTGGCATTTTGCATCATGGATAGAGAAGCAAAATATCCCACATTCACCGACTGGAGTTTTTTTTAAAAGTAAATATACCCCAAAGGGCTTTAGTCTAATACAATAGTTCCCTGTTGATTTTATGATATATTAATCTATGAGTCTACTAATCCTAAATCATATTCCTAACTATATTAAGTAAGCAATATACAATGAGATAGTAGAGAATGTAATTTGAGGGTTCAGAAAGGACATGGAGAAAACAGTTGCAGTGCAGGCTTGCACCAGCGTGTGTCCTAACAGCTCAGGGGATCTATAAGCACCTACAACCACTTTCAATTGGAAATAACCAATATGAACAAATACCTTCTGATGCCTGTGCCTGCTTCTAGATTTCATTGGTACAGAGAGGTATCAATTACAGGCTTTGTTCTCACTTCAGCCTTACTCTACTCCATGCAAAAGTTCATTGTTTTTGACCCAGCTATAGGGCCAGGCTGGAACAATTCCTTGGCAGACAGAAGAGTTTTGAAGGGAAATTGTTTCTGTTTAAGCAACCCTTTCCAGTGTCATCAGACATGTGTTGGATACACTTTCTTTCTATTTACCATGACTGCAGACAAGTTTTTGAAAATATATATCAGCATGTAAAAATGCTATTCCATAAAGCTGTATTGACCTTTTCAGCCTTTTTTGTTTTAATAGGTGGCCACTCATGTTCTTTTGCTTTTACAGCACTTGAGACCTGTGAAAAATAAAAGGAGAAATACTTGGCCTATCAAAACACATCATATCTGAAAGGTTAAAATAGTATGAAGTGTAACTTTTGTGGAGTTTTAAAACTTTTTATCTGTCTTCCCAGGGACAAAGATTCTTTTAATAAAATGATAAATGGTGTACATTTTTTCCTTGCAAAGCTTTGAATTTTTTTTTTACCTGAACAAATGCCTATCATTGAAAGGTTCTTTTTTAAAAAAAATAATGAGGCTTTCTCCACAGAAATAAGAATATATGTGTTTTGAATGGCTGAAAGCTATAATTGTACATACGTATCTAAGAACAAAGGAAACTTCTAGGGCTCCATCATGGAAATGTGTATTACTTGTAAAGTAATTTTAGTGAAATGAGTATTTCACAGTCAAATTCTGTACTTGTCTGCTGAAAGGTAAGCCCCATTGGTTTGTGTGTTGCATTCAGGTATTATGGCATTGATATGGTTTTTCTATTCAAACTGGGGCTGTGGAATGTGTGTGCAACAGTTTTAATTTATGCTGTGTTGAAATAACTGCTTGAAAATGAGCAAACATTAAAATATGCCCAAAACTGAGTGAAAAGCAAATGTGATACTCACAAACCATTGGCTTTCGAACTCTGTGGTAACCAAGCATATATCATTATCATAACATACATGAAGTGATGTAGAAACTGAATAGTAAAAACAATGATGGATCCACATTTAATCATGCTTAGAATAAACACAGTGAAATATTAAGCTAACTGTGACCAACTTTTTTCACTGACCTTTAGTTTTTGACCACTGATGGTGTTGCTTATCTGATTATATGGGAATATTTTCATACTAGTACATTTTATGTGTCCCTCATGTGCATAATACATTGTAAAATAATGACAATTCAGATAATAACTTTTTTAAAAAAATATATGTATTCTATATATGTAACCTTTTAGAGCTTTCCATTTTCTGCTATTTAAATGCATTGCCGAATCTTCTTTGAATGTTTTTTAAGAGGTTCAAACTATCATCCATTTTAGCTTTGCCTAGTTGTCCAATAACTCATTCCTGTTACCTAGCTCTCCCTACTTGTTTCTCTGGATAGAACTATATCTCTTCTGTGGTATTGAATGGCTCTTTGTTGCCTTGTCATCTGTAAAACTTTCAACAACATTTCTCATGCCATGACACTGTTTTTCTGGCTTCTGTCAGCAGTAGTCAATGAAGGGGAGCTGGGGAAGCACTGGCATCATGACAGTTCCACATAAGTTGTGGTAAATGCTACAGAAAGGAAACAATGGGATACACAAACCTTCCATTTTGTGAAGCAGCTGGATGATAAAAGTAATGGTGTAGCTGCTGCCTTAGCACTAAGGAGGCGTGAGTAAGGAATTTGACCAGATCAGTTTCCAAATTGGACTCAACTGATCCTCTTGGGCTAATATGGCACTGTACGGAGGAAATCGATGAGTCCAAAAAGGTGTCATGTTTCCTTCTGTTATCAGTCTCTTTTATGACTAACTTTAGATCTATTTGCCACATACCTATAAGAGACAAACTAACTTCTCCAGAACAGTAGTGGCTGTAGGCCACTGGTTCTTAACCTTGGGTTACTCAGGAGTTTTGGACTGCAACTCCCAGAAGCCTTCACCACCAACTGTGCTGGCTGGGATTTCTGGGAGTTGCAGTTCAAAAACATCCAAGTAACAAAGGTTAAGAACCACTGCTGTAGGCTATAGGTAGAAGAAGAAGACGAAGAGAAATGAATTTCATGTCACTGTTGAGTCTTTTTACAGCTTCAGTTTTTTTAAAGAAACAAAATCTTTAACATTCTGCACAAACTTGTAGGGATATTTCAGTATGAAAATCAACAAGCCCATTGGCTGGGACAGAGTTGTTTCATGGGCCCATGTGCAAACGGACTTGGAATCAGAACTATGAAAACAGATCAGTTCTCCTCTTGTGCTACCGAGGCATCTTTATTTTCATACAAATACGCAAGATTCGTCAATGTGGATCATTTCTCTGAGATGCTTTGCAATTCTCCCTTCAGCTCTTCCTGAAATTTGGCATGATGTAGGAGGAAATGTCAAGAGATTTTAGGAGGACAAGGATGGGACTTATAACAGTTCCTGGTGCAATTTCATTATATACACAACTATTTGAGGTCCAAGAGCCAAGGCTAGCTAGGGTGGATACAGTGCCAAAATACCTTCCAAGCAGGTATTTTGGCACATGAAGCAGATAATCCCCCAAACATACATTCCCTCCCTGGCAGTAAAAATGTAATGAGAAATTGAATACTAGCAATTGATGTTCTCCATTGGCACCCCAGATCCATAGCCTGAGGTATCCATTTCACTTTGCCTGAAGGTAGAGCTGTCCTGAACTTTGTCCTCCTGTGTATCTGGTTACTTCACTCATAGTGGATCTTATGTACAAATTATTATTCATTACTCCAGTACTAAATCCTTCAAATGCTTCAGAGGATCATCTTTTATGGAGCATACGTTTCTGCGGGGATTATATCCCCTTAATGCATGATGACTTTTCTGATCCTTTGAGCAGTCTGATGCTGTATACGTCCTGTTTCCTGTGTACAGCATTGACTATAGCTCAGAGCAACACATCTCATTGTATCAGCAGTCCAGCTTTAGAGAGGCAGGTAACTAATAAGATATACCTTTTTCACACTCTTCCTTTCCTCCTCCTCCACCATCCTCAGTGTTTATTCCCTCTGAAGGAACTTTGAGGAGGCTTTTGAGATTCAGGTCACAGACTCTGTTTTGCCCATTACAATTTATGTCATGGGAGCTCATAGATGGTGCAGTAATCATTTTTATTCTTGTGGTGTCTAACAAACAGTCAGCATTGGCCTTAGGAAAAGTTATAGGCCCATGCTTCAAACTTATTAGAACTGAAGTCTATTGCCAACTCCATTAACGTCTTTAAATCAAGGCTATAATTAAAGTCGCGGACATGTCTCCATATACCTTCAGTGTACCACTTATTTCTTCCAGTATGAGTCAGTGGCTACATTATAGATTTGTGCTATACAGAATTACTGTATTAGCTGTAGTCATATTTATTGACTTTTATGTCTAAATAGGAGAGCTGAAGGCTGTTATACTTACTGACATTTAGAAGAAATGAAGGTACTGTGACCATTCTTGTAGGGTGCTAGCAGTTTCATGCTGTCTCCTCATCTACAGCAGAATTGTCCCCTTCAAAATATAACAAACAAAAAGAGCTGCACCTAACTGGTTTCTGTTTAGATACATTTCTGGGGAGGGGGACTGTATCTGCCTCAAAGATTGTTTTGTTTATATGCCACCCGTTTCCCAAGGCAGCTTAGAAAACAATAGCATAATAAAGTACAATAAAATGGCAAATATTAACATTTAATCCATTTGAGTTATAACTCAGGCATGTGTCACATTAGCCAAATCAGATATTTCAAGGCATGCACACCTGCCACACCAGTTTTAATTGTGTAAATGCACTCTTAGGTACCACTGAGACTTAAGCATCCAGACTCAGGGATGAATCCAGGAGCATGCCTAAACTACAAGTCTGATTTTTCAGAAGGAATATCGCCCCATTTGGCATAGTTTGAATCCCAATTCCCTCATCTACATTTTGACTGACCAGGAACACCTCTATCTGGATTAAGCTTAAATTTGTTTACACTAATCTAGTCCATTACTGACTCCAGACACTGGTTTGGCATTGAAACTTCCTCAAATGTAGACAGAAAGAAGAGACAGATTTCAGTGCTGTCATCATGTTAAACTCTAAATTTCTGGACAACCTGCACTTTCATATTCAAGTTCAATAATGTAGGAGCCACAACAGAACCCTGACAAACACAGAGACTGACTCGACACCGTGACGAGACAGCAGCAGGAGGACAGAGCTCTGTCCCCTGGGCTGAATTCTGACCTGTTTGGGACACTCCAGGGTGTTGAAACCACGCCGAAGAGGTGGTGAACTGGGGGGGGGGGGAAGCCTGTTGATCACGGTCATCCCCGTTTGATCCAGGAAACTCCCTAATCAGCCAATGGGCAGAAACAAGCAGCTAGGAACCTTGCTTGCAAGTCATTGGCAGCCAACAATAAGAGAAGCAACAATCGGCTATTCAACATCAGTGTTATTATCGGGTGAGATATATTTGTACAACTAACTGCTTATGATTACGCCTGGAGAAGACAATTCCTATATACAGAAAAAAAGAACCTTCTATCAATCTCATCATTTGTAGAGCGGCAGAAAATTTGGAGAGAGGGATAGTTGATGCAAAGAAAATAATTTAAAGATTAATGGGATTAACTACTCATTTAAATACATTTAAAATATATTTTAAGAATATTATAGTTTGGCATTATAAATCTTAAGAAACTTTTCTCGTAAGCTAGTGTCAGTCAAGCAGCAAGCCTGGAGTTATTATCTTGTGTTTTGGCTATCTGAAGTCTTTGCCCCCCCAGGTCCCGAAATGAAGACGCACAAGAGTGATATGGATTAAATACGGGCCACACTTTAGTAAATCAATTCCGATTATAGATATCATTGTCCTCATAAAATGAGGGGGCATCCACAATACTCTTATTAGTCAATGGGCGAGTCCTAGGCCCCCAGGAACCTGGCCGGCCTCTATTAAACACCTCAGACCTCGAGCCATCTTTATTTGATGACTGTTGGTCCAAAAGTGGCCCAGCGCATCTTCACGCTGCCGGCCCTGTAATCGCACAATCTGCAGAGCCCGAAGGTCGGATGCACTGTTGGCTTACCATAATTATCAAAGGGACACACTGAGACAACCAGTTATTTTCCCGCACTACCCGCGGGACTTACCCCATTTCAGTAACAAATTAAGCCCTATGATTTAAAATTATACCCCCCTTGCTGATTAATTTGCCCCTAGCAATTGAATTTATAGTCCCCTTGTATACCAATGTAGATGAACTAATTCAAATAGAACTACCCAAATGTAGTCTGTATTACAATTGTTTTTCCCTTTTTTCTTTCTTCTCTTTTTTAATCAGATCCTGTGATCCTCAATTTAAAGCATATGTCTATATATATACCTCCCCCTTCTTCCCCTTTATGGGAGTAAAATAAATTAAACAAAATGGCGGACGGGACATAGGAGGGTGGGAAAATAAGGACAAAACAAAATGGCGCTGGCTGCTAAAGCCTCAGCTCCATTTGCCTGTTCTCCTTAGCAAACAATAATAAGGGTCCTGCTCTTGGGAGCCAAATTACCCCTAAAAAGCAGCTGAGTTCACGATTAATGAAGGAGAAAAGGAGAAACGGAAGCTGGTGCCTTCAACAATAAAACACCCAGGTAATTTACACTTTAAAGAAATGGGGAGGGGGGATGCTCTTACAAAGGATCACCCTCCCTCAAAGTTGTTCCTAATACCACTTAGTTAACCAACAGCTTCCCGTTGCAGCGGGGTGGGCCCGCCCGCCATTAGCGCCCTTTACCTCCCTCAATCCTCTCCATTTGTCTTTTGATCTGCTTTAAAGGAAAATTAAAGTTCACCCAATCCGACCCCTAATTTTGCCAATAAAATGCCAAACTAATAAGGGAAAATACGAAAGAGTAAGCATGGGAGGAAGTTCAAGGCTACTCTCCCTCAAACTGCCATGAAGATTCTCCGGTACAATCACTTTTCTCGATCTCTTCAGCGTCCACTCACGCTGCCAGAAAGAGAAAGAGGATGCTTTGGGGGCTAGCATTCCCTTAAGTAAACGCTAGTCCCCACCCATTTGGTCTTGTGGCCGGAGCTGGCTTGCGTCCTCCGGAACAGGGAAGGGCAAAGCTGGCTCCGCAGTTCAAGGGTGTCGCAACTTCCTTCCTGAGGCTGGAATCTTTGGCATAATGCCCAGAACAGTGACCTTGAGCACTTTATTGCTATTTAAAGCTTGGAAACCTGTTTTTTATTTCCTTTTGATGTTTTCATGCCTGGCTGGAACATAGAAAATTAACCCTAAAGTAGATCTTTTTAAACTGTACTTTGGAAATCCGTATATTGGGCCAGAGTGAACTTTTTGGAACCACCTCCAGGGACTTAGAATTTCAGTTTTGGCTGATGCAGAATTGTGGGAACTAGTCTACTAGGACATGGATACAAGCACTGAATTCGACTGTGAAATTTGGGGGTTTTGAGCCTCAGTTTAAGCCTATTTGGCCACAGGTTTATGCCAACTAGTCAAACACAAACTGCCCTGGGAGCTGGATGTGTTTGTGCTTGACTAGCTGGCATAAACCTGTGGGAATTAGGCCATCAGGCCACAGATATAACCATTGCATTGTACCTTAGTACTTTGGGGGTTTAAATTTTGGTTCAGGTCTATTTAGACACAGCAGACTCTTTGAACTGACTCTGGAGACTTGGAAATAGTGAGATACCACTACCAAGAGGCAAAATTATTCAACAAACATCTGAAGAAGAATTATAGTCAACAAGAGACAGGGAATAACAAAAAAAGAAATAAAAGTGTGCCGGATGATGTATGCCAATCAAAAGAGGAGCTGGAGGAAATTAATGGGGGAAACCTAAGAGAAACAACTTCAATCTTGGATCCGAGGAGAGTATTAAGGGAAGACAAGGGGAGAAAATCAGCAAAATTAATTTTAAAAAGCCTGGAAGATCTATTGAAGATAGACCAAGTGCATAAAGATCTAGTGGAGATAAATCAGATGCACAAAATGGTTTCAGAGGGCATGAAAGATGGCAGAATGCTCAGAGAGTCAGAAACAAAAAGTGAAAAAAGAGAAACAAGAGAAGAAATTACTTAGAAAGATGAAAAAGGGGAAAATAGGAAGGGGGCCCTTAATGTTGAAAAACATGTATATATCTAACTTTGGGAATTGTAAAGGAGCATACCTTTTATATTAAAAAGTAGAATTGAATTGAAATAAGGGAGCACTAACCAGGGTAAAGACGTAATATGGTGGTTTTTATTTTTAGGTAAATTAAACTAGATATAAGGTTGGGGCATGGATCTGGAACTACTTTTATTAAGTATGTTATTAGAAGATCCTGAGAATATTGTACACTATGAAAGTAATATTATGATAGTAGCCAATATTATATACTAAAATACGTACATTAATGGTTTGAATGTTTGAAAGATGTCTGGAATTTGGGGGGACAATTGGGATATGGGGGGACAATTGGGAAGACACTGAGATGTAAAAAACAAATAACTGTAAGCAGATCATGTAACACGATGTTTAACAAGCACAAATTAAATGTAGATAGAGTGAAAAACTAATAAAATGTATTTTTTTTAAAAAAGAACCCTGACGAACACCATAAGCCAATAGTCCAAGCATTGAACAGGAATCCTCCAATGCCACTTTCTTAAATTGGCCCTAGAGCAAGGATTAGAACCACTGCAAAATAGTGCAACCGCACCTCATGCCACATAGGCAAACCAAAAGGATACTAAGGTCAATGGTATCAAAGGCAGCTGAGGGGTCCAACAAAACTATCATAGGCACATTTCCTTCTTCTAGTTCCTAGTGTAGGTAATCCACCAAGCTGACCAAAGTATGATCTTCTCACCCCAAAGCCAGGCCTCAAGAAAGACTGAAATGAATCTAGATGCTCCATTTTATCCAGGAATCTGTGGAGTTGACATTCTGACATTTCAGTCAATTCCTATTCCTTTAAAAAAAGAAAAAAGAAAAAAAAAGGCTGTTTCAAGTCTAAAAAAAGGCTGGAAGTAGGCTTGAACTCAGAAATTGTGCTCCCAGCCTCTGGTTAGCACTAGCTGCGATTCTGAGGATGAAAACAAATTCAATATGAGAAGGGATGCAGATCTCTGAGATTTTGGGGTGGGCAAAAATGGCTCCTGGGTCTTCAAAAGCCACCCGTTCCAGAGGGAAAGGATTGGTAGAGGTGAGAACCTTAAATCAGCACCAGAAACATAACACAGAAGATGCAAACAGGGATTCATACACAAACTTCTAAAATAGACAAATCTGTTAGTTTGTCCGTTTATTTCTTTGTGGTTTTTAAAATCCCAAATTCTTTCTTCAGAAATATGAAAAAGAAGTTGGCAAGCTCTTATTTCTTGAAAAATGAACCAAAGCAAAATTCTCACCCATCTATGTCAAATGTGGAGATAAAATTTTTGTGTTAGGTCAAATTCAGCCTGATCAGGCATGACACTCATTGGGCCAGTACTGAACTGATCCCTGTTTCTCAGTCTTAACAATTCAGAAAGAGTTACTTGGAAGACAAATAAGTGACACTGTTTACCATAGATGTTGCAGGGCTCCATTTATTCGCTTAAAGTCAAGTTTGGGGAGATGTCCAGAACATAAGAATGTGAAGTTAATACCAAAAGAGCAAATGAGATTCACAGGGACTTGAGCTTGGTAAAATAGCACAGTGACAGTATGTCTTTAATATTAAGCCCTGGAATGTTATCCTTGAGTGTTAATCTAGAGAATAACAGGGCCCTGATCCACAGTGCAATAGTTTCATCCATTCAAAGAAAGGAGAGCTTGTGCATCCAGTGCCAAATAAGAAGTACACCTTTTAGTCTTAGCCTCCACTTGGACCATCTTTGCTTTTGGATTCTTGCAACTTATTTTGAGTGAAGGAGTTTGAAGAATGATATTGGACCACTCAGAATATGTTGGGTGTGTGAGATCCCTGAATGGGGTATCTTCTTGGACTGTAATCTAAGGAGCAGAAGTTGACCACTTCCAGTGGATGACCTTCCTCCAACAGAGGAATGATCCACTGAGGAAGTCTCATCTGATTCTAATTCTGATATTGAGGCACAGTAAGTATAAACAATCCTTGAAGATATTAAAATTGGAAAATGGTAAATTTAAAATAGATTAAAAGTAGTGTGGCATATTTATTATTAAGATTAATTTTTGAGCTAGAAGCTACGACGTATACATACAATATACCATGTTCAGTTAAACTGAAGAAACATGGATAGGCGGAGAGGGTGGTCCACCCCTAGCACTCATCTGTCCGCCCGGTTATGCCATCCAACACCAGGGTAGACTGGAAGGACGGGGGGGGAGTTGCCATTGTTTATAAATCCACCATTGAGGTTACAAGGCGCTCCTCGGTGGTAAAGCCAGGTCTGGAGGCTCTCCACATGTCGATTGGGGCCAGGGACAGTATTGGGATCTTGCTGGGCTACTGTGCTCCCTGCAACCCAGCCATTTCCCTACCGGAGCTGGTGGACTTTGTCTCCGCGGCACTGTTGGTCTCCCCGAAGCTGTTGGTTTTGGGGGATTTCAACGTGCATGCGGAGGCAGAGACTTCCGGACCAGCTCTTGAGTTCTTGGAGACCATGGCCTTCTTGAACATGTCCCAACATGTCAACGGCCCCACCCACGTGGGCGGCCATACACTCGACCTGGTTTTTACCTCCAGTTGGAGCGAGAGTGGTCCGATGGTGACTGACCTTGAATCGGTCCCTCTGTCATGGTCGGATCACCACCTAATAAAATGTAACCTCAACATGGCCCTCCCCCCTCGCAGGGAGCAGGGACCTACTGTTATGGTCCGCCCTCGAAGGCTACTGGATCCGAATGGATTCCAGGATGCCATGAGAGGTGTCTCGGCTGACCTGGCTGGTGCTCCTGTCGAGGCTCTGACCGTCAGCTGGTTCGCCACTGCGGCTAGGACTGTAGACATGATCACACCTAAACGCCCTCTCAGGCGCAGAGTTCGCCCGGCGCCCTGGTTTAACCAGGGCCTTCGGGCGCTGAAGCGGATTAGGAGACGGCTAGAGTGCAAATGGAGAAAGGACCCGACAGATTACAATTAGATAGCTGTTAAGGTCGCCACTAACCTTTACCTGGCTAAGGTAAAGGCTGGCAGTCGAGCATGCTTCGCTAACCGGATAAGCGAAGCGTCCAACCAGCAGGCGGAATTATTCCGTATAGTGCGCGACCTATCCGGAATTGGTCCGGGTGATGGGCCTCCCCCTAGTTTTTCACCGGACCAATTTGCAGCATTTTAAAAATCTAAAGTGGAGGCCATCCGCCGGGACCTGACTCCTTTTTTGAACACAGTGAGTCGAGCTGAGACGTCCAGTGCACTGTCTTGCCCGGTAACTTTTGATTCTTTTCAGCCAGTCACGCCTGACACTGTGGCCAGGGCGCTTGATCGCTGTCGGACCACCACCTCCTCCCTTGACCCTTGCCCGGCCTGGCTAATCAAAGCAGCCAGGCCTATAACAACGGAATGGGCCACTGTAATAATTAATGGGTCTTTCCTTGAGGGCCGATTTCCATCTGCCCTCAAGGAGACACTCATTAGGCCCATTAGGAAGAAACCAAGTTTGACGGCGGACGAGATTGGGAATTATAGGCCCATCGCCAATGTTTCTTTCCTAAGCAAGGTGGTCAAGAGGGTGGTGGCCGATCAGCTTCAGGCGCACCTGGACGAAACAGATGCCCTGGATCCATTTCAGTCGGGCTTCAGGCCGCTCCATGGTACGGAAACGGCATTGGTCGCCCTGTGCGATGACCTACTGAGAGAGGCCGACAGGGGGAAAGTGTCCCTGCTGGTCCTCCTCGACATCTCAGCGGCCTTTGATACCATTGACCACGGTATCCTCCTGGGGAGGCTCTCCGAGCTGGGAATCGGTGGCCTGGCGTTGGCCTGGCTCCGCTCCTTCTTGGAGGACTGACCCCAGAGAGTACAGCTTGGGGAGAATCTCTCGGCCCCGTGGAGTCTCAACTGTGGGGTTCCACAGGGGTCGATTATCTCCCCAATGCTGTTTAACATCTATATGAGGCCACTGGGTGGGGTCATCCAGGGATGTGGGGCCCGGTGTCATCAGTACGCTGATGATACTCAGCTGTACATCTCCTTTCCACCTACCTCAGGAGATGCCGTTCTGTCCCTTCAGCGCTGTCTGGGGACCGTACTGCAATGGATGCAGGAGAACGGGCTGAGGCTGAACCCGGAAAAACGGAGGTACTGAGGGTGGGTGCCCCCACAGTCAGGGGTTTGGGAAACTCCCTCTCTTTTGGGGGGTGACTCTGCCCACCAAGGATGGAGTCCACAGCTTGGGGATCCATCTGGACCCGGCGCTCACCATGGAATCCCAGGTGGCGTCGGTGGTCCGAACCGCCTTTTACCATCTTAGGCGGATAGCCCAGCTGCAGCCCTATCTTGAGGTGGGGGCGCTCACCACCTTGGTGCATGCGCTCGTAATCTCAAGATTAGACCACTGCAACACACTCTACGTGGGGCTTCCTTTGAGGCTGCTGCGGAAACTACAGGTAGTGCAGAATGCGGCGGCCAGACTTCTTAGTGGTGTGAAAAAACACCAACATATTTCACCCACTCTGGCCGCATTGCATTGGCTGCCCATCCACTTCCGCATCGACTTCAAAGTGTTGACGCTTACATATAAAGCCCTAAACGGTTTAGGGCCTCTATACCTGGCGGAACGCCTATTCCCACCAAGATCTACCCATGTCACCCGCGCAAGCCAGGAGGTGAGGCTGAGGAGGCTAACGCCGAGGGAGGCCCGGAAAGAAAAGACAAGAAATCGGGCCTTCTTGGCGGTGGCTCCTCGCCTCTGGAATAACCTCCCTCCTGACATTCGCGCGGCTCCATTGCTGGGCATTTTCAAAAAACAACTAAAAACATTGATGTTTCGGCAGGCCTTCCCTTTTGTCAGTTCCTGACCTTCCTTTTCTTTCTTCTCCTAGCGTTTGTCCCATCTTGCTGAAAATCTTTATGTAATTGTTTTTAATCATATTGTTGCTTATGCTGCTGTAAGCCGCCTAGAGTAGTCTTAATTGATTAGATAGGCGGGATATAAATAAAATAAATAAATAAATAAAATAAATAAAATTTGTGATATCATAGCACCCAATCAGAAACATAACTGAATTTTAACTATGCTTAGTTTTTTACTGTCTCACTGATGTTTGCAATATTTACTGGTAATTTTTCCTTCAGTCCCCAAGATGTCATATAATCCAGAACTCCCGCTTCCTAACTGAAATCCAATTGCTTGGATTTGTTTTGCATTTTACAGTAAAACATTGCATATTATAATTATCAATTCAGTGTCATCTTGGTGTATTTTTCTGATACATCACTGCCGGTGCTATGTAACCCAATATGAGAGTAGTGCATAATAAAAGTGAAACTAATTCCAGCAAAAGAATAAAGGAGTATCCATAAGGGTCTGAAGTGGCTGTGGCTTTCTTTAGAATAACTTCCTTTCAAATGATTAACTTGAGTGTAGAATATGAGACATAGTTTCCACCAGGTTAATGCTTCCTGAACCAATTAGACATAATGCCAGTCAAATTTTTAGTGAATTAATTTGACCACCAATGTGGCTAATGGGCTGAAGACAGATTAAACACTCAGCCCTTCATATTTGAAGTAAAACTAATTAATCTGAATAGGAATTCAGCAGGTTAATCATATAAGCATGGAATATAGTTTTCATTTGGTGAATCAAACACATTAACAGCAGCAAGTATTTCATTTTTTTGTCTTTCTTACACACCAATAAAGCTATAACTTGAATCCTAACCTGAAATATGTATTTTAAGTACCCCAAAATACAAGAACTGAAAAGAAATAATGAGAATTTTAGCATTACACAGTTCAATGATGAAACTGCTGTTTGGATAATGACATTAGGTAAAGGTAAAGGGTCTCCTTGACTCAACCCCGTTGTGTCTGACTCATCCCTGTTTCCAAGCCATAGAGCCAGTGTTTGTCTGTAGACAGTTTCTGTGGTCACATGGCCAGCACAACTAGATATGGAACACCATTACCTTCTCACCATGGTGGTACCTATTTATCGACTCACATTTTTACATGCTTTTGAACTGCTAGGTTGGCAGGAACTGGGACAAGAGACAGCAGGTCACTCCGTTGCGTGGATTCGATCTTACGACTGCTGGTCTTCTGACCTTGGAACACAGAGGCTTCTGCGGTTTAACCCACAGTGCTACCACAACATAATTTGCATTCAAAAACAATCTTTTACTCTACTTAAATTAGGATGATGAATTCAGTAGGCAAGAGTATTAGGATGGGACATTTTTCCAAGTCATCTTCTGAAGATAGAACTGAGGAGCATTGGAGGACTTATTCCAGAAGATGGAGTTGGGAGACAAAGGTGTACATTTTGATGAGGTTCAGGAGAGCTCTTTGGTTGGCCTCTGCTTTCCTGGAGTAGTGTTAAGGGTTCAACTGAGCTTTTGGAGTACCAGAAAACATGAAAAGGAAACCCAACATGACTGAACCTGAAACAGGTTTTCTTTTCATGTTATACGAAAGGACCAGTACAAGCAAAACATGAAAAGAGGCATCCCTTCCAAAAAGCACAAAATTAATAAATAATATTTTCATTATGCACCTCTGCACTGAAGATACTGTACCATTGTATCCTGTGTTAGGCAGGCAATGCAACTTCCTTCCACCATGATTAAGTTCTCATAATCAATGAAGGCTCCAATACTATAGGTGCTTATCTGGGAGTACTCAGTACTCAGTCAAACTTCCTTCTAAGTTGACATATGAAGACCTGTGATTAAATAACTTTAAGCCCAACTTCATCTATAAGAGTGGAATTCAAAAAGTGAGAGAACATAACTCCTTTTAGTTACCTAGATATAAGCAAACCAATTGCAAACAACATCCACTGTTTTCACTGTTTTCAAAAAGGAGAAAGGCAACATTTCAAGAGGAAGGGGATCATCATCTCTTAAATTCCACTAGGATGGAAGAGATGATCATAATTGTATGTGTGATGGATTGGTTTATTTTACAGAGACTGAACAGGTTGGTGCCACTTCACATAAATTAATATTAAGGAAACTTCACATTGCCCCCTTGCAGTTTTAATAATGTTTAGTCTTTCTTTCTTTAAGAGTTTTAAATAACCATTCCAACCCTTTTGCAATTTAATCTTTCACAAAAGTCAAAATACTTTTTGTTCTTTAAACATCTCCTAATTTTCTGGTATTGACTGTCACACTGACACCCATATTGGCTTGCTTGGCCCAAACAGGAGGATAAAAAAGAGACAAAGAAAATATATAAAGATTTCCAGTTTAAGAACTGGTAGTGGCAATCTTATCTAAGCTCTCTAGTTTCAAGAAAAGTCTTTAATAAAGATCTTCCTTGGATGAGGTAGAATTTGACCCACAGAAGCTCAGGACCTCAGTGGTCACTTACACTGTTCTAATAGAGTCAGGATTCATGAGCTGCACACTAAGGGAGCAAGATGGAAGAATGGGGCCAGGTGTTCTGGGTATGTAGAGGGAACAGTGGGAAGGAACACAATGTGTGTCTGATAGGGTAGTAGCAGGCTCCCATCCAAACACAGGAATCCATGTGTGCTAATATAAAGTGGCTAACAGTCTTCTGTTTTCTAAACAACTAAGTCAGTTGGATCAGTCTGTATAGTTATAGTTGTTACTGTTGATCTCTGGAAGATACCACAGAGTTGCAATCATTTCTTATTTCACAAACTTGTTTCTGAGTTCAATATAAAGAGAAGGCATTCATGTTTAAATTCCAAATGGCCTGGGAATTATAAAGCTTTAAGAATCACCACTTCAGGGACGCTGATCCTTGTTTGAGACAGGATGTTTTCTTTTTTTTTTTTTTTATTTCCAGGGTAAAGGGAAAAGACTCAGGATAACAGTGAATACAGTGGTGCCTCGCATAGCGAGGTTAATCCGTTCCGGATTAACCTTCGCTATGCGAAAACATCGCTAAACGGGAATAAAAAAGCCATAGAAACGCATTGAACTTCGTTCAATGCGTTCCTATGGCTTTAAAACTCACTGTTAAGCAATGTTTTTCCATAGCGCCGCCATTTTCGCGCCCTCGGTAAGCGAGGGCAGGGCGTGAAAATGCGGCGCGGACTTTCCGGCGGCCATTTTGGAACCGCCGATCAGCTGTTCTCCCCGCTTCGTTCTGCGAAAATCGCTAAGCAAATTGCTTAGCGATCATCGCAAAGCGAAAAAACGCTATATGGGCCATCGCTGAGCGAACGCTCCAGCGATGGCCCGGACCCCCTCGCTATGCGAATTCATCGCATAGCGAAGCACTCGCTAAGCGAGGCACCACTGTATAACATGTCATTTCTTATCACATATTATCTGTACTTACACATATCATTACAGTAAGAACTTTTGTATCGCTTAATTGCCTATATACTTCCAACTAGAGTTATTTGACTACTGTATTTTGTATTAAAATTATCACATTTGGCTTTCAAGTTATAGAACAGATCCAGTTATATATGGGTTTCCTTTTTCAGTTGCTTCTTGGATTGAATTGTCTTTCAAAGCTTCTGTTAATATGTCCATCTCTCTTTTCCATAAATTCTATACAATTTGATATTTCAGTTTTCTTCCATTTCCATGCATATAATATTCTGGTTTTGGTTATTATATATATTACCAAATGGCTCTCTCTCCTATGCAAAGTCTCTGGCAACATATTTAATAAAAATTATTCTAGTTTAAATGAAACATTACATATTAGAATTTTCTGCAAACATTCATCTATTCGTATCCAATAGTTTTTTGCTTCTCTACATGTCCACCACATATGATATAAGGTTCCCTCTTGTATTTTACATTTCCAATATACATTTTATGTACCTTTATACATTTTTGATAACTTATCTGGTGTCATGTACCATCTGTAGAACATTTTGTATATGTTTTCTTTAAAACTTACTGATTTTGTAATTTTTATATTAATTTTCCATATTTTTTCAAGTCATCAATTTCAATATTAGGCCCTATATTTTGCATCCACTTAGTTATACAATCTTTTACCACTTCATCTTCCATTTTAATTTCTAGTAACACTTCATACATTTTTAAAATCAATTTGTCATCTATTTCTAATAGTATTTTATCCAGGGGTATTTGCTCTAAATAAAAATCTTCCTTTTTATCTTTTACATATCTAGATTCCAATTGTATTCTAGCCCACCAATCTATATATGTCTTGTTTTTCTAACTCATATTTTGTTTTCAATTCACCATTTCCTTTTAGTAATTCTTTCTATCTGAATAATCTGTTTATGGATATAAGTTTGGATTGTGTAAAATCTTCTAATGGAGATATCCACTCTGGTATCTTTCGGAATATCTGATATTGTGTCTCGTCCCAGGACCATAATAGAAATCTTCTTATCAAGTGGTTGTTAAAATATTTATGGTCTTTAGCTTTTTTGTACCACATCAGATCATGTCCTTCTTGCATGAGTACTTTATTATTTTTAAGAGTCATCCATTCCTTTATCCAGACTAATACACAAGCTTTATAGTATGTACTCCAGTCTGGAATGCCAAATCCAGCTCTTTGCTTGATATCTTGCATAGCTTTAATTTTAATGCTTGGGTTTTTTTTTTTTATCTTGCCAAACAAATTTCATCACCATCTTATTTAGGTCTTGAAAAAAAGTTTGTTTAAGTAGCACTGGGATAGTCTGGAAGAGAAATAGTATTCTAGGAAGAATATTCATCTTAATTGTAGCTATCCTCCCCATCAAGGACAATTGTAGATTCTGCCGTTTCTTGAGATCCTTCTGGATATCGTCTAGTAGTTTCATGTAGTTATATTTTATTTTTTGTAATTTGTATTCCTAAATATTTAATGTTTTTCTCAATTTGGAAATCCATTTTTCCCATTAATTCCATTGTTGTCTCTTCTTTGATGTTATTGATTAGTTTTTTCTCTTATTTACTTTCATCCCAGCTAACTCTCCAAAAGTTGCTAGCATTTCCATCAATGGTACGTATTATTGATTCATTTGGTTCTTCTAATATAAAAGCCAGGTCATCTGCAAATGCTTGTAATTTGTATTCTTCTCTTATTTTTAATCCTCTTATCAACTCATTACTTCTAATTTGATTGTTAAGCACTTCCAACGTAAGTATGAAAAGCAGTGGGGATAGAGGGCATCCTTCTCTTGTTCCTTTCTGCAACTGTATTTATTTTGTTAATTCTCCATTGATTTTTACTTTAGCACTTTGTTGTGTATAAATGGCTCTTATTAGTTTTATAAACCTTTCTCCAGCTTCTATTGCTTCTAGATGTTATAGCATGAAGTTCCAATTAACATTGTCGAACACTTTCTCAGCATCAAGGAAGATCATGGCCATTTGCTTTTCCATGTGTGTTTCATAGTATTCTAGGATGCTTAATATTATTCTTATATTGTTTCTCATCTGTCTTTTTGGGGAAAAAACTGGTTGATCTTGGTGGATTATTTGGATTAAGATCTTTTTCAATCTGGTTGCCAAAATTGTTGCATATATTTTATAATCTACATTTAAAAGTGAGGTCTATAATTCTTTATTTCTTTTGGATCTGTTTTTTCTTTATGTATGAGACCAATCAACGCCTCTGTCCATGTTGCAGTCATTTCTTCTTTTTCTTCAATATATTCCAATAGTCTCTTATATGGTTTAAGTAATAGTTTCTAGTGATTTGTAGTATTCCGCCATCAGTCCATCTGGATCTAGTGTCCTTCCTGGTGTTTTTTTAAGGCTTTGACAGTCTGTTTAGATGACAATGGTTTGTTCAATAACTGAATTTGTTCTTTTGTTAACCTCATTTTATTGTGTTTTCTCAGGTTTTTTCCTGTAAATCTTTAGCTATTTCTTTTTTGGTGTATAAATTTTGATAAAAAAAATTCTATATTTTTTAATTTTTCTCCTGCTGTAATTTTTCTATTCCTGTATCATCTTTCAAGGTTTGTATTATTAATTTTTCTTTTTCTTTTCTTACTTTATACACCCACCATCTCCCTGGTTTAATTGCATTTTCAAAGAAATTTTGTTTCATATTTTTTATCTTCCTCAATAACTCTTCTGTATATAAAACATTTAATTGATGCTGTACTAATTTTATTTTTGTTTTCAGCTGTGCCATTGTTGGATTTTGTTTTAGTTGTTCTTCGGATACCTTCAGGGAGTCTTCCAAATCTTTATATTTTCATTCTCTTTCTCTTCTTTGTTTTACTGTATATCTAATTGCCAATCCTCGGAAGTAAGCCTTCCCTGCCTCCCATACCATAGGTATTGGTGTTTCTTCTATCATATTTTGTCTAAAAAAATCCATTTTTTCTTTTGTATGTTTCATAAAGTCTTCATTTTTCAAGAGAGATGTATTGGGTCTCCATTGGATGGGTTTTGCTGTAGTTTCCAATTGTAATAACACAGGGCTGTGATCTGCAAATGTATTGGGTAGAATTTCTATCTCAAGAACCTCTTTCATCAAAGTTGAAGATATCCAGCAGGCATCTAATCTTGACCATGATTTATGGCTATTAGAGTAAAAGGTATAGTCTCTTGTCATCAGGTATTTTGTTCTCCAAAGGTCTATCCAGTTTAATTCTTCTGCTATTTGTAGAAAATGTTTTGGGTGTTTTCGTTAGTGGCACTGACTCTAAATGGAAAATCAAAAGCATTCTACCATTCACACATTTATTACTTTTCAGCCCTGCACATCTCTCTCTCTTGCCAGAATCCTACTGGCAAATTATGCTTACATAAGGGAAGTTGTGTAAGACTTGGAGACAAGTTATAGTAACAAGATGCTTATAGTAATAAGGTGCTGGGTGCATGCCTGGGCACATGTCTGTTCATGTGTTCGGATGCTTGCTCTGAAATGCAACACCACGTTAACAAGTGGCAATTTCCCACCAAGACTTACAGGATTGCACAAAGATCTCCAATAGGATTCTGGCATGTGTGTCTATTATATCCACTCTGAACAGACAACTTTAAGGAAAACATAATGCATGTATCCAACTACTGCTACTATTACTGCTTTTATTGTAAAAACATAATTATAACCCATTTGTGTGGTTTTTTTTTTGCTAAAGAAAAATAATACTTCTTGACATCTGAAAATCTCTCACTCAAAATTCATTTTATGTAAAAGCAACACAGAAAAATCACCACATTCTCCTTATCCTTAGGATGAAAAGGATTACCTAGCAACAGTCATTAGGAGGTCCACTATAGGAAAGAAAATGAGATATTACAGATGTAAGTTCAAATACACAGCGCAAAAAGCAGCCTAGTGATAACTTACCATCCTCAAATTAATAGTTCTCAAACACAGTCTTCAGTGGGTGGTCATTAAGTAACTGAAATGTAAGTGAACCATAAAGATTCATTTTTAAATATATATATAATTACTCCTTTTCAGGCAGTGAAATAAAGTTTTATTTAATAAAATATTCCTCAATAGGTTTGAATGTGTATACAGCAGTAGCAGTAGCAGTTGTTTTCAAGTACCTAATTTCTAGCAATGTTTCCAAAATAGTTCCCATTGGAATTTCTATCCTAATTTAAAATTCTGGAACTTATTTTCAAATGGGAACTTACACATTACAACCTGGCATTGTTCCATTTTTATTTTTGAATGCTGTATAAATCTTTTGCATTCACACTTTGCCAAAGAGTGACTTAAACACAACAAAACAAGCAGTCTTACTTGATATGTAAATTGAATATGAATCTTTTTGTGCAATATTTTACTGATGCACATGCATACCTGAATGTGTTTCTTCTAGACTATCCCTAAACCATCAATCTTTACATTATCACTGCATGAGAGTGCAGTGATGTTATTGTGCAGTACAGCAAATCAACATTCTACAGGGTAGTTCTAAAATAGGAAATAGGAGGGCAGCCCAAACAAACAATAAAAACCATGACTTTGAAACTGATCAGCACCAAATCTGTATGTGCCAAGTTTTGGGAAGTTTGGGCAAAGGATTCTTGAGTTAGGGTTTTTTAAAAGAACAACTGTTTTGCTTCTAGTGCAAAAAGAAGGGACCTTAAACACCCCTGAATTTAAAACATATCAAACAAATTGAAAAGATCAATCTTGCTTAACTTGAAAGAGAATTATCGGCCCCACCTGCTTTTTTAATTTGGAAGGAATCTAGACTGCAGGGGCTGGGACATTAATCCTCAAAAAGGCATTTGGAAAGGGCCAAACAGTGACTTTTTAATAAACAGCATATATGAAATAGGATTGCCTCCAAGACCATTCCAAAGGAGATACATAGTTGCAGCTTTATATGTCTACAAAAGGAGATATTTGGAGGGCAGTGAAAGGTTACAAAAACAGTTAAAAGGCAGGTTTTTTTTCTTTGAAGAGTAAGAAAAGAACAGGCTTGTTTTAAATTAAGTCACAGTTCTTAAGAATTTTCCCAGGAGTCTCCACGGAATTAGTGCACAATTTTGTTAGGGTTTCAAAATATTTCTGCATTTCAAAATCACAGAACACCTGTATTTGTCCCAGCCTGAGTGCATTTAGTAAACCTTCTCTCAGTATTTCTGAGATCAGGATCCTGACACAAGACTTCAAAGTGGAAATCAGATCCAGGTCTGAACTTTTGACCCTGTTAATCAAGACCCAATTAGCTGGCACTCAGCAGGAGAACTTGTTAACTCCTTCCTGGCCAAACCTGCATTAGTGCTGAGAAAGAGATTATGTGTCTGGATGTAGAAATATTTTAAAAGCTATTTTAAGAAGAATAGAAAACAAATATTGAGAAAATCACTTGTTTAAGCTGTGGAATTACTTTTTTTTTTTTTTTTTTTTTTTTTTTTTTTTTTTTTGCTTTGTGGCTGGTCATGGTCTTACTCGATGTTAGCACAGCGTTGATGCCTATATCCTTTCATAGTTTCAACCATTTCACCAGTCTTGTCACAATACAATTGTCTGCTAATTAAGACAAAAGGACCAAAGAGGTTATGTACCATCAAACCATTTCTGATGTGGCGTGATTATATGAACAAATGACCTCCAAATGTCCTGTCATTAACAACTCTGCTCTGATCTTGCAAACCAATATCACCAGGTTGTTCTTTCTTCCTACTCCCCTCCAAACACCTCCTAACAATATTGTCTTTTTTCAGTAAGTTCTGCTGCAGACTTGCAAACTATGGCAGCTTCCTTCATGGAGACCATCAGCCTCATTTTAGGTCTTCCTCTCTTCTTACTGCCCGTCTCCCCCAGCGATATTATATTTTTCATTATCAGTTCTATATTCTCATTATATCTTTATTGTATGATACTTATTTTTTGTCTACTGCAAATTCAGGCTTGGCTTGGGTGAGCACCAAATTTTCTCTCATTTTGGCTGCCTGTGGTGGAACTTTTCTTCTCCATCACCACATTTCATATGAGTTGATTTTTCTCTCTGTCTTCATGATCTTTCTTTCACATATTATAAATGATTTTGGCCTTCATTTCCAGTGACATTCTTTGCTAACTTCAATATTCCCGCCCCCCCCCCCCCAAAAAAAGCAAATGAAAGCACATACACAACATATTTGTAGACATTTTGGTCCAATATAGCTTTTCTCCAGGTTGTCTACCCAAAGGAAATGGTTTGGACATTGAAAGAGTTGATTGGTAATTTGATTGAATTGGCAATTGAACAAAGATACAAAATACACTTAAAGAAGTTTAATGTTATATAATTTTTTCTCTTGTCATATTCTTTATTTTGTATATTATAAAAGTGTGTGGCAAGATGCATACTGTAAAGACAGAGATTTCCCTCACCACCACCACCTCATGAGAATATACAGCAGGGACACAGGCTTTTGGGGAAGAGATTCCATTGCAACTAATTTTCCACTGTGGTTAGTCTTAAGTAGAAGCAAAAACATCTCTGTTTTCTGTCTGTGACAGGTAAAGAAGGCTGCACTCATTCTGTTAACAGTTAACAATGTTTTAACATTACATCTAAACAAGTCCATTGGTGTCTCGAAAAGAAATCGAATTAAAGAAGGAAGACATAAAAATTTCCAGAAAAGAGGGAAAAGCAGTAGCCTAAGAAGTATGTAAGAAAATTAAAAATCCCAGTTGTTAGGAGAAGCAAGACAGAGAAAATATTTAAAAATATATTAAAATGAAAATACAGAATCATGGCTTAAGAAGGATAACTGAGTCACAACTGTGAAGAAAATGGGCCAATCTTTGTTTCATATCATTTTTTTGTGGGTGGATGTCCCTTTCATTTGTGGACTGGTAGTTTTGCTGCCTCTTTTCAGTAATCTTGTTACATTTCTCCCCATTTGTGTTCCTTGGTGCTAGTACAACAAACCTCAAAACAAACCTTTTAAAGCAGGCAACAGTACAACCAAAAACATCAAACACAATATCCCACCAAAAGGTACCATTTTAACAGAATAAATGAACAGTAAATGAATCAAATAACAATGTAAAAAATCAGTCAAACAGGGAAAGGACTCACCCATCTGTCCATCCACATACACATAGGAAAAATAGCAATGTAAAACATATACATACGGTCATCTCCCAAAAACCAAGAAAAGCAAGCAAGCAAATAAAGGCAAAAAATCAATGCCCTCTCCACCAAAATCACCCCAATTTCATGTCTTCTTCTATGAATCGAGTGTGCAGAAGGCAGGCATCAAGTATAATTTTTAAAGAATTAAAAAATGAAGGGGGAAAGCTCCAAAGAAATTGAGGACGAATTCAAAAATGCTCCCCCCATCAGAGATAGAAAAGAGAGGGTCCAAGACAGTGGCACAGGGTTTGGCAGTTAGACAGCAGAAGATGGATGGCACCAGGAACATACCCGCAAGAAATATCTGGAAAACAGAAAGAACATTCATTCTTCCTGGGCTCCAACCAACCCAGGCCATTTTACACATTCAAAATTCCCAGCAGCCCTCTTAATTGCATTAAATGAAAAAAATTATCTGGGTGATTAGATAAACAAAGTGTGAAAGATGTTGAGAGTTGTGTGGAACTCGTGTGAATTCCCCAAAAATGTGCAGCAAGAAGTGCCAGCCGGTTAGGCAGAATTAACTGGAAGTTCCTCTTTTTGGTAATCTCCCCTCACCAAACACTAGCACATAACAAAATACTCAGGAGGTTTTTTTATCATTGAATAAAGAAGTCTATTTTACTCACATGAGGTTATCATTCTTAAAGGTTTCAGTTTGTTACATATTAAACATCTTAAATATATGAAACAATAGCTTAATGTGTAAAGATCTGAGAGAGATAATAAGTAAGTGTCTTGAGGTTTTAATCACCTCAGAGAGAGAAGAGGCAGTTACAGAGGCAGTTACAGACCAGTAATAGTTAAAGCTTCCCTCTGATTGGTTAGTATTCAAAACTATATACTAGCAAGTTAGTCTGTGCACTGGATGGTCTTCCCTTTTGAAATTTACAGTTAGATTGATTGACCATCCAATACATCCAACAAAAGAAAGATGAAACAAAAGAGTGACATGTGAAAGAACATGGGGTTTTCTCTTTACTGGCTATTTCTGTTTAAGAGACTCTCTTAATGAAAAATATGGGGGGGGGGGAGAGGTGCCGTCTATGTATCCCCCTGCCCTCTTTTCTGTTAAAATGTGAAAATCTCATCCCTATAAAAGAATAGTATAAGCTCGGGGAGAAATACTATGTAGTGACTGCCTACATAGATGCTAGCTTTCAAAATTCTATTATCTCCCACCCAACAATATGTCCTTGACAATTTTATGACCCAGCAGTGGAACTTCTGGTAAGGTTAGGGATATTTCAAAGGGATACTGTAAATGGACTATAATTTGAGAGCCAACTTAGTGGGGATGAATAGAGTGCCACCTCAAAAGTGCTTCCAAATGTCTTTTTATTGACTCCCATATAAGTGAAGACTGTCATTAATTTCCATGAGAAAAAGCAATTATTGCATTTGGAATATTGCTATAATATTGGGTGTGTGTGTGTGTGCAAAGTAAGCTTTTCCAGCTGTAGTTGGATTGCAACTCCCATCAGCCCTGGCCAACATAACCCATGGTAAGGAATGCTGGGATTTGTAATCCAACAACATCTGGAAGCCTGCACTTGGCTCACCACAGCTGTTGTGGAAACCAAACTTGCCTTTGACATTATATTCTAGATTCTTTCATTATGAAAGCCATGAGAGAGGAACATAGTACCTAGGCACACAAAATGGACTTTGTAACTCTCTCCAGCAAGGTTAACAAAACATACAATTGTTTTCTCCCTGGATATGCTGACTAGCATCAAAAATGAGAACAAGGAGCTTAAACTGAAGCTTACAAGGGTCTGTTCTTTTTGCCTTCAAAAGGAGATTGTTCAGGCTGACTTTTTAAAAAGAGGGACTCTCTTGGTGAGTTAAAACAGAAGTTTGGATGCTGTTTTTGATCATTTGTGAAGAGGGAGGGGGGAATATTGTTCAAATCAGTTTGGCTCATTGAGCTGATATTGTCCCTGATGACTACCAACGTCTGCTATCAAAATTCAGAGATCTGGGTACCTAGTCCATATGCTGAAAAAATATTTTTTTCCGAATGTGAACAGATTGAAGAAACCTGCACATGGATTATGTCCCACATCTAAACAAAAGTAGCGAGGAGCGGGAATTACACCATCTCTCTCTTGTGAGATGTTAACATGGAGGCGTGATTACAACAAATGTCAACAGTTGGTAATGCATCCAAAAATAGGGCTACTGGCATTCATAATGGCATTGTGATGTTCAGAGTGTATGACAGTGAGTATATCACTTCAGCTGAGCACCAAGCTGCAGCTCTAAGGGCCATTACGAATGGTTTTAATGTTATTATTTTCTTTGAGAAGGGGTGCAATCTAGGTGAAAAGCTCCTAAAGAAATGTTAGTATCTAAATATAATGGCCAGGAAATTGAGGTTATTACTACTTAGGTGTGCTTTTATTAATGGCACAAGCATCAATGCCTCATTGTGGGCATCTGTTGACAGAACCAGCATTTAGAAGATTGCCTTGTAAAAGTAATTCATTTCATTATTTGATATAAGCCAAAAAAAAATTTTCTGGCATTATTTTTGAGGGAAGGTTTAAAAGTCACTAGGTATCTGGATAGCTTGGTGAGTTAGATATCTGTTTACAGAGCCAGAGGTTGGGAATTTCTTTTATTTAGCTACTTATTTAAACATTTATAGACCATCCTGTATCACAGAATCTCAGGGCAGGTTACACAGCTGCATAAAACAATTTAAAATCAAACCATACAAAATTAAAACATTTAAACATTAAAAATGATAGAGCTATTGCACTAAAGCCTATGCCAACCATGATACCTAACCTCAAAGGCTAATAAATAAATAGGTACATCATGACCTGGCACCAAAATGATGTCAGTGTTGGAGGCTATTGAGGCTCCAAAGGGAAGGTATTCTACAGCTGGAGTGCTACAGCAGAAAAAGTCCTCCCTCATGTCTCCACATAACAAAGTGTTCTCAATGGTGGGACATAGAGGAGGGCCTCTGCAGCAGATCTTAGTGATGAGGCAGCTTTATATAGGGAAAAGTAATCCTTTAAATATCCAGGGCCCAAGTTTTTAGGTCTTTATAAGTCATTGTCAACACCATGAACTCAGACTGGAAGCATATTGGCAGCCAGTTCAAATTATTTAGAATTGGTATCATGTGAAATTTGAAGGATGTTACCGTTAGCAGTTGAGCTGCTGCATACTGCACCTGCTGCAGCATCCATGTCACCTTCAAGGGTAGCCCCATGTAGAGTCCATTGCAGTAGTCTAACTGGATGATTACCAGGGCATGGACTACAGTGGCCAGGGTATCCCTGTCCAAGAATGTTCATATCTAGAAGACAAGTTGAAGATTACCTCAGGTACTCTGAGTCACTAAACTTACACGAGCACCCAGTGAAAAAGATGAATCTAGGACTATCCCCAAACTGTGCACCTCCTACTTCAAGGGGAGTGCAACTCCATCTAGAACAGGTCTCCTACCCAATTCCCAGACCCGGGAGCCTCTGTCTTGTCAGGATTCAGCTTTGGTTAATTGGCCTTCCTCCAGCCGATTATAGCCTCCAGCACCTGCACTGCCACAGCTAACCCCAATGATAAGGAGAAGTAGAGCTGCGTGTAATCAGCATATTGATGGTACCAAACCCCAAAACTCCTAATGACCTCTGCCAGAGGATTCATATCGATATTAAACAGCATGGGAGATAGAAAGGAACCTTACGGTATCCCACAGTTTAATTGCCTTGAGGCTGAGCAGATGTCCCCATTGCCACTCTTTGGAACCAGTTCTGAAGACAGGATGGAACCTCTGTAGTACAGTGCCTCCTACTCCCATTCTATGGAGCCTGTCCAAAATGATACCTCTATTCAGTCAATCTACCCCATTAGATATTACCAACCACAATGGGCAAGGGCCAAGTATACATGTGGTGGGATGGGCTGATTCAAGCAACAACTGAAACCAATCTCACACACACACAAATTAACTACTAGATGGTGCACTGGACCCTAGACACTCTAAAATTTGTGGCATCAAGTTCCAGTGACTTTCTCCTCAAAGTGCTTACCAAACAGCAGGCAACTGCGGGTTTCACTCCTAGCCTTTTTGAGTCTGGTCCCAGCAAGCTCTTGACCACTTGGAACAATTCTGCTGGGCAGCAGGTGGAGGATGAAATAAAATTAGCAAAGTAAAACTTTTTTGCCTTCTTAAATGCAGCATTGTAGGTAAAACAAGAAATCCTCACTAATGTCCAGTCATACTTGCCTCGAGACCTGGGCCACCTGCACTCTAGCCTTTGCTTGTTTCATTACCCATAAATCTTCTATAAACCAAAGGAAATTATTGGCTCTACTACACAGGAGTGGGTGCTTGGGAGCGATTGCATCAGCTGATTCACTATTGCACAGTGAGACTAAGGCCTTGACCAAATCACCAGCTCTATCAGCCAGAAATTCTCCCAGAGCATTCAGGGATTCTTTGGATTCCGTAAGTCCCCCAACCCTGCAAGGACTACAAAATCCCTAATGCAAGGTCTGACCAAATAATATTAATTAGATTCCATAGAAAACCTATCAACGCAACCACATTCAAGACTATGTTCGAGCTACTGATGCTGAAAAAACATGAAATGGAATATTTTTACACAAGCATCCAAGAAAAATTGATCACACACTAAAACAACACATGCTTATAATCAAAGATAACTAGAACACAAAAGTAGGGATCAAAGAATAACCAAATGTCATTGAAAAATTTGGCCGAAATGACAGAAATGAAGCAGGGAAATGACTGATCCAGTTCTGTGAAGCCAAAAATCTGTTTATGGCAAATACATGCTTTAAGCAGCTGAACAGATGACTATACAGTGGGGTCTTGACTTGAGAACTTAATCCGTATTGCAAGGCGGTTCTCAAGTCAAAAAGTTTGCAGGTCAAATCTGCATTTCCCATAGGAATACATTGAAAACCATTTGATCCGTATCTGCTCTTTTCCGTCCATAGAAACTAATGGGAAGCTGCTATTCCGCCTTCGACCACTGGAGGGGGACATTTTGTTTCTTTTTTTCTTAAGTCAAGAAAGGTTCAGGGAAGGCAGGGAAAATACAGTCCAGGCAGTACAGTACCAGGCAGTCCGAAGACTGTCTCCCAATCCACTCTCTAAACGCTGGGAGGAGTGAGGAAGCAGACAGGCACCCTTTTCACTGGCCAACAGTTAACTGAAAGTTCACTTTTTGCACTTTCCCTGCCTCCCACGTGGGGTTTTTTCAGTTCTTAACTCAAATCTAAGTACTTAAGTGAAGTCAATATTTTCCTATGAGAGTGGTTCTTAAGTCAAAATGTTCTTAACTCAAGCCGTTCTTAAGTCAAGACCCCACTGTACACATGGACATCACCAGTTGGTCAATATAGAAGCCAAATAGATTTACATTTAGGATCGCTCTACATTAGTGGCCTTCCCTTCAGAAATACCTAACACAGTCCATCTTTCGTCAGCTTTCTTTTGTTCATTGGAATGAACCCTATGTCTTGTGCTGATTTCACCTGTTTTTAAATTTACCACTTTATAGCCTTTACTGACAGAAGCAGAGCCTGGCTTGCAAAACTCAGACAGGCAGTGATGAAGAAACCAGAAAAGATCATAAAGTGTAAGGATATGTCTCTGGAGACCAAGACCAGGATAATGCACACTCTTGTATCTCTGATCATTCTGTACAGGTGTGATAGCTGTGTAGAATAAAACTGACAGGGGAAAAAATAAATTTGTTTGAAATGTGGTGCTGGAACAGAGCTTTGACTCCCAGAATAACGGACAAGTGGGTCCTAGATCAAATCAAGCCTGAACTAACTCTGGAGGCAGAAATGATGACACTGAGCCCATCCTACATTGGCTACATCAGACAGGATTTCCTGCAAAAGACAATAATGCTGAGAATGGTGGAAGGCAGCAAGGAAAGATGAAGATCAAATATGAGATAGATTGACTCCCTGAAAGAAGTCACTGGCTTGTGATTGCAAGAGCTGAGCAGAGCTGTTGAGAACAGGACATTTTGGAGATGAATCATTCATAGGGCTGCCATATGTTTGAGATGACTTGATAGTATGCAGCAACAACTACAACCCCTGCAGGGATGCTCTGCTGCCATTAAACCAAACTCCACAAGTAAATGATCTGACTATGGCAATGGAGTTAGCCCCTTAAGAAAAAGATAGTTCTTCATTCTTTCAATGGCAAAAACAAGATCCAGAAAATGACCTGCCACTTGTGTTGGGCCCTTGATGTGCTGAAACAATTATTTGATTGTCATTAAATCTGAAGCAGGATTTGTCAGAACAACAGTTCTGGAGTTATCCAGAACCATCTTAAATATCACCTTGACTAGTTAGGGAGGCTTTTCACTGGTTCGTGGAAAAGCACTTCTGTTCTGTCTCTTTGGCCCAGCACGAAGTACAGGCCATCAGAACTGAAGACAGGATGGATTGGGTCCCTTGTGAGAGAGTTGGTGTCTTTATGGAGGATGATAACTACTCCCCTGCTGGCCCTCTACTTTAGGCTGATGTTAGATCAAGTATCCAGGGGAGCAAAACTGAGACAAGGCCACCCCATCCAACTTGTCCACTCAGGTCTCAGTCACAGGCACCAGGTCAGCCTCTTCATCCACAATCAAATAGTGTTCTGGATTTAAAAGCTCTCTGGGCCTGGCCTGGAAAGGTGGGCTGAGCACCCCAGTTGCCTTTGGCAGCAGCCAGCAAGCTGCACCAGGCATGCCTGGCACAAGCCACCAGGTCTTAATTAGCCCTCCCTCCTCCTCGTCCTGCCCCCTCATTAAGAGGGTGATGGGATGAGCTGAGGGGGGCAGGAGGAGGTGTTTTCTTTTTTGGTCTTTTTTTTCCCCAGTCCCTGTGTGGGACTTGTTCTGTTTACATATTTTTATTTTTATTTTGGTTTTTTTTTTACCATCACCCCCCCCCACTTGGGAACAACAAGAATTAAAGTTAATAAAGTGTGGCCCTAATTAATCTAACACCTGTGTCTTGCCTCTTTATTCTGGGGTTATGGTGAGGGCAGCAGCCCCCCAGTCCTTGGAAGAATGGTCTTCAACAAAACCGGTCCCTGCCATTAAAAAGGTTGGGGAGCACTGCTGTAGACCATCTTGACTGCTGCCACAAGTGCTGTCAACATTCATGTCCTTTGCTACATAAAACGTGGCATCCCTTTTCCTTGCTTTGCAACAATATCTGACCATTTCCTGGTATTTTGAACCATGGATATGGAAGCACAATATCCCACATTCATATAGAATTCCATTCTTTTAAATCTGTCTGCTTTTGATTTTCAAGATTTTCTATTACAATTGTTTCCACCACAGTTCTTCTGCAATGAGAAAACAGGGCAACTACACTTTAGCTTTTGATTGTCTTGCAGAAGTGCCTTTCCAAGAACCAGTGAAAAGATGTCAAGGGCATACAAAGAAAAGAGAGAATTTCTATAACTCTCTTTCAGGGTGACAAGAGGACAATACAGCATCAGAGTGAAACTGCCAGTCTGACAAATACAGCCTCTAGCATCTCATTGTCCAGGAAATATGACAAGGGTTAGGGTTAGACAAATTCAGCTCTGATGAACCAGGCTATGTTTGGCAAATGTCTTTATAGCACAGTTCATGCTTGCTAGTGTGTGGCTACATTGAGAATAATTGTTTCCAGAAGAGTCGCTGTATGAGTTTGCTGTAGCAAAAATATCTAAGAATGATGTGGTACCTTAAGGACTAACCAATTTATTTGGCAGAAACTCTCATGATATATCAAATATATTTCATGTGGTGACCTGTAGTTTGTTGAAAGCTTATGCTAAAGAAAATGTGTCCATAATAGAGGTGCCACAAGTATCCTTGACACCTCCATTTTATAGATAGGTCTTGACAAACCCAAATGGAATGGGACCCTTTAAATGGACATCCAACAGTAGCTCCCATATCTGTTTGATAAGAATCTAAGGCTGCATTCTAATGACTCTTTTGCCCATTTCCCGGCACCTCTATAGACCTATTCAGGTGTTACTACATGTGCTACAAGTAAAAGCTTGTATTAAGAAGAAGCCTTCAGCCTCTTTTTCACTGGATCTGCCACCCTGAATGCATGGTGGGAGTTGAGAATTCTGAACATGAAATACTTCACTATTTGTAGGGTTCCCCATGCAAATTGGAACCCGGACCTTCCAGTGTTTTCATTCATAAGGAAAACCCCTCTAGAAAGCAGAGGCTTTCTTGTTCTGACTCATCAAACTCCTCATGTTCAGGGCAATATAAATGATTGGAACAGGGAGAGGGTTAGAGTGAACATACACAACCTTAGTGCCTGACTAGAGCTTACATTGTGAAAGCAAGAGGAGAAGGGGATGACAAAGGACAAGATGGCTGGACAGTGTCATCGAAGCTATCAATATGAATTTGACCAAACTCTGGGAGGCAGTGGAAGACAGGAGGGCCTGGCTTGCTCTGGTCCACGGGGTCCCGAAGAGTCGGACACGACTAAACAACTAAACAACAAAGCAAAGCAAAGCATGCTACTTATATATCACCCCATAGCACTTCAAGCACTCTCTGGGCGGTTTACAAGTTAATTATGCAGGCTACACATTGCCTCCCCAGCAAGCTAGGTACTCATTTTACCAACCTCAGAAGGATAGAAGGAGCTTAATACAGAATCATGGTGATGCCAGTATGAGATGGGTGAAGCAACTTTTTGGGGAGCTGGTTTTCTGTCAAACCTAGGCATTGCCCACTGGCAGCTGATTAAATATCATCTGTGCCTTATTAAAATGATGTATATAAAGTGCTTCGAACATTAAACTGCTATATAAATGCTCTCGCTACTGATTATATGATCATGATTGACTTTGGTAGTGCAATTAAACTGTATGGGTTACAGAGACTGAGTGTCTAAGATGCTGAGGAAAGCAGCTTGAAACTTGCAGAGGAACTGACATCTTCCTGTTGAAGGAAACATGTTGCTAATTAGGAGCTGTATTGCTGCAGTGTTTTTTGTTAACCCTCTAGTTTTGTACCAAATAAGATTACAGCCGAGGGGCTGCTATAGAATTCATCAACTCCTCTGGTCGACCTGATGCTTTGCTTTCAGATTCATCTTGAAAAAAAAAACATGATTTCTTCAGCTTGGCCTTATCATTTGTCTCACTGATCTGAAGATCACTGAGGTTTTTGTTTATCTAGGGGTGTAGGGATAGGATTTGTATGTTGGACACATTTTTGTTAACTAGCTTAAGGGAAAATTTGTTTACTTCATAGCCCTTATTTTTACCCTTTGCATAATTAATACAATTTAAAAAATTGTATTAACCTACCATGTCTTTCTTCTACCTCCCTTATGAGTTGGTTTAACTATGAGTAGTTGTGATGACAACATAAAATCTTCACATTCATTCCTCTCTCTGATTGTGGTGGTCAAGAATCATATTCAAAATTCCAGAGATTTCTGATTAGCTTAGGATGTGGAATGCCTTCAAACAGTGGTTTTAGAACAGGATTCAAAACAGGCCGATGGTTAACCTTCACCAGGGTCAACGTCAGTGTTAATGGAGCTTGGAATGAATTAGTTACAAAAATACTATTTACTTTTAATTACAAAGAAACTGTTATAAGTAATTAATTTTACAGAAAAATAATGAAGGTATAACTCCACTAATAAAGGTAGAACTACATTACAATGGTTACTTAAGAAATACTGTAATAATTTCAATCTCTTTCTGTATAACTGAAATGTTCTAGTTATTTATAGAGATACAATAAATGTAGGAAAATGATTGAAGAATATTGTGAACTGAAGTTCTGACTCATATTGTGTCTTCTGCTGCTGCTTTGTGCTGTTTTGTAGATGTTGAGGCACCGGTGAGATGAATGGAAGGCATACAGTATGTGCCTGAACCTTTATATTACAATCCAGCAGCTTGCTGTATTCAGATTTTTTGAAGTAATTAGAAGAATCTACACGGTTCCTTATGAGAAATGGAAAAGTGAAGTGTTCCTTTAAAAAAATAAAATCATACGCACATACAATCTGCAACTCCAGTAGTAAATAGCTAAATAGCTAGATTAAAGGGGGAATGTCTTGGAACTATAACTGCAACTCTGTGCCCAGATACCACTTAACCATGATGCAAGAGGAGGACTACTGGGTGAGAATTTCTCTTTCAAATAATGAATCCTAGTTAACTGCAGTTAACAGAAAATCATTGTTACGGCTGCATCAGCATTAAGTCTCTCTCTCTCTCTCTCTCATACTGTACTTCTAAAAGATAGTGCTGGGATAAACAAGGATACTGACTTCTTGCTGATTTGGTAAGGGAGAATATTGTAGACATTGTGCATATTCACTGAAATATAACCACTATGATGCCAACAGATGACTCAGTTCTTATCCCTTCAAACATTCTTTAAGTTTACATATTTATTAATGACTTGAACATCTGCTTGTGCACATTTTCTATGTGTTTAGCTGACTTTGACAATTAACATTTATAGGCTTGAGTGCATCGACTGCTCCCTGCAGTGTGTAACTTAAAACTGGCCTTCTTCATGAAGGATATACTCAAGTGCTACAATTTTGTTTCTCCAGAAGTCCTTCAATAGTAAATCAAGACTCTCCTTTGCTGTAAAAACCACACTAATACATACAGGTGAGTTTTAATTTTCTTTCCTTGATACAGAAATGCTGAGAGCAGGTAAAATGACTCAGTTGTTATTCCACACCCCCGTCCCGTAAAGCTTCTGTGCTACTTTACTACACAAATGAATAAGTTCTATACTCAGTGTTCAGCATAACATGATCAGTGACATACATCTGGTGATGCCTGCTCCCCAGCCTCCACCACAGTTCTTCAGGGGAATGTGAACTTAAGTTATTAGGAATGTGAAGTAACGCTTCAGAAAAAGCACTGTGTTATTTTATTTTATTTTTAATCGACCTAAACATTTACTTGGCAAAATACAAAAGGTGAAAAACCAAAACAATAGAATACAATATAGAATAATATAATGCAGAAGAGTTTTGTTTTGTTTTTAAAAGAAATAGGAAAATACAGTAAAAGGGACATAAAATCTAAAATCTGAAAATCTAGTATGTTTTGGACAAAAACAGTCTTTGCCAGGAACTCAAAAACAATTTGTTTGTTTGTTTGTTTGTTTGTTTGTTTGTTTATTTATTTATTTAAAATTGCAACAGAGGTGGTAGGTAAGTCTTTGGCCACCACAACTGAGCATCACAACAGAAAAAGATCTGTCTTCTTGGTTTAAAATAACAACACAGAATGCATTTCAGGTGGTCAAAGTGCTTTAGCATCTCCACAGCAATATGGTAAGTTAATCCTGTTACTTTTCTATCACAGATGATGCTAAGAGAATTGTATCTTGCCTAAGGACATAAGCCAACAAGGGGTGGGGCGAGAGTGGAAAAAACTCTGACAGCAATTCAAGGACCCTCTTTTTCAGTGTGCAGTTGAACACAAATGGAAAATCTGTACCATTGGGAAACAGAAATAGAGAAAATTTGACAAGTTGTGTGTTGATTTTTAGTGTAAATTCAAACAACATGCAATATGTAAGGATTAGAAAGGGCTTGGTTTCCATCCTTTAATCAAACTGCCTGTACTATATTCTCACAGCAAGTTCTTTTGTTCTGGAAGCTCCTGTTCTTCACTTTCTTCTGTACTGAATGTCTACAAGCCCGACTGACTGCCACATAGCAGACACTAATGACACTACTCAGCCTGAAGATTTGTGTTTGGCTTTCAGTGGTATGATCTGGCAGCACTTCTGCACAGTTGGGAAAACAGCATTAAAAGAACACTGGTTCAGCCCTGATTTTTTTAAAATGAACATTATTTTCCCCAGCATCAGGCATTTTGCCCCCCCCCCCAGTCCTGGAATAAAGACGCAAGACAGTGATATGAATTAAATACGGGTCACACTTTATTAAATCAAATCACATCAATCTTTATCTTCAAACATTATCAAAAGAGGGGGCCTACTGTAATGCGGAAACAGGAGAAGGTGGGGGTATCCCAATACCCCCTGATCCACCCTTGGGCGAGTCCCCAGCCCCAGGTTCCAGTGGTCTGAAAGACAGCAGGAACCCGACCGGCCGCTAATAAACACCCCAGACCTCAAGACATCTTTAATTGATGACTGTTGGTCCGGAAGTGGCCCAGCGCATCTTCCCCGCACCGGCCCTATAATTGCACGATCCGCAGAGCCAGGAGGTCGGATGCACTGTTGGCTTACCTGAATTACAAACGGGACACACCGAGACTACCTGTTTTTCCACACTACCCACCAGTGTGACCAAATCAACCACAAAAAATGCCAACACCCTTCTCCAGTGTGGGATAGGTGAAAAATCCCCACATCCAAAAGCCAATCAGGACCAAGGTCAAAAATTCCTATCCAGGCCCCTATAAAAATCACACTAGAAACAGGGAGGGCGGCTGGGTGCCTGAACAGGAAAGAGGGCAATCAAGTGGGAGTGCTTCCTTAAATAACTGCACTCCCTCACCCAAACCAGTCATGTGACCTGGGACAGTCTCGCGCCCATCCAAGACGTTGGGGCAAACACCAGTTCCACTGTTCCAGGGCAGCGGACCGCCTGTCCAGTGGCTGAGACCTTTTTTTCATTCTCACATCTTCCTTACAGACATCTAGAGAATTTGTGTCTCAGAGATGTCAACTATGGACTTTCTGCCTAACAAACCCAAGTTTGAGACCTACTTCATACAAGTTAAAATCCTGCACTTAGGTTTATTATTACACATGGGTATCTATATATTTTTCCTCCAATGACCTCTTCAGAGGAACTTACAAAGAAACCAGTAAGTCAGCTTCCTAGTTCATATTTTGTTTTGTTGCAATGCTGCATCAGCTCCAAGGCTACCATGAAGACAGACTTCACATGCCATCCTATTGAAATCATATCATGATATTAAACACTACTTTTGAACTTCAAGGGAGAATAGCTGCAGTTTTAAGGTGAAATTACCACTGTCACACATTTCAGGAACGTATCAGCTGACACAGAACTTCAAAATGAGCAGATGAACAAAGATTCTACAAGAAGGAATCCTAAGATCAGGGATACCTAAACAAACAACTGAGGACTCGGCACGCCCAGGAAGTATGCAAAATGGACTAACCATTCCGGGGGGGGGGGGAATAGGTGGGAGGGTGAATGGAACAAAAGGATTGGAAAAACAAAGGATGGAGCAATAGACATACTTGGCTAAATCCAGTTGCTCATCCCAGATACAGCACACCAGTGAATCAATGGGATTTACATAAGTGTTGATCTAGCAAGTCCTGCTATTTAGTGGGACAACCCTGACTGAGAATAACAATTGGATTTGGACCATAAATATAAAATGGGTAAAAAGAGGCATCTTATTACCTGGATAGTTCACTTTCTAATTATGTGCTGAGCAGGTATTTTTAAATGTCCTCACTGACAAAAGTGAAAGATTCCCATTGGAGAAATCCAAGATTTGAATGTTCCTGGGACCAGGCAACAGGGTGCCCAATACATATCTAAAAGCAGTAGACAAAAAAGATTTCCTATTCAGTAGTTCTTATTTAGTTTAATTATAATGTAATTATTCCAAAGCAAATATTGTGCATTATCTTCATATCAAAAACATAGGGTTTTTAACCCTAGAAATGCAAAATCTATTTATTATTTTGATATACGCAGACAAAGGAATTGTCTAAAGTCATTTTGATGATTTATGGATGTGTAGATGAAATCGCTTATGTCATGGAGGCAAATTGCTGGGATTTTTAGCAATGTCCCAATAGTGTTCCCAGGAGTCTGTCCGCTTGTGCAGTAGACATGTGATCAAATCTGTGACCAGCAGTTCATTGACAGTAGCAATTTGCTTTTGCAACAAATGCATTTTTATTTATACCTGTGTAAATTGCCAACAGGATTCCAGCCACTGTGTTTAATGTGTGTTCTTTACATGTGAATAAAGCTTACATTTCACTATACTAATATCATCATCACCATCTTAGAAGTACAGAGCTGGAAGAGCCCCTATGGATCATTGAGTCCAGCCCCTGTCAAGGAGGCACAGTAGGGAATCAAACTCCCAGCCTCTGGCTCCACAAACAGAGACCTAAACCACTGAGCTATTCAGCAGTTCATACTACTATGCAGCTTTGCCTCCATCGCCACTCCAAAACAACATTGTGGACACCCTTGATTGGAGACTGGACATTAATATGGTACAATAATTTATAGCAACTCTCAATCTAATTCATTCTGAATGTTGCAATATAGAACCTGAGAGATCAGGTGCAACAACTTTGAAGCATTGCCCGCAGATGTTAGACACCTACTACTGATTATGAACGGGGCTGGAGGAGAATAAGTAGCTTCCAAGAATCCCAGATCATTGTCTATTAATTTCAGTGACATCTTGCTGGTTGGGAGGAGAAAGAAGCATGCAACACTCATGAAGTATGATTGATTGTTATACCTTGACTGCAGGCTAGAAGCTTAATGCTTCTATAGCAATTTGCAGACTCATGTAGCTTATAAAGGATCTGCCAAGTAGTCCTGTGATAACATCAGAGACCATAGCCTAATGAACCTACTTCTTCAGATCTCTTCCCAGGCCAAACCAAGTTATAAGCAGAAACTACATGGAATTCCATGTGGAGTAGTTGAATTTTGAAATGGTCAAAAATAAACTGAATTTTGTACTCCAATTTTGCATGCAGGTTTTGCCAATTTAGAGCCTAAGGTTCTAACTTTGATGCCATTTTTTAGTTCTTATTTTTCAAATGGAAAAATAGGTGCAGGCAATAGAATGGCAGTATCATGGAGGAAGGTATGAGACAGTACCCTCAAGCACCGCTTGTCCCATGGCTTTGCTGCAAGTCCCCCTTGTTCATTAATCAACATTTCAAACACAATGACTGATATTTCTATGGATAGGAACTTTGAAATGATGCGCCATAAAAGAATTAGCAAGATGCCAGCACATGTCCTTTCTTTGGGGATAAGAGATGGAGTGATGCAAGGGAAACTATCAAGATCTCAAGAGTGCTCACATTACGCCAATAAATCAGAATTAGAGATGGGGTCAAGTAAAAAAATGGCAATTCATTTTGATCCGTTATTTGTCAAGGGTAACAGATCAATGAATACGAATATACAAATATCCATCGACAAATTGATCTGTTGATTCATCTGCATTTTAAATGGCTATAACACTGGCCCCCAACCACCTAGAAACACCAAATATGCAGTGAAGCTTCCTCAGATGCTTTTCTACAACTTCTGAAAGTGTGGTGCACATTGACTCATGGAGCCCTGAGTTATACAGTCACAAAGAAGACCCCCCCAGAAAAGCACCCCCAGGTACCTAGAGACTCCAGAATCACAACAGAGCTTCCTATGTCTTTCCCCAATATGCCTGCCAACTTTGGTGAAATTTGGATATTGGACATCCGAGTTATTCATCCACAAATTGGGTTCCCCCAGGAGAGTTTACCACATGGCACAGAAGCCCATTGTGCCTACCGGCTGCTGATCAGCTGATCAGAAGCCAATAGGCAGCCACCGCACACACACAGCCAGCCATGCCAACAGCCTACATGCACACCCCCTTCATTTCCCTACCCTAGCCCCCACCCCACTCCCACTGACACCCCCTTACCTTAATAGCTGCTGCCAAGGTCTCCATCAGGCCTTCACAGCCATGGCTTGTTAAAAAGGGAGACTGGCTACCCTTTGCAAAGATGACAGCTGTGGCTTCATTTAGGATAGGGAAGATGCAACTGCCATCTTTACAAATGGCAGCCTGGATTCCCTTAAGGCAGGCTAAGGGAATCCAGGCTGCCTTTTGCAGATGACAGCTGTAGTTTCCCTATCCTAAATGAAGCTGCAGCCACCATTTTGAAAAGGACAGACAGTCTCCATTTTTACATGTGTGGCTCTGAGACCAGAAGACCTAGATGGCAGCGATTACGGTAAGAGGGTGTCGATGGGGTGGGGTGGGGCCTAAGGTAGAGAAAGGAAGGGGATGGAGCTAGGCTGTGGTATTGGGTGGCTGTGTGGGGTGGTGACTGCCTTTCTGCCACTTACCATTTTCACTTTCAGCTGATCAGTGGCTGGTAGGCAGAATAGTGGTTTGTTTTAATATGAAGGACGAATAAAAATGGGTAACTATTCATCCCTTCATATTCATGAGTGTCTCTAGAATCCACAAATACGGATCCACGAATATTTAATGAACTGGCTATATTTGTCAGAAAAAGTGATCCGTTTTTATATTCATCCCCATCTCTAATCAGAATCATTGTTTGCAATCAAATGCTCAGCTGTCTTCTATATCCAGTGTTAAGAACTGCCCTTTCACTCTTTTTGATCCCTGAGACATCAGGTTGCCTTTCTTTGTAGGATTTGGCACCAATACAATGGACATTTAGTCGTGTCCAACTCTTTTTGACCCCATGGACTAGAGCACACGAGGCCCTCCTGTCTTCCACTGCCTCCCGGAGTTGTGTCAAATTCATGTTGGTAGCTTCAATGACACTGTCCAACCATCTCATCCTCTGTCGTCCCCTTCTCCTCTTGCCCTCACACCTTTCCAACATCAGGGTCTTTTCCAGGGAATCTTCTCTTCTCATGAGATGGCAATGTACAGTGGTGCCCTGCATAGCGACGATAATCTGTTCCGTCACTATGCGAAAAGAAAAAGCCCATAGGAATGCATTAAACCCCGTTTAATGCGTTCCTATGGGCTTAAAACTCACCATTCTGCAAAAATCCTCCATACGGCCACCATTTTCACTGCCCGGTATGCGAGGAAACGGCGTGAAAACACTGTGGGTGGCCATTGTTTCCAGCAGCCATTTTGGAACCGCCGATCAGCTGTTTTTTAAAACATCGCTATGCAAAAATCGGTAAGCGAAACAGCTTACCGATCGTCGCAAAGCAATTTTTTACCATTAAAAACCTTGTTATGCAATCGCAAAAACGATCGCAAAATATCCGTCACTATGCGGATTCATTGTTAAACGAGGCGCTCGTTAAGCGATGCACCACTGTATTAGAGCCTCAGCTTCAGGACCTGTCCTTCTAGTGAGCACTCAGGGTTGATTTCCTTCAAAATGGGTAGGTTTGTTCTTCTTACAGTCCTAGGGACTCTCAAGAGTCTCCTCCAGCACCACAATTCAAAAGCATAAATTCTTCAGCGGTCAGCCTTCTTTATGGTCCAGCTCTCACTTCCAGTGGACATAGTGCTGTATAATTAATTAGTGTTCTCCTTTCTTGTTTGCTACCTTATACCAAGTGGAGCAATTTATTATTTGGAGAAAATTACTGATTCTAATTCAACACAATGCAAAGAGCTTGTGTTCTAACACCCCTATATTTTCTCTAGATCCCCTATAAAGAGTGCCTTTTTGCACTGTGTGAGCCCTAATGACTTGTTTGCTGAATTTGCTTGCTTGCTCTAGTTGCTTGTGTCTAGCAAACACCTCTTTCAAGATTCTACAAGTTATTTAGGACTAACAGCGAGAATAATATTCCTTCACTAGCTGAAGGTTAGAGCTGGTTTGGAGATGACCTGGAATGATACTTTTTTGGGTTCCAGTAGATATTTGTGTGTCTTCAGATGGAGGAGGATGTGAATGAGAAAATCAAAGGGTTGTGACCTAGGATGGGGATGCTATGTATCACCATTCATTTGTGATTGTGATGGGCATTCAGTCTGTGGGCAAAACTTCCTTTCTTCTTCTGTACTTTTTCCATCCCCACGAGCTATAGGACAACTCAGCTCTTGCTTAGCTGCATCAATTGGCAGTAGCCATTAAAAGAAGAAGAAAGATTAAAAATGATGGTGGTACGTTGATCTATCCGATCAAAGCCCAAACACAAAAGCCCATCATCCATCTTACATTGACATAGAGAATTATATGTGTAATGAAAGCCCAGCTACCTGAAAAAGAAAAGGGGGGGAAATCTAGAATGTGGCCAAACTAGCAAGCAATGTAGCCCCATTCTCTGCTAGGCTTGGCTGCAAAATGGATATTTGATTGGTTAGAGGGAATATATAGAGTCTGATGAAGTGGCTCTGAGCCCTCCTCCAGAACTCAGGAACTGGAGTTTCCAGGAGAAATGTTGGCTTTCACTGAGAGTTCATACTTCAACTTTCTTCTGCTCTAAAACTCCATTCTTTTTCTACAGAAGCTTGGGCCTCCTCCTCCTCCCCAAATTTAACACCTCAAAATCCAGAGCAAAATGTAATGTTTTGTAGAGGCATGTGCACTGGCCTGAGGGGCTTTTTGATCCACCATGAAGCTGATCCAGAAATGCAGAAATATATCTGCTTGTCCTGTTTGGACGCTTCTCTGAAGCTGGTGCCCATTCCAGTTTCTCAATATTTTGTTGCTATGCTTTGAACAACAGTGCAGCAAGACATTAACACACAGCACAATAAATCCCAGTGTGAACAAAACAACAATACTAATTACAAGCAACCAACCACCTGAAAGTAATAAGTATTGTAACAAGTTGTTTTTTCAGGCAGGGGGCTTTCAGTAATAGTGTTGTACAATGAATACAAGATAATAAAAATTAAGAGAAATCGTGAAATATCACTGAAGGTTGCAGACACAGTAGCTAAACAAGGAAGATATTCCTGATGGGACATCTTTAAAGGGAGAAGCTCAAATGGAAATGAGATATTGACTGTCTTACTCCATCCTATTGTGGTGATCATTCTCATTATATTGTGTGGAATAATTATGGTACCATGTTATTGGATTAAGAAGAATCAAGAATTTACATCGATATTATAGTGACTGAAGGACCAGATAACAAATGCTGATCCACGGTCAGATTAAATTTTACCAGTTGCTACCATGAGGGATTCAGTATTGGTCAGTAGTGTGAATGGGATGTACTTAATTTGGTCTAACTGGTATGAGATCTGAGTCTGATCTTCGACAAACTACATCTCAAGAGAGGGGGGACTGTTACTCAGGTCCTCTGCTGAAGGCATCTATAAATCAAGAAAAGGGAGCTCAAAAAAGAGGAACAAGCCAGAAGAAGGGGCGAGAAGATGGGTCAGATATAGGCCTGGCTCCCATATAGGGCAGGAAAAGCTAGCTGCCTGGAAAATGGGATGCTGTGAACAACTTCATAGTGCTGACACAGCTTCTTTGAGCCCAAAACAAAAAGCCACTGAACCCCAAGAGAAGGAGCTCTTTTACCTCCCCTCAATCTTTGTTCTTGATCTTGATTCCTGATCCCCTTCCCTGAAAAAAGGGAGGAGGACTTCTCGTTAACTTTTCCTTCTCCTGACTAACCTCCCCTTTGAGCCTCTTCCAAGTCCCTCATCTGGGATCTAGGGGGACGCTTTGCTGACCTCACCTGTCTAGACCTACAGGGTTAAGCTCTTCATGTCTTCATATAATATTTCAAATTCCTTCCTAATTATATTTTGATTTGACAGCCATGTTGCTAGGTAATTGGAACTTTTAGGCCTGCTTCTGAGAAGTCAGAGCTGGAGGGAGTTTTTGGTGGTGCTTTATAATACATTAAGCAGTTGTCCATTTTATAGGCCTTGATTTTGTCATTTAAAGAGTTAATTTAGTTTGCTTGGCATTGTATTATTCAAACAGCTTTAGTGAAAATAGAATCATAGTTTGTTTTATGTGGGAAAATTCTTATATGGAGTAACAGGCTTAATTCTGTCCCTGTTATCATTTCCTTCATGAAACGTGAAAATGTTTCTTCCTTTCTGAATCAACAAAAGACGTTATTTTCTCTCTGCTCTCTGTGTTAAACTCAAACAAATCTTTCCATTAATTATACCTGCAAGCGGCCTAGTATCATTCTAGTAATTCCTTCCTACCTACTGAGGTAACAAGAATCTCGATTTCAAGCAACAATATGAATAACAAGCACCCAACCACCTGGCATGTTTCTCAGTTGCAAACCAAACTGTTCATATCTCACCTTTTAATCAAGATTTTTCTATCCCTCTAAAGTCCCAATCCTAGGAGTGAAGCCAGCCTTCATGAGGCAAGTGTAAAGTCGAAAGAAACCCTTTAAAGCTTAAGGCAAAGCCTCAGTTTCCATGGGGAGCTAGTCTTGTGAGGAACAGCACAAGAAGCCACCATGACGGAGAATGTCTGTGCTGTGCCACTCTGTACAATTACTTGGCCTATGATTGTATAGCTTAACTTTCACTTTCAAATTTTCTCCAAATATGTTATGGCAACTGTGGTGATCCCCCTTGTGGTCCCTTATTTCCCTGGGCTCCACAAAGGTAAAATCGCCCTTTTCTGCTGCCACCAGGTATTATCTTAATACCACTTCAATTCCCACACACACAGAGGAGCTGCTCATAGAACTTAGGAATCAGGGGTTTTCAATTAAATATTCTTTTATTATTGAACAAAATATAAGAAGAATCAAATATAACTGTTTCATGTGTTCATGTATAATAAATCAGGTGTTCAATCACTTGTATTCAATACTATTGTAGGTTTTCAACCAATATGCATCATGTTAAGCTTATGGGTTCATTCCTGCTTGTTCAATATGTTTTTCTTTCAATTTCCTTTCTTAACCCCTTTTTATCTACTTCTAAACCCTAGCACTCTCTCCACATCTTCTTGTCCCTACTTCTCACTATCCCTATCTGATTCCAACTGTCTTGAACTGTCTCTTCTCACTCTCTAACTGTCATTCTGACTCCGCCCCTCCTACTCTATCCTCTGATTGACATACAGGAATGACGTCATCTTTTGGGTTCCGCTACAGCAACCAGTGCAGATGATCTGCAGTGATTGACTTTATTATATTTTACCAATACCTGTTCTAGCTGAACAATGGTGCATGACACAGCAAAGGCTGGAAAGACCAGTTTATTTTCAGTCTATGTCAGTTTCACATGTATTCATTCTTAAGTTCTCACTTCCACATTATTATTTTTTAATGAAAAAATTAGTAGATATGTATGGATTTAGGAATGTATTCTCACTACTAAAGCTATTTTATCTAAGTGCATGCACTCCTTAGTCTCTTATACATGGACATTTTAAATGCATTCTGGTGTGTGTGTTGAGGTGAAAACTGTGTTACAAATTTCAGAACTGTGGCAAATCCAAAGGGTAAATAAATTTTAATCCATATTCGAATCTGGGAGGTGTAGATGTGGCTAGTTCATATTTGTATCAGAATGTGTAAAAATTGAATTCCTCAAGCCTCTCTGGCTATGGCTGCTACTATTTATCAGGATCAATCTAAAATCTGAAATCTAAAAGCTGGGATAGCCTTAACTTTAGGCAGAGTGAGGGACATCCCTCAGGCAGCAAAGACTGGGATGCCAAAGTGGCTGGCTTCAGGGTGTACTATCTAAAGTGGCACTAGGCAATACAGTGCCTCACTATTAGAAACAGAGTCCCGCTGAGACAGTTGAGCAAACTCCAGAAGTGAGGTGGTCACACACTGTGCCTGGATCTTGATGGTCCACACCTACTTCTGTAGTCCCATCTACATTTTCTATTACCAAAAAAATGTGTGTGTGTGTGTGTGTGTGTGTGTGTGTGTGTGTGTGTGTGTGTGTGTGTGTGTGTGATGAAAAAACTCCATGTACTTTCCAGTGGCCAAATGAAAACAAACAAACAAACAATCTGGGAGGAGTGATATACCTCAGGAGTGTTGAGAGTAGAATTCCTCCTCAATAGAGCAAAAGGTAACATGCTCAACCAATTTCCTCCCCCCCCACAAAGAAAAAACAAACAAATTAAATTTAAATGGTTAAGGTGCTTGAGAGGCCATATGCTGTCTATAGGCCACATTGGCTCTGCACTGCCTCAAGGTACAAAAGACCACTTCCTTATGCTTACATGAGCTTGCCTCAAATGGCATTTGTTTAGTTTGCCTTTATTTTATAATTGCTCATTACCTGATAACACAGACTTCAGTTGTATGCCTCATTTCTTAGGCTTGTAGCTTGAGGGGCTGGGATTTTAAAAGCTGGAAATACACATTTCCCTTAGTGTGTGATTTGATCCTGAGTTTTCTTCCCTGTCCAGCAAGACACTATCCTGTCCTTCGTGTCAGACAGCAACATACACCATTCTGTTGATACCTGCCACTTGGTGAATCTGTCCATCCTTGGGAGTTGAACTTGCCCCCAAGTGCTCAAGAAGTTAAATCTCTGGGACTTGGATATATTTGCTAAAATCCTATTGCACAGCTCTGTGTATGCGCTGGAGATAACATTATCAGCAGTGGCCAATCACCACCAATTAAAGGTTTCCTCCAGTGATGCAGATGACTTCATTGCACTACCTATGAGTCATGTACAATCCAAATCCCCTTTAATCAGCAGGATTTGGCTTTAATCCATGGCAATTTGCTGCTGCAGCTAATTGTGACAATGAAGATGATGTCATCTCCACTATGCATGCAGAACCAATGTGTTTATACTGCACATGTGGATGCCTGTACCTGCATGTGAAAACAGCCTGCTGAGCACAAGCTACCTTTCCCCACATACCCTGTTACTACTCTCAGGATATATTTATAACTGTGAATCATATCTTACAGGCCAGTTATGGTTCAAGAAAGAAAGATACCAAAGCATGAAGATCACCTTGGCTTTTGGATCGGCAGGAACTCTTGCAAAGAAAAGGAAGACAGCAGTCAGGGGCATGGAACCTCCAATAAGGGGAGAAGGTGTGGAGAGATGAGAAAGGGGGGGGCAGGCTTTCAGTATATAAGTCCCAACAATTCAAGCATTTCCTTTCCAGGACTCCAGAAGGCGGTTCCATGCTATGTGCTTGCAAAGTCTCAGTTGGACAACACTCCAGTAGGCCACAATGAACCTCTTTGAAGCTCTACATAAAAGTAGGAAACATTCCTTCTTTGATTTATCACTCTACTCACTGACTAGGCTGGCTGGGGCTTTCCATGAGCCATATTCTTGCAAAGGAGCCTTTCCAACCTTCTCTGGCCTCTTGTGTGCTGTTTTTGAGCCCATGTAGGTCACCCTGTAGCAGAACAGCCAGTTCCACTTCTGTTTCCCATTTGATGATGCAAGAGGCTGGTCTCTTGGGAGCTGCTGAACCTCTGTAGAAGAGAAAGGCTGACAGTTGATCACCAGCCTCTTTGCTGTGCTCACATCACACTGTCCCTTGAGCCTCCCAGGAAAGTTGGGGGAAGCAGCTTCCTTACAACTTCCCTGTGGCAAGGGGGTGATTAAAACAGTTCTCCTGCACAGTCCAGCCAAGGCTGCAGACAAAACATTTCTTTTCCCCTTAAGAAAATGTGTGCTTAATTAACAGAATCGCCCACGAGAGCCAGATTGCTGAGCCCCAAAGGCCATAAGCTTGACATCCCGATCCATCTAATTTAAACCGAAATGTTCACTTCTCCAATGCTTTCCTACTAATTATAAATTCACACTTTCTGGAATGACTATGGGTATAAAGTAACATCAGAAGATATCTTTCCCTGTAGCTATATTTCAATAAGTTATGTTTTTAACTACGATTTCTGATTCCTTGAGGCAGGGAGAAGTATATTGACAACAATGTGGCTAGTGTCCAGCAACAAAATTCATCAAGTGATTCTAAGATCATTATATGTACCCTTGGATTCAGAATATGGAATTATTAGATGGTCTCTGAGTATTGTAATTAGAATAACTTAATTACTAATACATTCCAGAAACTAACTGCGGTACAATGAGTTTTCCATTAAGAAATCATCATCATCATCTTAGAACTGTATAACTGGAGGAGATCCTATGGATCATTGAGTTCAGCTCCTTTCAAGGAGGCATATTGGAGAGGCAGAGAAGGGAATAAAATTCACAACCTCTGGCTCCACAGCCAGATACCTAAACCACACAGCTATCAACTGTTCAAAGATTCTATTAAGAATGAATAGCTCGTTTGTTTGTTTGTTTGTTGTATATTACAAAGAAATATTTCTTGATTCTGCGCGTACACAGAAAGAATTCCCTTACAGTATGAGCTTGTCAATGGTATAGACTACCTTAGAAGATGATGAAATTTCTTTCGCCGGATGTGTTTAAAACACAAGTTGGATGGTCAAAGATGCTTTATCTGTGAATGTTTTGTTTTGGCCAAAAAACAAATACAAAACACAATTCAGTGATCCTTAAGGTCCCGTCCAGTGCTACAGATCTTTGATTCTCTAAACAATCCCAGTAATTTCTGTTTTGGGGTCCATGTGCATGGGTATGTATGTGTTATGTCTCTGTGTTGCGTGTTTATGTAAAAAAGAATTGGTAAGTTCAGACCTAGTCCTGTGTTTTTGTGATCTCTTATCTTGGTGCTTGATTTTGATGGGGTAGGTGAAATATCCCCTACACACCTTTTTGAATCCCTGTTCTCTGTGAAATGAGAAGGATTTTGGTGACTGAGAATGGGATAGGTTTCAAAGGGATAGGTGAATGTGACATGGCTGTCAGAGCTTCCCAGATCGGGCCCAACACTGTGCTCACACCACACTATCCATCGGATCACTAGCATCTGGTGCAGCCAGGTAAGAAGAGAAAGCCAAACTAAGTTTCAGCACAAGAAAAAGAAGGCCAGGTCTATGAAGGACAAACACATTAAGGTGTTGGGGGTATAATGTGGGAGGGCATGGGCACATAGGGTGAGAGGAAGTATCCAAAGAGAGAGAGGGATACAGAGGAAACATAGGCAAGGAGGAGGTGAGTGAGAAAGGCAATCAGCCTAGTGGAACTTCTGTATTCATTGACCTTCTCTGGTATCATCACCCATGGGTAGTACCAGAACTACAGCAAGTGGAGAACCTACTGTCCTGACCCAGACGTGGTGGTGGTGGTGTCATAGATGTCTGGTATCTGTGCCAACAGGAGGACTGAAAACTGGTGCCTGGTGGGTGTTACTGAATGCTCCACACTGATCTGAACTGGGACAGCCAATCAGGACTATGAATGGATGTGTCTCCTGGAGGTGAGCAGAACCACTCCTAGGCCAGAACACAAAGACTGAAAGAAACTCAGAGTAGGTAAAGAGGCTGAGGTGGCCAAGGATGTGTATAGAATTGCCTGCAATAAAAGAATTAGATGAAGACTGGCTAGTGGTTCAGCTTTTATGTCACTTCTCCAAGGGGCTTCTGACATCCCTGCCTATGAAGGGCAATGAAACTTACTTTAACTTTTCTGTTAGTAGGTGAATTTCCCATTCTTCCAATTTTAGTGGTGAGGAATGGGAGCCACCACACACAAAATGGCAGTTACCTAGTCTCCTTTGATCAGTAATTTACTAGTTCTTTCCATATCATCTTTGTTTTTTCCCCCAGTAACAAATTACTAAAGAACTAGAGGGTGGGTAAAAAGAATGAAACAATCAAACGAAAAACATCCAACTTGGCTTATTAAAATAAAATTACTGAAGCACTAATATTAGTTGAATACGTGGCTTGCAGAGCCAAAAGTCCAGAACTTGATTCCCAGCCATGTTCTCTGCAAGGAGACCCAGCCTGTATTGCCTTGACCAAGCTGCACAGTTTCAGAGCACCCCAAAAGAAAGGAATGTTGGACTATTTATGTGCAGTTTATACCTAGCAAAAGCTGGAATGATTCACCATTCGTTGCAATGGACTCAATGTTGCTAACGCCCAGTAACAAAAATAAATCACAGGAAAGGAATAGATAAAATTCTTGAAATATTAAAATACGAAATGAGAGCTAAATTGAAATAAAATCAATATTTGTGAAGCAGCAGTGGCAGGGAAACCAGTAGAAGCCTCCCAACAAATCCTACTGAATTTTTTTTTGGAGGTTGTGATTTGTCTTTTACACAATGAATGCACAGAATGGAAACTAAGGTCTACTTGCAGATTGGATCTCTGGATGGTTTGGAGTACATCTTCCTGGGTTCAGTTCCTCTCTGGGTGATAACAAGATAAGAAACATGGTTTATTTCCCCCGCCCCTGTGCTTTCTGCAGACAGAATCTATACAAAACTAGAATCTATACAAAACGTCCCCATGTGTTTGCAGATACTTGTCTTGACTGGGTGATCATAGTTTAATCTTGTTTAATTATGCCAGGATCTGATGCTGGTTTACTATACTGCAAAGAAAGAACTAATGCTAGATCAAGAGTTACATGTAATTATTTCCTTTTTCCCAATAACAGAAGTATAACAAATTCACATTGTGATTGTAATTTAAGAAGGGATAATTCCCCTCTTTCTATGGTGAAACTTTGGTTTTTAAGTTATGTGAGTGTGGGTTACCTAAATGGTGGAGGAGGGATAGCACATAGTGTTGAGTCATGTTCTGTTGTGGATATTGAGGTCATGCTGAGATATTTTTGTGGGTGAACTTGCATATAAATGATATACATTAACTCTGTAGGTAGAGCTATACCCACCTTTCAGTTATTGAAACATTCTGTAATATTAAGAGGATTGGTTGACTTTCACTTTAAGCTAAACAGATTTTTGCTGCTATTAGTAAATGTAGAGTAAGCTGAAAATCTTCAGGTTTAATTTCTTATCTACCATTCATCAATAGGACTGTTTTAGGACTTCCAGAGGAATTTTAATTTTGTTGGCTGAAAAGTTATTACTTCAAGATTTTATCCACTTGTTTTACTCAGATTATTATACTTTTATTGTTCTTATTCAATTTATACACCACCAGGAATTCCTAATGAGATTAAAGCAGTATAAAACTGTTCTAGAAACTTTCTAGAAGGGATTAGTTAATCATGCCTTAGAAATTTATAAGCTACCTGCATGCACAAGCACATACTGCCAAATATGAAAAGCAATCTATATACATGCTACAAAAAGTAAATCTTACCCTGTGCAATGAAATTTACCTGTGAGAACATGTAGATGGAATGAACTACAGTATAGTTGGGAGGGGGAGAAAGTTGCACTGACCTCAGTGGGACATATTTATGACTGCAGCTCTTGCAGAATAACAGAAAGGTTGGAGGAAAGGAAAGGCACACACTTTAGAACCTAGTGTGGAATCTTGATTGGAGAAGAGAGAGGGAGAGGGTATTTTATTTATTCTGTGGTGTGTGCCAGAAACACAAGAAGGAGAAGGAGACTGTGATGACCAGTATAGTAGTGTTGCTCCAGAAACAAGACTCTATAATTGGAATGGTAAATCAGAAGAGGTAGTTGGACAGGAGAGAACTGTACAAGGAAATCCCTTCATCTAATAAAGCGTGTAGCAGAAGTCAGTGGCTTCCCATCAACCTCTTACTAGCTTGCCACACTCAGAAGAGGCATTGCTTTCCCTTTTATGAATACCAACAGTACTAATAAACAAATCTGAGAAGAGAAAGGCCAATGAGTTAAACCCTAGTCTAGAACAGCTGTGTGGGGAAGAGGATCCTAGTGGTCCACTCGGAGTCAAACACTGAAGGTAGATGGCTGTGGGTGGCATGGTGGTGGGGGATTCTGGGAACTGTAATATTGAAATTTTCCTTTGCCAAATTCAGTGGAGGAGTCACCATGTGGGAGAGTATCATTTGGAAGCTCTCTTCCCAGTCTCTGCTAAAGTTTCAACCTCTGGAGTAGGGAGTGTCCCTGTTCCAAAACCCCCATCACATTTGCACACATTCCTGGGAATGTTTCTTGGTTGGGCCACCTTTATTGTTCCAGTTTGTTGGCATGTACTGCGTGTCATACATAATTCTAGGTTATTAAATTCCTGAAGCATGCAATACACAAACTTAATAGATTTTATGCAAATTGTTATATAACAAAATAACAGCAGATGGTACTCATCACATCAGAATCTTTCCATAACAATTTCATATTTTGTTTAAATTAAACAAAACATAACGGTGCCTCAGTGGCCTCTAACTTATTTTAATTTATTCTCCCCTACTGTTTTTCTTGCTATTTTCTTGCCCCTCTAAACAGCATTGCAATAAAATATTTGTTTTAATGTTCCTTAGATGTTTAGTAGTTTACTATTTTTTGAATGGTACAAGGGACTAGTAAAGTTATTTGTTCATTCTTTTTTCTTCTTCTATCAGAGAGAAATCTATTGCTACGAATATGGTGCATAACTCACCTCACATATAGCCTAGAGGAGAGAACTAAAGCTTTACACCAGAAATCTTCAACTAGTATCTTTTTAAGCTCTGTTTTTTCACACATTTCCATAATGCTTTCCCCTTAAAACTCACTTCTTTTCCATCTTCCCTGCCGCTAGCATAGTCAGAAGATAAATGATAGAACAAATCAACCTGAAAGGAGTTATGAAAACTAAACAAAATAATCAGAAATAGGAAGCTAGGGAAAATAAAAACAATATAACTTTATTCTAGCTATGAAGATGTTTACAGCATATAAGAATAGAGTTGTATACTTTTTTCCTTGTTATTGTTATGCAGCAAATTTCATGTGCATGAGAAGAAAATAAAGTACATTCTTAGGTATATATTTCTGCCTTTGTAACTTATACTATATGTGTATGAAATTACACACAAATCAATCCCTGACATCTCATCACGCCTTGTTGTGACCAAGGAATAGGGAACACAGTTTGTGACATGACACCTATTTCACAGGTAAAGCAGGTGCTGCATCTGCAACAAATATAGCCTTGCTCGTACTTAGCCACTATCTTCCCATTTGAACTGGCAGAAGCTTCAGCTATTACAGAATGCTGCAGCTAGACTCTTGACTGGAGACAGAGGCACAGAACAAACCTCTCCGCTGCTAGGTTAACTGTGCAGTGCCTTCTGTCCTGCTTCTAAGCCCACTGAAACAGTTTTAAATCCCACTACAATTTAACGTTGGGCTTCCACATGATGGTGTCTGGAAACTGAGTTCTGCCTTCATGTCATCCTGCCATTAAAAAATTCAGAATACTAGCACTACCCATTGCCTGGGGTCTCTTCCCTATATGTGTATGGGAAAGAATAGCTCTTCCTGTTAAGGTAGGAGGTAAAGATCATGCTACATGAGACACCTGCATGCCAAAATGCAGAAAATAATCTGAGCTGCGAGATATTCCCCATATCCTCCTTCATCTCTGATGTCTAGTGCTGTCATCCAAGCTGACAGAAGGTCCTTTATCCCACCCACCTTCTGCCAATGTCAAGCCTCCTACTTCCCACAGAGTGTAAGATACAATGGTTTTTAACTGTTTGTCTTCTAGTGTTCTTTGTCAGCATGATGCACTGGCTCTGTTTGCACTAGGCAGTTGTTTTATTTCGCTAAGGTACACTAGGCACAGATAATATCCATTTCTGTTGAACGAGCAAACCTGCTGTTCTCTGAGCACAAAAAAATAAGAATTACCATTATTCATTCATTCATTCATTCATTCATTCATTCATTCATTCATTCATTCATACATACATACATACATACATACATACATACATACATACATACATACATACATACATACATACATACATACATACATACATACATACATACATACATACAAACAACAGCCAGTCAGCCACTGTGGGTGTAGTACAACAAAAATATAAAACATAAATTATGTAATTACAGTACTAGAAATACTAGACAGTATCACCAATTAAAAAAGGCAATACCAGCAAGAACAATTTTGAATCACTGACTATGATCCCCCTCTGTTACTTTATCTACCTCTCTAGCTACTTAGTGAGAACCTCCCCAAAAGCTTCTCTGAACAGCCCAGCTTTTAGAGCTTTTTAAATATGTGAAGGAAGAACGCCTGCCATACCTCCAGTGGGACAGCATTCCACAAAAAAGGCGCCACTGCTGAGAAAGCTCAGTTTTTAGTTGTCATTTCCCAGGCTTCTTGACCTGTCAGCACCTGCAGGCATATGATCTGTGAGGACCAAGTCAGATGAGCAGCTGAACTTGGCAGGAGACATTCAAAGATCTGAATGAGTCGTTGGATGGGAGTTGGCAGACCATCTTCCTGAAGGATATATTTATGGAAAAAATTCTGTAACAGGTAGCTAGTGTTGTCATCATCGAAGCTTATTAGAAGCCCAGCCTCATTAAAAGGCTCATAAAACAAAAGACAATGCTCACCACCATTTTGGTTCTTACTTGCTAGGTCACCCTGTTAGGCCAAAGATGGCATGTTGTGTTCTTCCTCTTGCCAAGCTCCATACAGGACAAGACCTTATTACAGAGTGGCTTGAGTAATCCCACTCCACATACCCTTCATCAATGGTATGTCTTCACTAGGTGTGTGCTTAGCGTTTGGAATTTATTTCTAATGTGAAGAGAATCATGGATATTTGTCCATTTATGAATTGACCAAAAGCAAAGCAAGGAAATCTGGAGCAGAATTAAGTAGAAGCAGGGCTCTCTAAAACCCTGAATAATGTTTTGCTACTTTAATGCTTCACTTAAAAAAGAATGTGGAAATGAAAACAATAATGTAAAAGAACCAGGAAGCCCAAAACAGAAAGAGATTGACAGCTCAAGTGCCAGTGAGAAATGCAGACTCTCATGGAAACCCTGATTATGAAGCCATGTGATCAATGGCTATTTGTGAGGAACGCATGTTGGATAATAGAGATAGGAACAGGAAAAGGTGAGAATGGAAAATAGCACAGGAAAGGGAAGAAGAGAGGAAGACAGAGTGCACTGGAGTGGGATGTTGAATTAATGAGCTCCTAACTGTGATAAAAGCTGAATGAGCATCATGGTAGAGAAAGAGAATGAGACCAGTAGAAATGAAAGAACTGGCAGCGTGCAGGAGAGAAGAGTGAAGACACTAGAGTGAGGGTGGGAGTCACAGGCTTTTAACCTGGGCAAAATATTTTCTAGTATTTAATAAAGCAACAAAATAATATTAATGATCTTCCCACATCACATGCTGCTATTATTGATTTATGGGTGTGATTACTCAGAGAAATACAATACATTTTGGACTGCTTGTGGAGGAGTCCAGCACAATCTATTTCACAGTAATCACAAGACATATGGAGAACTGCACTCCAGCCTGCCCCAATTCATACTCAGGCTGGTCCTTTTTTGAGCTGGGCTGGAGAGATTCCCAACCGGTAGAAGAATTATTTTAAGGAAGATCATACCCTGCAAAGCAACCCTTTCCGGTGCAATCGGAATTGCACCTTTCTTGCAGTCTAATCATACCTTTTCTACAGCATTCTTGGTACTAGCTGTTGTGGCATACCAAAAACCTTTCACCCAAGCATCTATATCAGCATTCCTTTTAGAGCAAGCAAGCAAGCTGGGTCTACGACTTTGGGAGGAGTGGGATCTTCTTCCACTGCAGACATTCCTCCTTGCATAGGCATTCTTGTTACCTCAGTAGGGAGGGGTTGCACCTCTGTAAGAGAGCAGTTTGCTCCCAGAAACTCCAAGACTTTATCCCAGAACCTCTGGATGCAGGTACGAAATACCACGGTCTCAACCCCTGGAAAGCAAGTGAGAGGCATTGTAAACAGTACTGACCTAGATAGCTCTGTAGTCTGATGTTGTATAAAACGGCTGCTTATGTGTCAAACACTTTGGCTATATTGAAAGGAAATGTATCACTCTGTGATACAGAGACAAAAGCACAAAGAAAACTGTGTAAGAGCTATATGAGCCACTACTGAAGAGAGTTGCACAGAATATTTATTTGAGAAAGCTGGTTTTAAAATATGTTTTGAACTTAAGACTCTATACAAACATTCTTGTAGCTGGCAAATTTGGTTAGCAAGGGCATCTATTTCTGTCCCAGAGGCTCTGGGCTCTGTTTGGTATGTTTTTCTTTACTTTGCCTGACAAGATGATTGAATGTACAATTTGTGTTTACAGAATATTGTGTCACAGTAAAATGGCTATGTTATTTATATAAGTTAATATTACATGATTGCATAGAAAGTGTCCTGTTTTAGGTCTAAAAAGAATTCCAAATAGAATCTGAGATGGGGAAGAAAGAAAACAAGTTCTTTTCCTTTTCTGTCCATCCTACAGCTGTCAACCCCAGTCCCAAAGGAATGATCATCTTTGACTTCAACATCTGCACTCTTAGGAGATGTTTGTTCTACACTGTGCAGGTGGCCCAAATCTTTCCAGGTATGCTACAGGGCAAGTTAAAAAAAAAATAAGATTGTGCGCCACTCAAGTGCACAGTATTGCCTGTACACCACTTCTTTATGTAGTTTTGCCAGTGGACTGCTGAGATGGAAAGCAGGCGTCCCAACCCCAAAAGGAGGGCTGTGTCAAGCCAGAGAGTTATGAAAATAATGTAATTTGACATAGAAGAAGATTCATATTGACATGCATCAAGCCAGAAATTACATATGAATTATGAACAAGTCTGTCTTGCTGTGACTTTCCACAAAAGGACATTCAATCACAGTCCATGAAGAAGTGGATTTATGGCTCAGTCCATCACAACTCATAAGCCTGCAGGCCAAAGCATTTTATACATCCCACATCATCACAAAGGGGTAGGTAAAACCACTTAAACCCTAAGCCCCCAAAAGACCAACCACATTAGAATATGACAAGTGAGAATGTGTAAAATCCTCTGCTTTCAGGTCACCATGTTCCTGCTCAAATGGCAAAACTAGGCCATGTGTATTGGATGGATGACATTTTTGGACTTCCTTTGATTGGCATGGCAATTGTGAAGTCCTGAGCGGCTCCATAAAAGATATGATGGGTGTTCACCTCCCCATGTCCGAAGACATTCATCCCGGGAATCTCTCAGTCCAAAGCAGAGAGGACAACACCTTAGCAGAGTCTCCAATCTGTCCTGAGAGACCAACATAAAGTACAAACAATCCAGATTGGTACCTATCTGGACATAACAGTGGGAGAAAGGAATACAATGCCTTTAAAATACAGTATTTCCTGTTCCTAGTTCCCTCTCACCAGTCCTCAAGCCTATGTTGATAACTGCATGTGGGTCATATGAAAGCTGGAAGTAACTTCTCCCAATTTCTCTCACTTAGATCTTGGTGACACAAACTGAGCCATCACTAGCAAATATCACAGGTATGCTTCCTTAAATCACATCTGCCAGGACCCATCCCCTTACAGTAGTCTGGGTCTAGACAAGTCACAGATCAAATCTAAAACAAAATGGAACAGCAGTGCATAGGCTATTTATTTATTTATTGAGGGAGCTTCATTTACCATTTTTTGTATTCCTCATGCAAAATTGGTTGGTCCCTTGGAAAGGTTAGGAAATTCATAAATCCAAAATGTACGGTAGGGCAGATTTATTATTAATGTTTATGTAGGGTTTGTTGTTCAGGAGTTAATTTCCTTGTTTCCAAATGATCTGGGGCTAGCACATGACCTCCCCATGCATTTCCCAGCTGTCTACATTTGCTTTCACAAGGGTCGCCCCATTCTATGTGACACAGATGCATGCCCTACTCTTGGCGTGTACACAATGTTTCTTCAAGGGAAGGTGCTGGGTCGTTCTTCAGTAAATGACACAGTGCAGATTAAAACAACCAGACCATTGAGAGAGAGGGAGAGAAATAACAGCATTTTTTTTGAGCTTGAGCAAGAAATTAAAAAACTAATCAGGTTCTGAGCATGTACCAACAGTAGCTGCTGGTCTTGTGTGAAGAATGCTAGCTACATAGACACATTAATCATTCCACATCATGTCTTAACATCATGTGCTACCATCATCTCTTTAGCATCAATTTGAATTGAAATGCCATAAGTTACAGACAAGTACAGGTAGGGTGAACATCCCATAATAAAAGACATAATGGAATCAGGGTTTTCTTTAAAAAGCACATTAGTTATATTTCTGAAAAACCAGAATACATTTTCCAAATAACATAAACAAAATAACTAGATTAACACAATGAAATCTTTTAACAGACCAAAGGTCAACACTGAGTGTTTGTACAGTGCAGATAGTAGGAGTCAACATGAATTGAGAATGGGATAGTGCATTAACGAGGAACACATGAACATTTTCAAATTCCAATACAGACAGAAATTATCTTTACCAGGAAGTGTATACATGAGAACATTGTTACTGGATTCTGGGTTTCTTTAAATATTTATTTTATTTATTTATTTATTTGACTTATATACTGCCCCATAGCGCTACAAGCACTCTCCGGGCGGTTTACAATTTTTAATTATACAGGCTACACATTGCCCCCCCAGCAAGCTGGGTACTCATTTTACCGACCTCGGAAGGATGGAAGGCTGAGTCAACCTTGAGCCGGCTACCTGGGATTTGAACCCCAGGTCATGAGCACAGTTTTAGCTGCAGTACAGCGTTTTAACCACTGCGCCACGAGGCAGTGCAACATAATGCTTAGCCCCTAAAAAACCTATCAAGCCATATTTGAAAATATGTACACTGAAATGAAATGCATTTAGAAATTTTATTTTAAGAGCAAATAAAAATTTAAATGTGCATTTTAATGCAATTTTTTCTGTTGCTTGTTTGTTTTTAACAATGCAGAAGAGAAATGGGAGAGACTTAGGAGTCAACAGATGCAACAGTGTGGAGCCCTATCAAGAGCAGCAGCATTCCTAACCTGTGTTTAGTCGTTTAGTCATGTCCGACTCTTCGTGACCCCATGGACCAGAGCACGCCAGGCCCTCCTGTCTTCTACTGCCTCCCGGAGTTGTGTCAGGTTCATGTTGGCTGCTTCGCAGACACTGTCCAGCCATCTCATCCTTGGTCGTCCCCTTCTCCTCTTGCCATCACACCTTCCTAACATCAAGGATTTTTCCAAGGACTCTTTTCTTCTCATGAGATGGCCAAAGTACTGAAGCCTCAGCTTCAGGATTTGTCCTTCAAGTGAGCATTCAGGGTTGATTTCCTTTAGAACTGATAGGTTTGTTCTCCTTGCAGTCCAGGGGATTCTCAAGAGCCTCCTCCAGCACCACAATTCAAAGGCATCAATTCTTCGGCGGTCTGCTTTCTTTATGGTCCAGCTCATTCCTAACCTAACACTTTGGAAATCATAGTTCCCCAATATCTGATATTGGTAAGAGATCACATGGAATGATTAACGTTGTTATGAGAAATAATGTTACAGAAGCTTTCTGGGAAGTTAAGGAATATTCAGGGTGTTGTGTCAGAGGCTTTTTGTTTTTTGTTTGTTTTATGAATGAAAAAAAAATCCAGTTCTTGCTGTTTTGATACAATGTTAGTGTTCTAGTGCCAATTTGGTGTGGGGAGTGGAGTAATTAGAAACACTCATGTCTCCTGAGACTCCAGTACTGGCTCTGTATCTCCTTGCCAAGGAAGGCCCACTTTTCTTTTAAAACTCTGATTACATCAGCTAACAAGTAAATACATTTTTATTTATGGTAACTTTATAAGCTGACACAGTGTGGCTATTGTAGATATGGTGTAATTGGTTTAACTGGTTTTATTGTTTTTATCTATTTCATTTATTTCATGTAGGTGTGTTGCCTGATTCATCTTTTTAATTTGATGAACTGTTGGATAGTGGTTTGGGACTCTGGGAGCCAGAGGTTGGGGTTTTGATTCCCCCGTGTGCCTTTTTGACAGAGGCTGGACTTAAGGATCCATAGTTGAGATGGGGGTATTTGTATTTGTATACAAATACCCCCATCTCTAATCCATAGAGTCCCTTCCAGAAGTGCAGTTCTAAGATGATGGTTTCTGTTTATAGCTGTTAGTTCCACTGAAAGTCAGATGCAAATTTAGCAAACTAACTAATCAGTACTGCATTTTTGTATGCAACACTGAAGTTTCTTTTGTAGAAAGCAGTACTTCTCCAAAATAGACAGATTTAAAGTCTGATCACCACCAATGCTTTGGAAGCAATTTAGATGTGGAGGAGCACAGAGATTCCACCAATGTGTTCTTAGAACATGAAATATTTTTCCTGAGTTCCCTTTATAAGGAAAATGTTAAGTCAAATCCTTCTTCTAGTGTGTTAGGGTCATCATCATTTAGTTGTGTCTGACTCTTCGTGACCCCAGAGCACCCCAGGCCCTCCTATCTTTCACTGCCTCCCGGAGTTGTGTCAAATTCATGTTGGTTGCTTCAATGACACTGTCCAACCATCTAATCCTCTGTCGTCCCCTTCTCCTCTTGCCTTCACACTTTCCCAACATCAAGGTCTTTTCCAAGGAGTCTTCTCTCCTTGTTAGGGTACACTGGACAAAAGACCAGTGTATGTAGACTGGATTTGCTTACAAGTATATGGCCTATGGATTGAACTAACAAGCAGTGGAAATGTCCTACCTATTGAATATTATCAAGGAAAGCATTGGTTGTTTCATAAACTTTACAGTTGACTGCTTCCTGTTGGTAAAAAGGATTTCTCTCAGTCTGGACATATCACATAGATATGTGATTGCTGGTGCAATATGGGTTTGACCAAAATAGAACAGAATGTAACAGAATGGGCAAGTAAAATGGAGCTACTTGGATACAAGACAGGTTTTCTGTGACTGTGGGAAAATTCAACCAATGCAGCACTTATGTATGAAATTTATGTCCCACCACATGTACAAAAGAAGATATAGCAAATGGCTAAAATAACTCTATTGAAGTAGCCCACTTCTGGTCAAAAATAGTCAAATTATATTAACATTTTAACATGTTTTCAATTTTACCTATATTTCTTATTTCTTATAAGTCCATAGTTTTAAACTGTGCAACACTCTGATTTTAATAAAGAAAGAAAGTACAGACAAGGTACAAAGCTGGATACTTTCAATGATTCCATACCCAGAATGTACCCTGATAAGATGCTATGAACATTTGTCTCAGGAAAAAGGACGATCTACTTTCTTGAAATAAAGAAAGTTGTTGGAATGCACTTTTTCTTCCCACTTGCCATCTACCAATAAAAACCTGAATTTTAGTGATGAAGGCATAGAAGCCAATTGGAATGCAGGAAAAATCAGGGGTGTCAGTGGAAGAAAAAAATTGTGACTTTTGATAAAAACACACTCACATAGCCATGCAATTTCACATTTTTTATATAATTTTTATTTCTGCAGATTTTAACTGTTCTGGGACTTTTGCATCTTAGTTTGCCTAATTTTGAGAGAAGCTTTACATAGTTTTCACAATGGGTTAGATTATTACTTTCGGGTGAGTACACATCTCCTTTTCCCCTGCAATTCTTGTTAAAGAAAAGCTAATTTTACCTGAGATAGATTTGTAGCCTGCAGACTGCTTTGAGGAATGTTGATTCCTCTGCTTTTTTCTTTTATCTATTCCCTCAACACACACACATACATATGCGAAGTTCAGACCTCACTACTCTATAAAACAATTCCAAGAACTCAAAACTAAATTTCATAGCTGAGTTTTTAATTCTAAGGTAATGGAGTCTGAAAAGATTTTGTTGCAAATTGTGGAGTAGGGACAGTGCTGAGAACAAATCATAAAATTATGTGTACAATAATAATTTATACTCACCAACACCACATTCAGTCTACTACCAAGAATGCTCTATCTAGGTAAATCCTTAAAAGACAACACTAACAACAATATTGTAAAGAACCAAGCAGATTATATCCTAGTTAAGTAGGTGTATTAAGAAACAGTATTAAGTCAGTATTAATTAGAGAAAAAGTATTAAGTCAGTGAAATGTATCCCAGAGCTGCCATAAATTAAGCTAATAATCCTGTTATTGCTGTTGTTCATCTCAAATGAAGAAACGACAAAAAAGTAAAAGCAGAAGACACACAGAAATTAAACAACTGGTTGATCCAACCATATACAGTATTGCCAAGGAGGAAATTTGTGAAGCCATGAATAATACTGAAATACATCAGATATAAATGTGACTTGCTCTACTGACAAAGGTGTTAGTAGATGTGACCAACAACAACCTCAACAGAAAAACTGTAAATAAAACAATAAAAGAAGTGGATGACAAAAGAAATATTAAATCAAAGAGGAAAATGAAAAACATAAAAACAGCCATGGATAAAGCCATTCTAGAGATGGTGATTTTCAGTAACCAAAGACTTCTCCTTCCCATTTATTCCTTTCCAAGGATTCATGCTGATAAATAAGATCACATGAAGGCCTTAGGAGCTTCAAGAAAGAAGTAAAAAAGTTTAATTTCCGAAAAAATTCCTGCTGCTGGTGACACCATCAGGCTTATATATAATGGCAACAGGGTTTTATTCAGCAGCATTTTTACAGCAGTGGAATCCAAAGTCAAGATACATACGAGGCTATCAAACGTCTACTAGAAGATGAAAAAAATGTTCATTTATCCCTGTACGCACTATATGCATGTTGTGCTGAATTAGTGAAATTGCTCTGTTTGTAAAAACAGGGAATTGCTTTTTTCATGACATAGGATTCACATTACTATGTTTTAATTAAGTAAATCCTCTATCTTATTTATACTGTTGAATGTCTGCCACATTCACAGAAGGAGAGTCTGGTTTTGTGACATAGCAATGAAGCAAATGCTATCTGTTATCCCTGAGTTTAGCTATCATTTTGCTTAGCTCGTGAAATTATATATACTTTAGGAAGACGTAGCAAATCAGTGCATAGGGTACAATTTCACTGGCTAATCAAAAATGTTAACAAGAGTCAATAATGTATTAATATGTGTTTATAGTATCTATCGAATTAACAATTTTAACAATAAAGACAAAGAGACCTAACTGCCACGTATTTCAATAGAATGTCAGATAGATGAGAGCCATTACATTTTCAAAAGTCATTCAGGCAACTTAAAAACCCATGGAAAAAACACTTTTTTTCTTTTTCTTTTTCTTTTTCTTTTTTTCTTTTGGGGCAGGAGAAGGGCTAATCCCTTCCCAACCAAACAAAAAAGGGACAATTAATGTAGTGCCACCATGACAAGGTGTCATATTATTGGCAGATTCAGATTTCTGAGAAATATCTGGGCTAATTTGACAATATGCCCTGTTTCAGATACTCTAACCCTACCCTCTTCATGACTTCAAAGATGAAAACCCTTTAAAAGGTTTTAAAGGTTATAAACTGTGTCCAAAAATGAACTGACAGCCAGTGGTGAAGCTTTTATAGACTGGGATCCCACATTAAATAGATTTTCTTTCACCATGGGGAAGTGCCAAGTAGAAGTGGAAAAACTCATATGTTAGACAAGGAGTATGGAAATTCACAATTAAGATAAACACATACAGTCTCTTTGCCACCCCAACCCCGAAATAAAGACACGAGACATTATCTTGGGTTAACGCGGGCCACACTTTTATTTAACTTAATAACTTCAAGCAACTTGCCTTTCGGCCAAACCAAATATATGGGGGGCCTGCTGTAGTGCGGAAAACCGTTAAACTGGGGGTATTTCCAATACCCCCTTATAAACCAAGGGCGAGTCCCCGGCCGCCAAGCTCCTTCGGTCCAACGACCGTCGGATCCTGTCTAGCCGCTAATAAACACCCCCAGACCTCAAGACATCTTTAACTGATGCCTGTTGGTCCGGGAGTGGCCCAGCGCATCCTCCCCCCACAGGCACTGTGATCGCACGATCCGCACTGCCGGAAGGTCAGATGCACTGTTAGCTCACTTGATTTACCCATCGGGACACACCGAAATACCGGTTATTTCCGCACTACCCGCCACAGCATGCGCACTAGCCCAGCTATGACGCATGCCCGCCACCGAGCCCCAGGAGCTCGCGAAGCAGGCCCCCCTTTATATCGTCCAGGAATAATTCCAAACCTGCCTCTGACAGGTGCACGCCATCACTGCGGAATAATTCCACTTTTGAAACATGGATTCGGCGATGTTGTATCACCGATCCGAGGCCGCCGCCGCAGACGCCTCTGCGTACTTCCTTATTCACGCCCCGCCGGGCCTTATTCACCGCATCAGTCCTCCCTGAGCCTCGCCAGGCTAACCGAGGAGTGATATTGGACCACAAAATCCGCAGTGAAGGATACTTGCCTTTTAGCCATTTCAAGTCCCGCAGAATATCTATTATCAAAGCCTTGCCTGCAAATCTGGGCAAGTCGTTGCCACCCAGATGCACCACCAACACATCCGGTGGCGATGGACCGAAGGCCGTCGTCCTGTTGAACTGTATCCACTGCATTCCACGGGTTCCTTTCCATGTAATATGCGCCAGAGCGCTCAAACCTAAATCCCTCCCAAATGAGGAGGTGGCAGCGTAACGTTCTGCCCAATAAATGTAACTATGACCGATGATCCAAACGTCCTTCCGCCGTCCGAGAACCAAAGAACCTGTAGAAACACAACCACAACCTACCTACTCATTAGACAAATTCCTAATATATTTTTTATAACTAGCTGACGACCATCGACCGAGCTTCCGAATTTCTTCTGGGCTGTAACCCAGAGCAGCCGCGGTGGAAGCCGCCCCAATCCGAAATGAATGTGTGCCAAAACGTAATCCTTGAACTCCAACCTTTCCCAGTGCTAAATCTGTCATCCTCCAAAATTGGTACCTTGTTAATGGCGACTTATTGGCATGCCTAAGGAAGTACCCTTCCTCCTGCCCTCGTTGCTCCATGTATGCCCTTGCTGCACGCACGGGGCATATACTCCCTATACCGCATTGCCCCAAAACCAAGCGTTGCCCTTTTCCCGCCTGGTCAGTTTTTGAACGCCTAATAAACAGTTCTAACTCACTCTCCCCTAGCAAAACATCCTTCAATTGCAAAGCCAGACATGATTTGTCCTCCTTACCTGATGCCACCAATTCACTAATTCGCAGCGCACCGAAAAACGCAATTAACGATGCCACCTGAAACAGTGTCCTTTCATATTCGCTGCTGCACAAGCTCGCCCATTGCTGGCATAACTGCTGCAGTAATGCCGGGGAAATGGGAGACCTGGAATCCTGCACTTTACCTCTCTTCCTTGTCCATCCCTCCAGCATTTTCTTAATCCTATAATCCTTCGAGTAATCCCTATAACCCTGGATCTTAGAATAAAATGCCAGTGCCGACAGTTTTCCTTGTATGGTCCCTGGCGTTAGCCCCTTCCTATACAAATGAACCATAAACTGTTGCAAGTGCTCTACCGGCAATGGCCAAACCTGCTCTAACTGCACAACATGTCTAAATTCTATAAACTCCTTACCCACAGCCGAGTATCCCTTTCGTGTCCTTACCGCCAAAGCCAAGCCTATCGCTTCGGATGCGTCATGACGCCAATTTGCCAGACCTCCTGTGGCAGAATCTCCGGAAACTCCCAGGCCTCCGGGAGGTCCATCTGCCGACGTGATAAAGCATCGGCAATGCTATTCTCCAATCCCGGGATGTGCCTTGCATGTATTAAGATGTTATACCGAAGAGCCCTTAATGTGAATGCCCTCACTAACTGCATAACGCGCTCTGACTTTGACGTGAGTCTGTTGACAATGCATACTACTGCCTCGTTGTCACACCAAAAGCGCACCACCGAATCAGCCCATTCTTCTGCCCACAACCAGAGGGCCCCCACAATGGGGAAAAATTCCAAAAATGTTAAGTCTCTTGTAATGCCTTCCTTCTGCCATGCCTCCGGCCAAGAGCCTGCGCACCACTTTCCCCGATAATATATGCCAAAACCGTGGGCACCGGCTGCATCGGAATGAACCTGAAATTCCACCTGGACACTCCTCACCGATCTCCAAAATGAAATCCCATTGAATCCTGACAGGAACTGCATCCACACCTTAAGGTCCTCTTTCATACCCTGTGTCACCCTAGCCCGATGTAGCGGGCGTTTAAGACCTGCCATGGCTGCAATAATGTGCCTTATAAAGGCCCTACCTGGAGCCACCACTCTACACGCGAAATTAAGGTGTCCAACTATCTCCTGCAGTTCCCTCAGAGTAGCCTTCGACTTCCCCAACAACATTCCTATTTTAGCCCTCAACACTTCCAGTTTTTCCACCGGTAACCTCGAAGTCTGCCGCACAGTATCTAATTCTATGCCTAAAAACGTCAAGACCGTAGTTGGCCCCTCAGTTTTTTCCTCCGCTAAAGGCAATGCCAGTTCACGTGCCAATTCCTTAAATGTATTCAAAATAAACTGGCACCGTCCCGAATTCCGTTCTCCACAAAAGAGAAAATCATCGAGATAATGAGCCGTAGAAGAACAGCACGCTAACTGTCTAACCTTCCACTCTAAAAACGTACTAAACTTTTCAAAAGCAGCGCAAGACACCGAACAACCCATGGGCAATGCCCTGTCTATGTAAAATAGACCTTCAAATTGAAACCCCAACAAGTTGAAATCACTCGGGTGAACTGGCAAAATCCAGAAAGCCGATTTCACATCACATTTTGCCAGCTCCGCCCCAATACCACATTTTTTAACCATGGCAACTGCTTCGTCAAATGACGTGTACCTAACTGAGCACAACTCTGATGGGATAGCATCGTTAACCGACTCCCCTTCGGGAAAAGACAGATGGTGAATTAGACGAAACTCACCCTGTGCTTTCTTTGGTACGATGCCCAAAGGAGAAACCCTAAGATTCCCAATGGGTGGTTCCTGAAAGGGGCCTAAAACCCGTCCCTCTTTTACCTCCTTGCCTATTTTTTCCCAAACTATGCTCTCCATCCCTTTAACCGATCGCAGGTTTTGCGCAAAGTATTCTTTACGCTTGCCCACTGCCGGTATTCTAAAACCATGTTTAAATCCTTCAATTAAGTATGCAGCCTCCTCCCGCTTAGGATACTGCGCCAACCACAACTCCAAAATCTCCACTCTAATTGGGCTGGGCCCCTTTTCCAGAAACACCTGCGCCTCCCTGTTTCCTGGGACCTCCTGCTCCTCTGTCCTGTCTTGCCTTGAAACAACTGGAATTCGGGTGTTGACCTCCACATGTAAGGCACTCATGCCTAAATCTGCAGGGTTTCCTCGCACAAGAGCCCCTGGCATTATACTGGAAACACAACAAGCGGGGTTAAACCGCCTGACCCGCCCATGGGCGGGCAAACTGGGTCTGCCGGGATCTTCTATTCAAATGACCGCTATCGAATCTATCCCCTAAGTTTGATTTAGCTGGCGTCATATGCTGTAGCCATAAACGGGGGTGAGGCTCGTCCCACCGAAGGTTGGGCTGAATGGCACTCCTCATGCGAAACGCCTCATCGTATCGCAACCATGCTTGCCCATCAAAATCGGTAGAAGCCCTAATCATTGTGTCCAAATATTGAAACAGAGCCGGAGCTCTCCAGGGCTGCATCTTTACCAAAACCCCAGCATAAATCACAAAGCCCGGGAGCCAATTAGTCCAATTCCTGTCCGGCTTTTTCCTCCTACGTTTTTCCTTTTCCCTTTCGTCCTCCTTATCCCAATCTTTCTTCTCACAATCCCTATTAAGCAATTCAAAAAAATCCACGAATTCGCCACGCCAAATCTTTTCCTTCGTGGCTGCCGTCAGGTGATCGCCCACGGGCGTCGCATAATCTGCATATGGCAGCGATCCAGCTGGCACAGTATTGTAGCCGGTATTAGGTACCGATGGATGCCAACCCCCTACAGCCTCTGAACCACCCGGCTGAGGTGGTGGAGGCGTGCCTGCCCAAGGCATGCCCCATGCGCCCCATGGCGGTCCCATATAGGGCCAAGGTGTGCTAGGGTACCCCCTGTCTTGTGATGTCTGTGAAGTGTGTCCAGGTGGTGTGCCCATAGCCCCACCTGCCCATGGCCAAGCAGGCCCTGGTGATTGTAGTTGTGGTGCAATAATACACTCACCGTCCGAAGTAGCAGCCACACAAGGCTCCAAAGGGGCATCCATCACGATCTCACCCTCTTCTATTTCCTCCTGGACGTCCTGTCCCGCTGCCGGTGTGGCGATGTTCCTTGAAGGCGCAGTCATCTCCTTCTTACCGCCCTGCGATCCGGATCGCACAGGTGACTTGGAAACTTCTACTGGCCGACCCGCTTCCTGCGCCTGAGTGGACTCAAGAGCAGTAAAGCGATCCATCAAATCCTGGGCTATTGACTTCAGTCTAGATTTTTTGAGACCCCTTGATTCCCTAGCTGATCTACGCAGTTGGTCATCCCTAGGCTGAGTTTGCTGCGCAGCTAGCCTCTGCGCTTCCATGGCCGACATTTTTTCTTGCAATGCTTGCCATATAGGCCATGACTCTTCATCCGAAGATGATTGTGGTGGTGATAATTGTGGTACAATTTTTCTCTTAGCCGGCTGCTTACCTTTCGATGTACCACGTCCTTTGCGTGACGCCATTCTCACAACCCCACTGCTATTGCCCTTGCAAACTTTACCTATTTGCTTATATGTATCTATATCTGACTAGCACTCAATTATCCCCTTGCTATATGTATATGATGAACTACCGCAAAAGAACCTACCCAGTAGAATCACAACCACACCGTCCAACAACTATCCCTGTATGCACCAATTGTCCAACTCCAATACTCCGAGGGTCCACCCCTTCAAAAAGCCACCCTAATTGGAAAATACAACCTGCACCACCACTTCCGTGCCACCGTTATCTGCCAGACGTCCTAAAATAGAGCAATTTCGAAATTATTATTGTTATACATACATACCTGCCACCCCAACGGCTAAGGCCGCAATTGCACAGCTGCGCAGCCTGAACCAAGTCAGACCCGCCATACCTGCTTATTATAATTACATATTCTTCTTCTTCATATTTATTAATTAAACTAATGAGCTATTCCCCCCCCTTTTTTTTAATTTTTTTTTTTAAATAATCCATTTGTTTAAATTTCCACTAATTGTTCTTACTCCTGCTATTACTGTTTTCTACTGCTACTACTTTCCCTCTCTCTCTACTTTTTTTTTAAAATTACTTTATTGATATTATTAATATTACTATTACTATTATTATTATTATTATTATTATCATTAATAACAATAATAATAATATCAATATACTATATATATATGTATATACACATAACTATACCCATACACACCCATACGTATATCCCCTAACCATATACACATAATTGCACACCCGAATACATACACATATAAAATAACACTGTTCCAACATTTAATCATTGTTTATTTACTATTGAAACAGCGCCTTCACCAAAATACTCCTGCTCTGTCCCCTTCTAAAATATATATATATATATATATATACACAGACATGCACACAGACCCACGTATAACTAACTATATATACAATACATACTAATCCCCATAGAAACATATTTAATTTTCATTTCAATTCATTCATTTTTTTTAATTTCATTTTTTATTTATTTATTTATTTATTTTTATTTATTTTATTTTATTTCTTTTTTTTAAAAAACCTTATTACACCTACATATTGAAACTCATCATCTGTAGATGTACAATATACACGCTTAATTATATATAACCTGGGGATACAGCCAAGCCATGAGAGCCATGAGGAGGCTCCAGCCACAGCCCAGTAGCCGATATCTCACAAAATGGCGCCAAGCTCGCAAAATGGCGCCTGCACCAAGTCCTCCCCACAGCTCTCCGGTCCCGGCGCACACCCTGCTCACTAAAATGCAGCTCTAATATAAAACATGGGGGGGGTGAGAACGCCGTGGGAGTCGCAGCGCTGCTGCGAATGCACACTACTCCCACTCCCCTTCTAATATCCCATTTTAAAGCGTACCCCCCCCGCACACACTCCTTCGCCCGTTCCCGGCTCTCCAACCCTGCTGTGACACCCATACAGGAGAACCAGGGGGAGGGAGGGTAGAGAGGAGGCTCGAGGACAGCCGCGCCATGACCAGCGGCACCGCTGCCGACCCGCGGTAAGATTCGCCCCGCTCCGAGCGCCAAACCACCCCTCGCCGTCCATTCCGCCCCCCCCCTCGCCAGCGCACACTCTACCCACTTCGTGGGGAACAGCCGATGCTGTCCCCGATCCCCTTGCCGGTTCGCTGCCGCCCTTTGCTGTGACGCAGCTAAATAGCTCGCCACAGCAAAGCTCCGACCCCGACCTGCCCAAAAGTGAAAGAGACAGCGTGAGGATGGAGCAGCCCTTTATAAAGCCTGCTCTCCACCTCCCACTCCTACCAGGTCCCGCGATGTCTCGTCTCCTTCCGGGGTGGGTGGCAAACCACGCCCGCTCGTCCAAAGCCCGCGGACTTGGCGGCGGGCTAACTCTTTGTTCTGGTTGTGGAAGGGCTAGGTCCTCACTTTAATCATAGCAAAAGACCCCAAGGAACTAGGGCAAGTGACATGACTGTAAGTAACTTAAGAACTATATAAAGAGACATGAGAAATAATTTTTGTTTTGTTTTATCTCTGTAAAATACATTTGCATATTTTGTTTTCTTACTGGAGCAATATTCTATGGAAAGAGCCCTTTGTTTATAGTTTGCTTGAGTAGGAAGTAAAGAATGTGTTGCAATTCTTTATAAAAACAAAACATGTAATCACATCTAAATCCTACTTAGATAAAATCCATCCTGCTCAATGCCTTTATCCACTCGATATATATTAAGGGGAAGGAGTTAACAAGGTCCAACCCTGTCCATTCACGCATCCGCCGCTGCTGCCACCAGCCCTGCTCTTCCTTCCAGTCGCTCTGGAGCATCCGGTTGGCTAGCCACTCCTGGCAGAAGAAGGGAAGACAGAGTCTCCCTGCAAGGCTGAGAAGTGGCTAGCCGACTGGGCATTCTGGTGTGATTGGAAGGAAGAGTGGGGCTGCTGCCGCTTGCAGACATGTGAGTAGACAGTCCAGCCTGAGGGGCTGGACCTTGTTAACTCCAGCTGTCTTGCTAGCCTTGAAGGCATGCATCAGCTTGAAGCCCCTTCCCTAACTTTATAGTATTTTTTACAATTGGGGCCCCAGGCTCCCAATTCTTGTCTTTCTCCTCTGGGTAACCTTGCAGCTGCCATATTTTCATTACATAGTAACTTGATGTCCTTTGATCGGTTTGACAGCCTGGTTGTTTGGGGAAGCACTCAAGTAGGTGCTTCTCATATAAGATGGCTACAAAGAAAATGGTGTTCAAGAAGGTTGGTGTCCCTGACCGGAAAACCCCAAGCAGGCCCTACTAACCATTTCCCTCTGCAATGAAAAGAAGGAGCCCCTAGCTATGAGTCAAGTACATAGTACAGAATGAGACAGATAAGGCTACCCTCCCCAATTTACTGCTTCTATACCCTGCTCCTGTCCTTTCTGGTGTTCCTTGCCTTTGGAATTCAGCATGTTTGTGGAGTTGTATGGACTGATCCCATCACCTTCTGGGAAAAAGAAGGAGAAGATATGGAGGCAATGGCAGATTTTACTTTCTTGGGCTCCATGATCACTGCAGATGGTGACAGCAGCCACGAAATTCAAAGACACCTGCTTCCTGGGACGAAAGCGATGACAAACCTAGACGTCATCTAAAAAAGCAGAGACATCACCTTGCCGACAAAGGTCCAAATAGTCAAAGCTATGGTTTTTCCAGTAGCAATGCATGGAAATGAGAGCTGGACCATAAAGAAGGCTGACCGCCGAAGAAGTGATGCTTTTGAATTGTGGTGCTGGAGGAGACTCTTGAGAGTACCCTGGACTGCAAAGAGAACAAACCTATCCATTTTGAAAGAAATCAATCCTGAGTGCTCACTGGAAGGACAGATCCTGAAGCTGAGGCTCCAATACTTTGGCCATCTCGTGAGAAGAGAAGACTTCCTGGAAAAGACCCTGATGTTGGGAGAGTGTGAAGGCAAGAGGAGAAGGGGATGACCGAGGCTGAGATGGCTGGACAGTGTCTGCGAAGCAACCAACTTGAATTTGACCAAACTCTGGGAGGCAGTAGAAGACAGGAGGGCCTGGCATGCTCTTGTTTATGGGGTCATGAAGAGTCAGACACAACTTAACAACTAAACAACAACAACAACAACAACAACAACAACAATGCACTGTTGCCTTCCACATTGCCTCCTGCAACTCAGCTGAATCCTATGCAAGACACTGGGTTCTTTATTACTCTAGTGAGTTTTTGGAGAATGAGCTTGGACCACACCAAAAAGTAAACCAAAACAAAATAGATTGAAATATTAGATGAACTGTGGAAAACCTTGGTGTTCAAAAAAGTAAAAGCAAAGTATATGTAGCATTGAAAATAATAGTAATCATAAAGTTGAAAGCATAGCTAATCAAGCAGTTATACAATAATTATAAGGAAGACAATAACATTTAAACCATGGCAAGTATAGCAAAGTGAAGTGGTTATACTAAGATTATAAAAAATCAATGGCACAATATGATAGGAAACAACATAAAATTGACTGCGTAATAAAATAGGTACGCATTAAGCAAAGGGAAAACAAAATAAAGCCATTAAATGAATGGAAAACTTACACATTTTCCTAGTATATTCCCTAACCCCAGTAACGTAGAAGCAAAACTGTGTATATGTGTTACTCAAGTGCTTATAGCGTAGCAAATATGCAAAATGGAGATGATGTAAATTAAAGCCAGCATAATATTCAACATTTACAGGTGCACGTAGGTCCAACTGTAGAAACGGACTCAGTGATCTGACACGGTACTAGTTACCTACAACCAGACACTACCAGTCAGTCATCAGGTCACATTTCAGCTAAAGTGTCATGCATACAAATGTTGAACAGTGTATAAGTATAGAAGTATACAGTGGCGCCTCGCTTAATGATTGCCCTGCATTATGACAAATCCACTTTACGACAATCTTTTTGCGATCGCAATTGTGATCGCAAAACGATGGTCTAAATGGGGGAATTTTGCTTAACGATGATTGGTTCCCTGCTTCAGGAACCAATTTTCACTTTACAACAATCAAACCCAACTGATCACTGGGTTTTCAAAATGACCGCCGGGTGCTTAAAATGGCTCCCCGTTGTGCTTAGGGACGGATTCCTCGCTATACAGGCAGCAAAAATGGCTGCCATATGGAGGATCTTCGCTGGACGTTGAGTTTTAACCCCATTGGAATGCATTGAATGGGATTCAATGCGTTTCAGTTGGGTTTTTATTTTGCTTTACAATGTTTTCACTTAACGGCGATTTTCCTGGAATGGATTATCGTTGTTAAGGAGGCACGACTTTAATTCAGTGATCTAGGAATAGGCTTTTCTGGTGTTCCATGGTATTTGTAAGGCTCTCCTAGAACACTACATTTCAAATGAGCTGATTCCTCTCTCCCCCCCTTCCCCCATTTTTCTTCACTGTCTGTCTTTTACATAGTGTGGACTTAGAAAAGATTGTGTGACAATCGTTGCTAAGTTCCACCCCCCTTTTTTTCTTCATTTCAAAAGGCAGGGGGCATCTTTTGGAAAAGATGCAAACTACCGTAGTTTTCCATTTATAGCATGCCCCCATTTATAAGATGCCCCTCCACTTTTCTAACCCCAAAATTAAAAAACTTAGCTTTGAGTATTCAGCCCCTGGGCTCAGAACGTCAGATATTAGGAGTCCCGTTGCATCTGAGCAGTGTTGCAATTGGTTTCTTCAACATCAGCTGACGTCAGTTCCATAAGGCTCATGACTGGAGGAAGCTAAGCCTCTTGACTGAAGGAAGCCTGTTTACAGAGGCAAGGTATGTGCCATTTTGTTCTCTCCTCAGCTATCTCAGCTTACTTCCATTGAAAAGACACCCCTCAATTTTTAGTGATTTTAGGAAAAAATAGTGTCTTATACACGAAAAAATATGGTAATAAAAATATAAGTACAAGCAAAGGAAATAAAAGAAAAGAAAACACATAATAAACATTTACACATCTAATAAAAAGCAAAAAATTGTATTTGAATTTTTATTGGTTTAATAAATATTTAATTTTTTATAAAAGGAAAACATATATATATATTTATTATATATATAAAGCATGTTTGTGGAGCTTTTGATCTAATATAGCTTTTCTTCCTCTGGTTGCCTACCCCAAGGAAAGATTCAGAAATGGAAAGATAACAGTCTAGTCTGCAGAGCAGGCATGGGAACATTAGTTTATCCTAGAGGTTAAAGGGTGTACATGTTTCTTTGTTGTATCTGCTGCATTCACTTGGACCTTTGCTTCACCATTTCATCAACTCCAAGACAGCTCTTCAAAATATTTTAGCACAGAGGGACTGCAGCCATATCCAAACTGTTCTTCCTTCTATCTTCTGCCAGCAACCCTATTGGAGATCATGTGCTCATCTTCTTGGATTCTCTAGCACTGGGTAATTCTACAGGAGAGAGGGTTCCATTGGAATGTGTGTGTAGTTTATATATACTTAAACTTTGCCCACCCAATCCCGGAATAAAGACGCAAGGCCACAAAGTTGGATTTAATATGGGCCACACTTTATTGACAATAAATGATATCAGCCAGTCAATAGTTCAATTATAAGGGGCCTGCTGTAGTGCGGAAAAGGTGACAGGTAGGGGTAACCAGAACCCCTAGATCATAACTTGGGCGAGTCCCCACCCCCCAGGTTCCAGCAGTCTACTAGATAGCCGGAACCCGGCTGGCCACTAATAAACACCCCCAGACCTCCAGACATCTTTACTTGATGACTGTTGGTCCGGAAGTGGCCCAGCGCATCCTTCCCGCTCCGGCCCTGTAATCGCACAATCCACAGAGCCAGTAGGTTGGATGGGCTGTTGGCTAATATGAAATTACAATTGGGACACACTGAAAACACCTACTTTTCTGCACTACCCTCCAGTGTGACCAAAAAGCCACTGTAAAAAGGGGAGCCAACAACCCGTCTCCAGTGTGGGATAGGCGAAAAATCCCCCCCCCGTCCAACAGCCAATCAGGAAGAAGGTCAAAAATTCCTATCAGGCCCCAAAAATGGCGACCAAAATCACACTAGAAACAGGGAGGGCTGGGTGAGTGCCCGAAAGGAAAGAGGGCGAGCACGTGGAAGCACATCTTTAAATATCTGCGCCTCCTGCCAATGCAAATTTAAACAGTCTTGCTCCATCCCGGTTGGTGGGCAAACCCCAGCCACACCCAATCCAGCCATCAGGCGGCTGGAACCTTGGTTTTAAAAAGCCAAGAAATTTAATTCTTTAAACAACAACAACTCTGGTTTATAAATGTGGGATATTGTGCTTCTCTATCCATGATTCAAAATGCCAGGAAATGGCCCAATGGAGTTGCACAATATCATGCCTATGTTTCAGCTGTTAAAAGAATGCCAACCTTTACAAAGCAGAGGCAGTCTGAGTGTTGACAACACCGATGGCAGCTTTCAAGAACGTCTACAGGATACCTTCTTTTCCAGTACAGATGACCGGGAGTGTATTTTGCAGCATGGAGCAGAAGCACTCTAAACTTGTATATATTACTTGGGGATTGACAATCCAATACCTTCCAGCTGCACAGACAGATACTTGAAAGACACATTTCTTCTAGGTGTTTTGATTACTTTGTGCTGCCAAGCAATATATACTTAGAGAACTTATTGAAAAATAGCCATGACAGTCTCTTTGTGATTGAGTGAGAAGTGGTTCGCTGATGGAAAAAAAGGAATCAGGTTCTGGGATTTTGCCCTGCTTGGTATCTCCTTGTGAGTGAGAGTCCTGTGAATGTTCGTTCTTGGTTGCTGACATTAGTGTCATCAACATTCAAAGGGTGTCCTTTGCTATGTAAAGCTTGGCATCCTTTTAAGTGCTGAAACATGGACATGATATTGTGCCGTAACACTGGGCCATTTCCAGGCATTTTGAATCATGGCTACAGAAGCACAATTTCCCATATTCATAAACTGGAGGGTTTTATTGTTGCTTTTTAAAAGAATTGAATATATATCTATCAAACTTGAGGTGTAGAAGGTCTTGTTGTGCAAGCCAGTCACAGGACTGAGGAATGAAATCTTGCTTTAAGAAAAGAAATTTCAAAAATACCAAAAAATGGGATTTGTAAACATTCCAAAAGTCCAGCTCATGCACAAGCATGAGAAAGGACCTTTGGAAAGCAAAAGTCAATTACTGTCTTTTATGAAACATAACATCAAGTCAAATCCTGCTCAAAATGAACGCAATGTCCCAACCTAGCCATTTCCCCACAGCTTTGTATGTCTTGCTACCCTATGCTGCCTTAGAATAAATTGATCTGAAACTTCTTTAATAAATTGCTAGGCACCTCACTTTCTGCTATACGATAGTGGCCCCTGTCAGAGCTCTCTATGTGATGTTGTGATTGGTCTCAAGGCTAGTCACCATGAAACTCAGGTTATGCCTATATGAGGACTATTAGTAGCAGATTATTTTAGCAGATTATTAGTAGCAGCTCCAACTTGTGGAGACAGAGTTCTTACTTTAATTAAACCCATGTAGCACTATTGGCTTTGGAGTTTGTTCTACGCCAAATGGTGTCTTGAACACTGGTTGGTTGAGCAGCAGGCATTCAGAACAGCTCAAAACATGAAGTTTCTTGGGTTATATCTTATTTTGCAAACAGCTCATCTGCAAAGGGGATGCCTCCATAATCCTTGGAGAGTCATCTGCCTTGTCCCCATGCCCTGCAGAGGACTACCCTGAGATTCAATCAGTAGGATAGTGAAACGATAATGGTGGGAGAGGTCATCTGAGCAGGAGCAAGAAGGGGGAAGGATATAGGTTGAGCTTCATGCTGGGAACAGTGGATAAAAAAGGAAGAGGATGTGGAAGGCAAGAGAAGGCTCTTTGGTGCCAGGGTCAGAAGGGTAAGCAGAGATATGGGAGGAGGAGCTTCTAGTCTTCTGCACCCTGAGTATAAATCAGCCCCTACTCCTCTGAGACCACTGGATGGGAGAGTGGGCCAGCATTGCTCCAAGAAGGAATCGTGGTGGGAGAGAACAACCCATCTTTTCCTCACCTTGGCTATCACAGTGGCAACAAGACTTTCATGTGGAACCTTGCGCAGGAAGACTCATGCCAACCCAGAAGAGGCTCTGGAGGCATTGCTGACAATACCAGTGCCTCGTCCAGCTGGCCAGGAGTGAGAGGAACAGCTTTGCCAAGAAGATTTGCATTGGCCGAGTACTGCCAGCCTTCACTGAGAGGTGTTCAGTTGCTGTGGTTAGTGCTAAGAACTCAGCCCCAGGCACAGACATTAGACAGCTAGTGCCAGGAAATGCACCTCCATAGAGACAGACAGGTAAGGGACCGGAACACCCAGTCTATGGATGTATCTCATCTCCCTGCCCCAATAAATTTTGGCTGGACTTGCTCGAAATCTGTGGAGTTTATGAAGCCTATGGCAGAGGTCACCCTTTTCATGTCTCTTTCTATCTCTCTCTCCCTTCCCCCCTCACTCAATCTTTCTCCCTCTTTTTGTTAGTGTGTTAGTGGTAGGAGCAGGTGGGTGCACCATCTTTGACCTCATCATGGCTTTATATATTTTACCACTTACTTTTGAGGGAGCTAAATTTCTAAAGATTCAGAAGGCTCTTGGGATGAAGATACTTAAAAAGGGCACAATATATTTCTCAAGAAGCATCTTCCTTCCATTAATTCCAGGGCTTATTCCAAACAAATCCTCTGGCTATAGATGAAGCCATTAAACATCTGTGGCCCATAACCTTGCAGCAACTTTTACTGTTTTACCTGACATATTTCCTCCTTGTTGACTCAATACATCTGACAATCAGTGACATAGTAACAATGCACCATACTCTATACATCAGCTATAATAACATACTTTGAAGCCAACCACATCTGCCTGTTTGTTGTTCTACAAAATAATGTATTCAAGCTCCTGGTTGTGCCTAGGGCATACACAATTTTGAACCTAAGAAATCATTGTTGAGTTTATAATAGAGTTGGCCACATACTATGTTGCTTAGAAGAAGTGAGAAGAAAGACATTTTCTTTACAGCAGTAGCAACATCATCCTCGGTTGATGCAGACTTAAAGGTGATTTTTGTGAGTACAATTTTGAACTTGGATTACTATTATAAACTAATATTCTAACAAATTTCCAGGGAGTTGCTGGTTTAGGATGTTGCAGTAAAAATAACAAGGACTCTTGTGTCATCTTAAAAACTAAAATTTCTGTTTTGCATAAGCTCTGCCCCTTCTGCCCATGAGTCAGCTGAACAATTTGCATCTGAAAAAGTGGATTGCAGTCCATAAAAGCATGTGCCAAATAAATCTTTAAAGCATCAAAAACAAGCCTCTTTATTTAATCACCTAAGTTCCCAGATGTTCTTGGACTACAACTCCCAGAAGCCTTCACCACTAGTTGTGCTAGCCAGGATTCCTGGGAGTTGCAGTCCAAGAACAGCCAAGGTTGGGAACAACTAATCTAAGAGATTCCTAGATTGATAATTTTTTTCCTACCCCCTCTTTTTTCCTCAAAAGGAAATGATACAAATTTGGATTTTGGATATTTTATTGTTCAAATATGAATAAAGTAATTGCAAAAAGGCATTAGTATAGTGTTGTTTTAGTCTGCAGTGTCTCTCATGTTCTTTGATTCTGGTGTGGGTGCTTCGTTTTGTGGTTCCAATATATACCTGGCCACAACTGCAAGGTATACCGGAGAGACACTGCAGACTAAAACAACCAGAAAAATCTGCAGTAGCTGAACATGCCCTAAAACAAACTGAACATGAAATTCTATTTCAAAATACTGAAATATTGGACACCAGCAATCATTACGTCAGACTGCACAGGGAAGCCATTGAAATCCACAAGCACCAGCAGAACTTCAACAAAAAAGAGGAAAGGGTGAAGCTCAATAACTTGGCCCCCAGCTCTCAAAAATACAGCGTGCAAAAGGTCAACGAACTCCACCCAGCCACAATGACAGGGGATCACTACACACAAAAGTCCAGCTAACGATACCCATCAACCACAGTGACAGATAATCTCTTCTCCTTAGCACAACAATACACCTACAACAAGACACACTAATCACCCATCTACAGAAAAAAGACAAAAGCCTATCCCACAGCCATAAATGCTGCACTCCCAAGCCAACTACACCAGAGCACAGAGTGCTGTCCTCTGAAGATGCCGGCCACAGAGACTGGTGAAACATCAGGAAGAACAACCTTCAGAACACGGCCAAAGAGCCCGAAAAACCCATAACAATCATTTGTATATTTCATTTTTCCTACCTCATTTTGTGGTTGGCAATTAGAAGGTAATCAGAGGCTTGATTTGCAAGCCTGATGGCCAAGGCACACATTATATAATAAAATCCTGTTGTCAGAGGAAAATCCAGTTAATTACAGAATTACTGTCTAATGTCAGTAATGGCCTGGATGAAGGCCAACAAACTGCAGCTTAATCCAGAAATGACAGAGGTGCTCTTGGTCAGGCCAAAGGGAGATCAGGGAATAAAGATTCAGCCTGTAGTGGATGGGGTTACATCTCCCACTAAAAACACAGGTTGGCACACCTTGAACATGCATGCCCGCATTTTCAGCTATAGCCAGAAGGGATAGTTAAAGCTCATGTGCCAACTGTACCTGTTCCTTGAGATGTCTGACTGGCTGCAGTGGCATATTCCTCAGTTACATTTCATTGCTGTAACATGCTGTATGTGGAGATGCCTTTGACAAATGTTCAGAAATGTCGCCTGCTTGAAAATGCTGCAACTAGACTTGTGATCAGGGTCATTTACAAGGAACACACAACTCCTCTCGTACAACCACTTTACTGGCTGCCAGTTCATTCTTCAGCACAATTCCAAGTGGTGGTGGTGACCTATAAAACCATGCATGGTGTCTATTGTCCAGGCTACCTGAAGGAAAATATCTCCCTATATAAGCCATCCTGGATTTAAGATACAGTGGTGCCTCGCATAGCGATGTTAATTGGTTCCAAAAAAACCATCGCTATGTGAAACCATCGCTATGCGAAACACCATTTCCCATAGGAATGCATTGGAAACCGGTTAATCCGTTCCAATTGGAACGGATTGCTGTCATTAAGCTAAAAAACCCATAGGAAACATCGCTAAGCGAAACAATGTATCCTCCATTGGAATGTATTGAAGCTGACTCAATACATTTTAATGGCTTTGCGAAGTCAATTTTTGCAATTTTAAATGTGTCATACAAGGGTCAAAAATGGTTTTAAATGCTTGGATTAGCTTCTGCACCCTCTAAAACAGATGCAAAAGTTAATTTGGCTTTGATCTGACTTTTCATTAATTTATGGTGAATTTTTTTCCCCCAACTTTTGACAGCTGTCAAAATCTGACAGCGCCATTATTTCCTATGGGGGAAGAAAAATTCACAAAAAATTAATGAAGACTCAGCAACTGTTCTAAATTCTTGGGTTCGTTAGAGGACCCCCTAAGTTGTGTGCAAACCTGATTTGGCTTTGATCCGAACTTTCATTAATTTTTTGTAAATTGTTTTCTCCCCCATAGGAAAGCATGGAGCTGTCAGATTTTGACAGGTCCATTGGTTCCTATGGGCCAAAAAAAAAAATTCACAAAAAATTAACGAAAAGTCAGATCAAAGCCAAATCAGGTTTGCACATGACTTAAGGGGTCCTCTAACGAATCCAAGCATTTAGAACCGTTTTTGACCCTTCTAAGACACTTTTTTAATTGGAAAAAAAACATCGTTAAGTGAAGCAGGGGACCCTAAAATCGCATTCGTTATGCGAAGCCTGGTCCCAAACTTCGCTAAGCGAAAATCGCCCATAGGAAACATCGTTATGCGATGCATATTATTTAAAAAACCACATCGTTATGCGAATTCATCGCTAAACGAGGCAATCGTTAAGCGAGGCACCACTGTATTTGGGCCAGACCCTTTTCTCTCAGTCCCTGTCATTAGAAGAGGAAAATCCCAAAGAGCTGATTGTGTCACAGCAGGAGGTTGTCTCACTTTTAGGGCTGTGTGGCTTAGTTTGTTTTTTTTAAATCTCTTTAGGATTTAAGTCTGGAATTCCTTTGAAACCTACTTTCTCAAACACGAAATGCTGCCTTGAATCATGCCTCCTCAACACTTACATTGTTTGAGCTCAAATCATGGGCTGTCTGTCATGGGCTGTCTATAATGTTGGTTATTCCTCTCTGTTGTTGGCATCCTCAGGGTGGAATCAAGAGGAAGCAAACACTGCCTTTCTTTGTGGTCTCTGTGAAATGTTCCAACCCTGACACACAGCTCACTCACCTCGGCATTTGCTGATGCTGAGCTTCAGGTGACCATACAGTGGGTTAAATTGCAGGTCTGACTGGGTTCTGCCCTTGTTTATTTTCTTCTGTAGGCAAACAAAACGTGCTCCCCTTTGTCACACGGTGCTTTTCCACCATATAGGACTCCTGCAGGCTACCTAACCTCACTTTGCTCACCGCAGGCCTGCAGAACATTCATGCTGACCAGACTGAACGTGCTCCCCTCAGCCCTTCTTCAGGGCAGATTTAAGGGATTCCTGTGCCAAAAAAGGTTCTGCTCATGTAGAAAAGGGTCCCCTGAATTTCTTGCACCTACACTTTTATACTGCCCATTTTATGAACAAATCAGGAATAGCCTAATCTGCCCATAGCTGAACAAGTTCCAAGACTACCTTTCCAGCTGGTTAGTAAAATACTGCCTATTAGACCATGACCCTTATGCCACAGCACAGCTAGCAAAGTTTTTCCTAGCTGCAATGCGTAAGAGGGCGATGTTTGTCCCAGTTATCTGATTTCTCAATGCACCTTTCACCCTGTAGTCCCTCTCATGGTTCTTACTGTACACTCTGTTTCTGTATGGGTCATATGACCGCAATAAACTTATTTGTTTTGATTTTCATCTGTGGGGTATTCTGTAATGTTAGTGAGGTACCTGCTCTTGCAGGCAGGTTTTCTCTCCCTAGAAGAAGGAAATATTCCTGAAGGAAAGGGCTCGGGGCTCATGGTTGGCTGCCTGCTGCTTGGCATTCATCCCTGCTCTGTAGCCGTTTCCTTTTCATATCTGACAAGCACCTTGATTGCATTTTGTTCAAACATGATATGAAAGATATCTTCTCTCTTAACTCAAGCAGTTTGCTGCCAAAATTATGTATCAGGCTTTGGGCGCTCATAGTTATATTTCATCTGGGGGTCTTAGAAAAGAAAAAGGAAAACCTCTCTCCTCGCTAGGCGTGCTTGTGCTCCAATTCATTTCTCCCTGAACCTCCCATTCCCAGAAGTCATTTTCTGTTATTGCTGCCTGGCTGTGGGTGGAGTCATGTTTCAGAGAAAAGTCGGCTTGGTTGCCAGAGATTATCTCTGCTGAATGAATATGTTCGGATCCAAATCCTCAAATCAATGTGCTGGAAAGGAAATGTGGACATGCTGGGAATGCAACATAACTGTGTGAGTAACAAGTGCAAAGGCAGTGGAGGTATAATGCAGGCAAAGGCATGGCCGAAAGCAGTAAAACGACAGTTCTTTGAATCAGCATCCCTTGTCCTTGAGTTTAAATTTGGTTCTGCTTCAAGTCATCCTGATGTAAAAGGAGATAACTGCACCTTGGAAGTAAACAGATTAATGTCTTTCCACTGCTGCTAGATGGAAGGATGGTGCAACAGCTCTTTCTGTGTATATATGTTGAAAAACTGGCCCATCTCCCAGCAGGGAAGCAGAAAAAGTGGGCAAGCATTGTGAGGCTCACGCGATATAGTGGGCTTGGAAGCTTTCTGAAGAAGACCAGTAGATGAAGAAAAATAAATTTACAATGGATAGGTCTGACACAGTGTTTGTGGGGCGGGTGGGTGGGTGATGTGGAGCGGCGCAAACAGTCCTCCAGAATGTCACCCCATACCATGTTGGTGGGCTCACTTCAAGGAAAATGAACACCGTACAGCTGTGCCAATCATTCTGGGGGATTTATTTGTAGGAAGGGAAACAAAAATTGGGGTATAAACTGTGATGAGCTGTGGACTCAGGAGGCACCTTGGGCCTGAGGGTGCAGTGTATTAAGAAGGTGCCAATAGTGTGCATTGATATGCGTTCAAGTCTCATGATTGGCACACGACCAGGCACACAACCGGCACTTTGTAAATTAGTTGCAGTTTTCCAGAACAGCTTATACGATTTCACTTTACCTGGAATAAAATTCCAACAGGATTTTGGCCAATGTTTTTATTTGTTAGAGACAACAGCACAATCAAAGGGTTCTGCATTTAGGTCTCTCCCAACTGTTTTTTATTGTTTTTAGCTCTTGCATATCTATGGTATCAACAATCCTCCTCCACCAGTGGCTATCCTGTTCAATAAAGCACTGCATAGCTTCTTTACAAAAATGCATTCTGGGTGGAAATAGTCACAAGTGTAGGAGAAATGCTACTTTCCAGAGTAGTTAATTGCTGTTATAGCTGCCAAACATTTTAGTGGTTAGTTACCATTATGTATACAGTGTTTTAAAAAATCAATTATTTACTTCCTTGTTACTCAAAAGCTGGTAAAACCACTACTTTTATTTTTTAAATACTCTGCTTGCTTCCTGTACAAAACATGCCCAAATAATGAAACTACATATACCCTATATGTATAAAAGCATTGAAAACTGGCTAGCTCTGCAAAAGGTTGACTCTTGTTATATTGTCTTATGTGACAGGGTGTGACTACATTAACAAATGAGGTGGGAAATGCTCCAGCATTGGGACTGCCTGATTCACATTATTTTACATTGACTTCATGATGCAAATGTCAATACAAATCAGCCCACAGTTCTTTTCCCCAATCAGTAAAGCTTTTCATCTGCCACTGGGGCTTCTACTTTTTTATTCTATTTTATTTTTAGAATCAGACCAATTTGCATTGATTAGGATAGTATGATTGCTTAAGCTAATACAATAGGCAACCAGAAGGTCACCTACCCAATTTCCTAGATTAAGGCTGGAAGAGAGGAAGGAGAGGAACACTCATTGGGGTGTTAGTTTCCCCCAGCTAAGCACCCCTTTGTTTCCAAATCCTTTATTTTTTCACAAAGGCTTGGTGCCATTGTTGGTGTGCTACACTAGCTTGAAAAAATAAAAGTGATTGAGGAGGAAATTGTCAGAGAGGAGGAAACAGGAACCCAACCCTTGTTTGGAGCTTGTTAAAGTAGCGGCATGACCTCCTGCAAATCTGGACAGTTGCAGTAGAGCCACAGTAACAAAGCAATAACAAGTTTAGATTGGCAATTTCCTCTGCTCTTTCTGCTGACTCCTGTGTGATCTGCTAAAGCAAATTCACCTGGGGAAATCCAACATCCCAGATGTGACTTTCTGGTGGATTTTGTTACATTTCATCCCCTGTGTAGTTTCACCCTTAATTATTGATAAATGTCATTAATTGAAAGTAAGTTAATATGCACAATGAGTGCTTTCCAAGTTTCCACAGTAAAACAGTGACAAAAACTATTTAAAATAGAAGATTTTTAGAGAGGTATTCCTGATAGCTTGCTTCAGTTTAAAACAAAATGTGTGGTATATTTCAGACTTAACATTTTATTTCACTGTAAACTTTCCTGGATTGCAATCCATTGCTTTGGGCACATTAAGTCCAATCTCTGGGGCACACGTCAATGTACAGAATGCATGCTGTGGGGTTGGGAGTGTCACCAAGTGGAATGACAAAATATGATAGTTAGATATCAACCCTCCCTCCCTCTGAGCTTCTAAGATGACAATAACATTACACAGGCAGTGAATATTCAAGATGTTGATCTACTTAATATCCTGGCTGGCTTGACAATGTGTAGATGCAAATAAGTTGACTTTTCAGAACTTGAACATCCATGAAATGATTTGGTTATTATCATGTGCAATTGACATTGCACCCATAAGACTCCCTTGTAAGAAGTCCTAGAAGACAGTGCTAGGATCTGCTTGGAGCTTTTCTGTTCTGCTGATCACTACCATTACCCTTTAGGTATGAGGAATTCTGTCAGTTTTGCTTTCTCCAAGATTCTCCAAGATTGATTTCTTACAATTTTAAAGTATCTCTGCCATTAATGTGAAATTTGTGATGTTTGCTAATTCTTTGAAAATGAACAGAAAATTCTCCTGTATTAACAAGGGTCCAAAGATCTCCTTGTAGTTCTCTAATGTCTAAACATTAAAAATGAGGGGACTAGCAGAAAAATGTGGCAGTCCTTATTCAAAATTAACATGGTTGAATAAATAGGGATTCAGACTTAGACTTTTAACTGTTAAACATTTAAAACCTTGAGCCTGAATTGATTCATTGGTCCATTTCGGTTTCTCTCGCATTTGAAGACAAGGGTATTTATGAATGTTGGTAAATTCTTACTCCACACCCCTCAAAAAACCAACCAGCCAACCAACAACCAAAAATACAAGCCAGAAACAAACAAAAAAATCACTTATCCTTATAACCTGTCACAAACTGCATTATGATGTCTTCTAAGTTAACCAGGCCAGCTCACTACCTGAGGTGGGTAGCTGCTTTTGGAGGGAAACTACATATTTACAACAAGATGCATTCCATAACCAATGCCTATGTTTTCTCAAAACATTGTTATTAAAATGAAATAACTCATTTTAGCAAGATCTGATTCAACAGCTCCTTCAGAACCAATTGGCTAATACAATCTAGGCTGAACATTTATCTTCCTACCTACTTGCAGCAATTTATCGTACATCTAAATAGAAACTATTCAGGGAAGGCTATCAGAGCTGGCCTTTTACACAAAAATTAATGGCTGTAGTGCCCACTCAGGGGATTACTGCATAAGGAGAATGATGGAAGGATGGTCCAAAGAGAGGGGTAGAGTCCAAGATACTAGCACTCCCATATCACCTCCGTTATTAGAGCACATTTGTAAACAATGGGCACTCTTATGTAGGGATGAATACGAAAGGATCCTATTTGAAGCAGTGTCATTAATGGCATTCTTTGGTGCCCTTAGAATTAGCAAAGTGGTTGCAGGGAGTAAAAATGATAAGTCTAGGCTAGCCCTGCAATGGCAGGACATTAGGGTTGAAGAAGGGAAGGTACAAATACTTATTCGGTGATCCAAGGCTGATCAACTAGGCAAGGGTACACAAATCACCTTAGGGTATTGTAGCATAAGCAGAATATGCCCTGTTAAAGCCATATAGGCATATTTAAAGGTTAGAGGACAGGACACTGGTTCTTTCTTTCAACATACTGATAAGTCACCCATGACGAAATATCAGTTCTGGAAATTAACCAATCTAGCACTAGACAGAGTAGGTGTTCAAGGTTTGAGATTTGGCACCCGTTCATTCAGAATCAGTGCAGCCTCCACTGCAGCAGCCCTGGGTTATAACTCAGAGGAGATCAAGTATCTAGGCCGGTGGTCATCATCCAATTATCACAGATATATAAGAACGTTACCTAACATATAGGCAGGGGCCTGGTCTTGTTATATCTTTACAGGTCCTTTAGGTTTGGTGAGACGAAAGCACATTGTGATTGTCGGCCACAGTTATGTACACTGGGCAGAGCTTTATACTGTTGCATCCCCATGGGGGAGCAACCTGGGCCTTGGAACCAGAGCACACGTCACATGGAAAGGTCTACGAAGCATGTTGTGGAACCAGCTATGCAGGTTGGCGGCCTTCAGCCAGTTTCCACTGGATGTGTTGGTGGTACACCTCGGCGGCAATGATTTGGCCAGGCATTCTGGTAAGGCGTTGTTCCTGGATGTTATATGTGACCTGAAATGGTTGAAGGCCAGGTATCCTGCTATGCGGACCATGTGGTCCTCGATCATTCCTCAATTGGCATGGAGAGACGCCAGTTGTTTTCTCAACGTTAACACGGCACACAGGGGTGTTAACCGTGAGGTCTGCACAGCGGTCTGCAGTGGCCTTGGATCGGTGATTGGTCACCAAAGGATTCAATTGGATAGGTCTAAATGTTTTTGGAAAGATGGAGTCCATCTGTTCGACCTGGGTTTGGATGTTTTCTTGGAAGGCATCATGGGAGGCCTGCTTGTTGAGCTCGAGCAGCTCAATGGCAGGCATGGGACTTAGTGTGGATAGTCCCTATGCTGTGGCAGGTAGTGTGGAAAAAACAGGCATTTTCTAGTGAGTCCCATTGTAAGATCAGGTAAGCCAACAACACATTGGACCTCCCATCACTGTGGATCGTGTGGTTACAGAGCTTGGGAGGAAAGATGCACTGGGCCACTTCCAGACCAACAGTCATCAACTAAAGATGAGGTCTGGGGGTGTTTATTTGCAGCCGGCTGGGTTCCTGCTGTCTTTAGGACCATGAGAACCTGGGGCCGGGGACTCACCCATCTGTTGGTTAAGGGGTATTTGGATACCTCTGTGATTTACTTGTTTCTGCACTACAGCAGCCCCCCCCCTTTGCCAAAGGATGCCAAAATTGAATTTTCAATCAATAAAGTGTGGCACATGCAACCCATATTGTGTCATGTCTTTATTCCGGGGTTGGGAGGGCAATAGAGTTGTAAATGAATCTCACACTTATGTTGTTGCTTCCACAATCTCAGAGGAACTTCCAAAAATTGTTCTTTCACTTCAGAGGAAATATACCAAGTACCAAGCTGAGATGGCACTAAGTTTTAGGATGGGAAAGGGGATATTTTCATCCAGACTGGTGGTATAAAAACTTCCTTGTGCCATATGTGCACACACTCTTTTCGAATGCTGAAAAAATGTCCTTCACATCTTGAAGGACCTTTATATTATTTACTGCAAACCAAGCCTCATATGTTTGTGGAAATTTCAGGGCCATTGTTTAATTAGTACTTGCTGTCAAGTACTAAGGTGATAATGAAAAGGAAATGGGAATTGAGACTGCTGCTTTTATGCATTGAGAATTCTCACTCTACAGGCAAATTAATTGCTGGTGGGATGAGAAAAAGTGTTGTTTAACAAACTATACATGAGGAATACAATGAAACTTCCAGTACATGGAGATCAAGGAGGAAGCATGTGATTTGCAGAACCCACCTCCACATGATCACTGAAATCAGCTTCAATTTTGAATGCTTACATTTTTAATACCATTATATTAATAACTGTATATAAATATTTCATCATAGATACATAGGCACATACAATACATAGAAGATAGAAATGAGGGTTTTAGGGAGAGGAAGACAATCCAAGAACCTCATTATCTGATACTCTAGTGCAAGCTTTTTCTACACTATCTATGAAGGTTGTGTGCTAACTCTGAAGAAGTGGGATTTTCACATGAAAGCTTCTAATTTGTAATGGTCCAATGAAATGTATCACTCAGTCTTATGTTTGTGTAATCTTGGGGATCACATGGCCTTTTCCCTGTTTTTTCTGTTTTTTAGGTGCATGAAGCATATATCCATGCTATTCTAAACCACTGCTTGAAAAAAACTGTAGTGTCTCAAAAGGATTGTATCTATGTTTATCTGAACATGCAGATTAGCTCTTACTACTGATGTTAGCCTTTTTTTCTAAGCAGTATAGTACTTAAGATATATCACCTCAGTAATTCTGAGAGAATCATGAAAAGCAGATGATATCACTAAATCCTACAATGTCCAAGTATTAAAAAATATATGGCCTTCTGTTATAGACTAGTGACTCATACAAAGTAACTCCCCTCATGCCGTATCAGATGAATGAGCTAAGATTTGAAATATAAGCTTCCTTATGAACCCCTATTCTCAACCACTGTTATTCCTATATTCATTTATGGTTTTGTTTATTTGTTTGTTTGCTTATTACTTTGTTCCTATCTCCCTCTTTCCTTCCTTGTGAAAACAAAGCCAGTTCTTCTGATTACTTGGGCTAGAGGTAACAGTGATATACAGTAGTTTACATTATCTATCCAGTAGTATTAGTATAAAACCTAGATGACTAGTTGCAAGGACTGTTTGTTTTAAGTGCAAAAGTGTCTTGCATTTTATAGATGGTTAGTTTTCAAGCATAATTTTTAAGTGTGTGTGTGTGCTATACCCATTTCATCTCCAGGGACCATGTGGAGTTTTAGAACTCCTGCACAGTTGCAGTTCCCTTGCAAATCTTTCCCTTTCTGGGAAGGTCATAGATGGAGGAGGTGAGACAAAGGCCCTCACTAAATAAGGTGCTGATCCCATATCTATAAGCAGTGCTTCCTGAACTGATGAAAAAGGTATAGCTAAAAACACTATGAAGACATAAGTTGCTTATCATAGAAATTATAAAAGGTAAAGGTAAATGTTCCCCTTGACAATTTTTGTCTAGTCGTGTTCGGCTCTAGGGGGCAGTGCTCATCCCCGTTTTCAAGCCATAGAGCCAGCGTTTTGTCCGAAGACAATCTTCCGTGGTCACATGGCCAGTGCAACTTAGACACGGAACGCGGTTACCTTCCCACCAAGGTGGTCCCTATTTATCTACTTGCATTTGCGTGCTTTCGAACCGCTAGGTTGGCGGGAGCTGGGACAAGCAACGGGCGCTCACTCCGTCATGTGGATTCGATCTTACGACTGCTTGGTCTTCTGACCTTGCAGCACAGGCTTCTGCAGTTTAGCCCGCAGCGCCACCACATCCCAAGGATAGAAATTATAACTGGAATATAAACATCTATTTTCTTTGTATGTCTAGTTGGTGATCATGTTGCTGGGGAGAAAACATCATACTGGCAGGAAATATGTAGTTGCCTGTATATCTGTTTTGGCTCATAGACATGTGATGTTCTTCCCCTCTAAGCTTAGAAGAACTGAAGTGGCCTGATGACAATTGGAATAACCTAGGGCACTTAAGAGCTAGTATTAGTAGGACCTAAATGTCAAATTATGTTCTCATGTTTTAGTGCCCAAACAATTGCTGGAGCCGCTGCCAAGCCGAGGCTTCGGGCAGTGCGGCTCACTCTCTGCCCCCCCCCCACAAACTGATGGCACGAGACCTTAAGGTATTTCAAGAGTTGCTTGAAGAGAGGAGGGAACACCAGATTATTTAAGGGACTTTCCCCCTCTAACTGCCCTCTTCTTTTCCTGGCATTATGAGAGAAAGAGGACTCAGCTTCATCTGTGATCTTTGGCTGCATCACTGAGAGGACCGGTGTCCCTGAAGGAAGGGAGGGTAGCATCAGCTCCCTCCCAGGGTGCTGTTATCTTTTATATTATTTAAATAGTGCTTGGATGGCTTGCTGTTTCATATTATAAGTTCCATTCTTGGACTTGAAGGGAGAAGCGGGCAGCAGCAGCTTCACGTCGGCCACATTTAGGCAAGAATGGTTCCATAAAATAAAATAATAATAATAAAACATTTTAATAGACCTTTTCACAAAATCCAATAAAACATAGGGAGGAGATTGTAGGATCAGGGCTGCGGCATTGGGTATTGGCAGTTAACAGAACTTGGTCCATGCCAGCTTTTGGCGTGGGTGGGCTAGGTGCATCACCAAGGTGCTGGCAGTTGAAGCGAGGTCATGCTACCCTCTCTCCCCCCCTTCCCCCTGCAGTTAATTATACATCGCAACCCCAGAGGTAGGCTCACGGCAGATTAGGACGCAGGCCAGTATGGCAAGAACTTCATGAAAAAAATCTCTGCACATAGCAGATGGCAAGACAACCTCCACAGCCAATTGAGGTTCAGCCATGTAGATCAACTAGGGATGCCAAGAACCACCGTAGGGCTAAACCCAAGGCTCTAGTTCATGACCTAATGGCACGATTTGCTGTTCTCAAGGCACAGCATCTACTTGAAGTGACCACTAGAAGGCAGAGGGCGCTTCTTCAACATCACAGTCATGGTGTTTGGAGAGAGGCAAAAGGTCATCGAATCCTGCAACGACTGTAACAGTGACTGAGTGCCAGGAGGTCCAGGAAGAAGTAGATGAAGTTGGCCCTGACAGACCATACATTGGGGAGGGTCCAAGTATGGCTTTGACTTCATCAGGTGAGTTGACCATCACACTGGGCACCTATGCGCCATTCCCCACATGGCCTTGGGCCGGCGGCGGTCAATTCAATCATGCACTCTAGACACCTTACACAGGGCCCTCTTTGCCAAATGAGTGGTAAATTTTGAATTACAATCAATAAAGTGTGCCCTGTGTTTTAACCCATATTATTTGTCTCGCATCTTTATTCCGGGGTTGGGAGGGCAAGGCCATCATGTAATGTGCTTAGAGAAACCTCTGCTTTTTCCATCCCTAATATTACTGGGTTCCAAGCCATGTTCCCTAGGATTCCATAGAGGTGTCTCTGTGCTCATGGTAGTACATTCATGGCAAACAAATTCCCCTGAAAACACGATGTGTTCATCCCTGCCACAGGTCCCATGCAAACTGAAGCTTGTATGCTAATGCCGTATTAGCACTATTATCTGAGTGCAAGCTCATTCAACGGACAGAGCTTTCTTTTCTGATACTTCAGGATAATTCCAAGTCAAATATAAAGAAGTTCCAAGGAGTTCTTTAGTTGGCATTATGTCACAGAAAGCTCTTCATGAGGATAGGAAAAATCCATGAAAACAATTTTGCTTTGCTACACAAACAAATACATTAAAACTGGTCTTATTTCTTCATTGCAGGCTATTAGGGATTGATTAAGACAGGCTTGTTAACGTACTTTTGTGTGGTTTAAGTCCATTTACAAAAAAAATCTTTTAAATTTGATTTTAGGAAGCTGCAATTTACCAACACAATTCACTACATAATCCGGAGGCATTGCAGCTATCCAGTCCCTTTTGCCAACATTTTTTTTATTCAGTCAAATCTAAGTCCTGAAGTTCATAATAATTTCTTAAACCTAATCATTCATTAATGTTATAGCATTCTTGCCGAAATCTGGTGGTAAGAAGTAATAAAAAATTAAATCCTTCCACTGGCATATAAAATTGTCTCTTTCATGCGAGAGTCAAGAGCTCTCATTTTTATATCCACAGAGCCCACTTGTTTCATAAAACTACTTTAAAAACTGCTTAACTATCTGTAAAGGACATTATGCAGAGCCTTACATTCCCCGCTTTTGTAAGTAATAGAAGTTCCACTAAGAGTTAAAGGCCCTGCTTCCCGATAAGAGAACAATACTGGGGAATTACAGCATTTTTGTAACATCCATTCACAAGTTCAACTGAAGGGACACAGGTAATCATGAAGGCTGTCAGGTGCTCTGCATACATGTGCTGTTGTTATGTACAATGAAGTTGAAACAGATTTATAGCAACCCTGATAGGTAAGTAATGTATTTAAGGAGAGGTTCCACTCCCCCAAAGATTTTCCATAGCTGAGCGAGGAATCGAACCCTGTTCTCCAAAGTCCTAGTCCTTCATTCTATACACCATACTTGGTATTCCATATATGTGTTACATGCACAAATTTCCAGGCACTCCAGTTAAAAACATCAGAAAAGATCTATTCAGATGTTATAGACCCCAATACAGTTATCACTTGCTTTGTGCCATCTGAAGCAGAAATATTTCTGATTATGTGGAGGATCTCTATTTGAGTGAGATTTTTGGGAAATCTGGGTTATTGATCATGGGGAAGGTGCTGTAGTGCCTGAATAGGCCTAAAGACAGCAATGGGAAATGCTTCTGCCTTAGACCCTGGAAAGCTGTGGTCATTTGAATTCAGAATGGGGAGTATTAGAGATAGCAGTTTCTTGTATTACATTAGTTTTGTATGTGGATTCCTGAACAACAGGTTTTTAGAAGGAACAGGACCTAAGACATGGGTTCCTGGGTCTAGAAATATCAAGCAGGCATGGCTGATTTTGAGAAATTATCTTCACTTTCTAAGCCTAGGGTCATTCCATCTGTTTGTGCATGTCCAGAACATGATCTCATCCTGATTTCATTCATACCAAAGCCCTGTGCAGTATGCATGTAATTGTGCTTAGATTAGCAGGGATGGGGACACATGAATCATGACTCATTGTTGAGTCAGACAAGTCACACCGGCAACACAACTTGGACTTGACCTGGACTCAACTCGCAACTTGGGTCCATTTTTCCAAATCACATTGTTGAGTCCCTGTTAGGGATGGGCCTCCCTACATGCTCTTCCTCCTTGCTGCATCCTCCATCACTAGGGTTGCCAAGATACATGGATACCAAAAGGAGGACATAGAAAAACAAAAAAGAGGACAGAGGAGGATGTATTGAATGTTTCATTTAAATCGTTCTGGATTAAACTCACAATCAGTACAATTTTATTACAATAGCTGCCAATAAATGTCTTAGTGAAGTGACCAAGAAACAGTTTTGTTAAAAAATAAAAATAAAATCAATGGAGGCTTTTTTTTTCAAAATGCCAAAAAAACATTATTTAAACAGCCAATTTTTCATTTATTACTTTACAATTTTTATTAATTACACAACCTATCCCAGTGCCTGCTGTTGTTGCTCCTTCTCCTTTGCCAAGGTGAGCTCTGCAAGAAGGTTCCCATTTCTTTCCCGCCTCCTTTTGCTGCAGCGGGCGGTGGCTGCCTCTTCTCCCTCTCCCTCTTGCTCTGGCAGGTGCCTGGCACGGAGCCCTACTCTTGCTCTGGCTCCCCTTCCTTGCAGCTTCACTTCTTCTCTGCCAGCCTTCCTCAGTCTTTTCTGCCACTGCCATCTCTCCTTTCTTGACTCCTGCTGCTCGCTTGAATACCCTCAGGCAAACCCATAAACTCCCCCCCCTTTTTTTAAGATCCTGCCCTTCTCTGGCTGCTGCTCTCTCCGGACTCTCTCCTTTTGTTTTGCTCATTCCCTCTCATTTGTGGTGTGTGTGTGTGTGTGTGTGTGTATGTATGTATGTATGTATGTATGTATGTATGTATGTATGTATGTATGTATGTATGTATATATATGTGTGTGTGTGTGTGTGTGTGTGTGTGTGTGTGTGTGTGTGTGTGTGTGTGTGTGTGTGTGTGTATGTATGTATCTTGCTCTCCTTTCATTGCTAGTCTTTACAAGCAGCTTGCTCAAAACAAAGCAGGAAGTGACCTCCAGAAGCAAAGGTTCCATGTGGGCATGGCTGATTTACAGCCCAAAGTGGTGTCTTAGATTGTGACTCCATCAGGGACTGCTTTCCACCTTCCACCTCTCCCCCCCATCCAAAATTCTAACATAAAATATTGCAAAACCCAGACATTTTAAAGGTTTTTAGCTTTGTCTGCTGGACGGAGGATATTAGGTTAAAAAGGAGGACATGTCCTTTTGCTGGATGTCTGGCCACCATATCCATCACCATCCTCAGAGGCAGCAGGGCCTGCTTCCTTTGAAGAAGCCAGCTGTTGGCAGGCCAAACCCACTGCCTAGCTGAAGGGAAGTTGGGCCGCTGTCTCTGCGCATGAGCATGAGCTGGCTCAACTTCCCTTCCAGGCCCTCTGAGTTTGTTTTGCATGCACCCAAACTCAAGACTTGTACTTGGGACTCCGACCAGAAGACTTGGCAACACTCCTGCAGATTAGGTTATCTGAATAAAATTAACACATGCAGAGAGTGCATGCTTCTCCACTCCACTCCCCTTCTTCACCATCACATTCCTGACAAAAAGTGTAATACTATATATGCCTACATTACCAAACAAACAGAAATCCATTACAATGAAAGAAAAACTGTAATACAATATTGTGGGGATGTATAATCACGCAGCTTACTGCAACAGTTCTCTCACACACTTTTTCCTTTGACAAACAACACTAACCATATATAAGGTCTTGAGGGCCTGGCTTAAGAGACAGATTGGGGATTCTGTTGGTGTACCGCCCACCCTGCTGCATACCAACAGTCTCCCTGCCTGAGCTGATGGAGGTAGTCTCAGACCTGATGTTGAGGACTCCAAGGCTGTTGGAGCTGGGGGACCTGAACATGCATGCCGAGGCTGCCTTGACTGGGGCAGCTCAGGACTTCATGGCCGCCATGACAACCATGGGGCTGTCTCAATGTGTCATTGGCCCAACACATGAGAAGGACCTTGGACCTGGTTTCCTCAATGGGACTGGAAGATGGTGGTTTGAATGTGGAGGAGCTGACTGTGACCCCATTGTCATGGTCAGACCACTTCCTGGTCAAGTTTAGTCTATTAGCTTCTTCTCTCCTCTGCAAGAGTGGATCATCATTAAGATGATCCACCCTCAGAGACTAATGGATCCAGATAGTTTGGTTGGCGCTCCTGTTGAAGCTCAGGTCACCCTATGGCAGGGGTGGGCAATTAATTTCTATAGGGGGCCACATGAAAAATCTGAACTGTGTTCAGGGTTGGATAGTAATAGACTCCCAATTTGTGGGTACTAATAAGCCCCCATTGGGTGAGGCCCTGCGGTGAATGAAGTACAAGGCTGACATAGTTAACTCCCTAAACTTTTTAGGGAGTTAACTATGAGAGTGTTGTAATTCGTTCACCATGGGGGGGGGGAGAAAAAAATGACACTGAGCTAACTCACCTGTCCTCCGTTCCCCTGTGGCCTTCCTCTCTGACTATCTTCTATCCCGTGCAGGCGACCTGATGCGTCATCACGTTGCCTGTGCAAGGATCGCTTCCAGCCTCTTGAGCTGCAGGCTCTACAGCCTGAGGTTCAGGAGTAACAGTCAAAACTTGTGAGATCCCAGCGTCGGATCTCACACGTTTTGCTTACTGACGTTCTGGGTGACCGGAGCGGGAGGTCTGGCTCACTTAGCGGCGATGGACGGGCCAGACTGGCGTGGTGATGGGCGGGTCGGACAGGAGCAACAAAGGGTGGGCTGGACTGGAGCGACGACCAGCAGACCGGACAGGATCAGCTCTTGGGCTGCATGTGGCCCGCGGGCCGCACTTTGCCCAGGTCTGCCCTATGGAAAGGGAGATGACCCAGGCAGTTGACACGATTGCACCTAAGCATCCTCTCCTTGCATGCAGAGCCAGACAGCTCCTTGGTATACTTCTGAACTGCAGGCAATGAAGCGAGAGGGGAGATGGCTGGAGTGCAGGTGGAGGAAATCCCACTGGTAGTCTGACTGAACACAATTTAGAACCCATTATCGGGCCTATTTCGTGGAAATACGGCTGGTGAAATGGCAATATTTCTCCAGCCGTATTGCTTCCTCAGAATGTCATCCAGCAGAGCTGTATCAGGTCGTCTGGGATCTTCTTCAACCGGGAAATCCGGTGAAAGTCCCAGACTGCTCATCAGCTCGCTGTGATGAGTTTGTCATTCATTTTGAGGGAAAAATCACTCAGATTTGCAGTGGGTTGGACTCCACCATTATTGCAGAATCAGAGGATGTGTCCATTGTGCCGTGCTTAGGTCAAGTATTAATGGATGAGTTTCAATTGTTGAGACTTGAGGATGTGGTCAGGATGCTTGGATCTGTCCGTTCTTCCACTCAACCCTTGCCCATCTTGGCTAATTGGAAGATTTGCCAGGAGGGTTCACACCTGGATCCAGGAGGCTGTGAATACCTCTTTCGGAGAGGGAGTAGTCCCTACCACCTTGAAAGAGGCAGTAATTTGGCCACTCCTAAAAAAACCTAACCTGCATTGGTGGAAAATGAGAGGTACAGGACGCAAGGCTGGTGGTTAACTACCAACCGGTGGTGAACCTCCCATATTTGGGCAAGGTATTGGAATGGGTTGTGGCCAGGCAACTCCAGGTGCTGCTGGATGAAATGGATTTTCTGGATCCATTTCAATTGGGTTTCAGGCCGGGTTTTGGTACAGAGACTGCCTTGGTTGCCCTGTATGATGCCCTTTGCCAGGAGAGAGACAGGAGGAGTGTGACCTTGTTGGTACTCCTGGACCTCTCAGTGGCTTTTGACACCATCAACCATGGTGTCCTTCTGGATAGGCTGGCTGGGTTGGGAGTTGGGGGCACTGCTTTACTGTGGTTCCGCTCCTTCCTGGCTGACCATGTCCAGAGGGTGGTGCTGGGGCACAGTTGATCTGTCCCATGGCATTTATGTCATGGAGTTCCTCAGGGCTCAATATTGTCCCCCATGCTGTTTAACATCTACATGGAACCACTGGGAGAGGTCATCAGGCAGCAATATGCTGAAGACACTCAGCTCTACCTCTCGTTTTCCACCAATGCAGGTGAGGCAGTTTCTGTGCTGAACTCATGTCTGCACCTGATAATGGACTGGATGAGGGTTAATAAATTGAACTTCAACCCAGACACAATGGAAGTACTGCTAGTGGGTGCTTTGCCAGACAGACTGTAGGGCCATTTCCCTGCCCTGAATAGGGTTGCATTCCCCATAAGGGACAGGGTCCACAGCCTGGGGGTGCTCCTGGACCCCAGTCTAACTCTGGAAGCCCAGGTGGACTCGGTGGCCAGGGGCGCCTTCCTTCAGCTGTGGAAATTATACCAGCTACAGCTATAACTGGACAAGCGAAGTCTCATGACAGTTACACACACACTGGTAACACATTACATAGATTAATGCAATGCGCTCTATGTGGGGCTGCTTTTGATGACAGCCCGGCGACTGCAACTGGTCCAGAATTGAGCTGGGTGGCTGGTGAGTGTTGAGGCCTCTAGGGAACACATCAAGCCGATTCTGTTTAAATTATATTGGCTACCAGTTGCTGCCCGGGCCCAATTCAAAGTGCTTGTTTTGATATATAAAGCCCTAAACGGCTTGAGCCTTGGATACCTGAAGGACCGCCTCCTTCCATATGAACCTACCCAGCAGTTAAGATCTAGCCAGGGGGCCATTTCGAAAGAGCCATCGTTCAAGGAGGTAAGAGGGATGGCTTGTAGACAAAGGGCCTTTTCGGCAGCTGCCCCCAGACTATGGAATGCCATCCCACTTAAGATTCATCTGGCACCAACGCTGATGACATTTCAGCACCAGGTCAAAACCTTCCTGTTCCAGAAGGCTTTCAATTGAAATAATATCAACTGTGGGTCCTGGTGGCAATTTTTAGAGTATATATTTTAGCTGTATTTTAATTCTTTTGTCTTTTATTTATTTATTTATTCAATTTATATGCCGCCCACACTACCCAGAGGTCTCTGGGCAGCTTACAATTATTAAAATTCAATACAGTAAAAGATAAAATAATTAAAATACAATTAAAATACAATTAAAATTGCCATCAGACCCACAGCTAATATTATTTCAATTAAAAGCCTTCTGGAACAGGAAGGTTTTGACCTGGCGCCGAAATGTCATCAGCGTCGGCGCCAAAATGTCATATGGTCGCCTGATACCATCTGGTTGGGGGCAGTATTTTAATTGTTGCAAGCTGCCCAGAGATCTTTTGAGTAGTGTGGATGGCATATAAGTTAAATAAATAAATAAATAAGCAAAAAAAATGTGGTGTGGGAGGGAGATGCAGACATAGAATAGTCCTTATCTAAACTTCTCACTGGATTTTGCCATTCCAAACAATCTAGACAACCAATGAATTTGGGACACAACACTGATTCATTTTGTTTTAATTTCTAAAAAGTGTCCCCCATACGAAAACTGTTCACCACAGTTTTCAAAATTAGTTTCAGGTTTCAATGTAGCCAAGAGTTTTAAGAATGAAGTGACAAATCTTTTTTCTTAGCAAGGACAATGAGGTTATTGCTTTTCTTTTCTTAGCTTTCCCGGTTTGTTCTAATGGCTCCAATCCTCACTGTATTGGAAAATGGATAGGTAATAAATATTCTCAATGATGAAATATGGTTGTGAGCCATCCTTGTTACTAAGCACATTACTTTGAAGTGGCTTGGTATTGAACTGGCCATTAAGATCCATTAGATTTGCAAAAGATTTGTTCCTGGAGGAGGTGATAATTGCTGGATCTGTTTTTTTTCTCCCCTATGCTGTACAGATAAGGATGCATTCTTGGATTCTCTTTGGACACATCATTAAGGGAACGCATTATGCTGAACACAAAATTTACCTCGTATGCTACTGAGACTGGTTCTGTCTTTAGGTACTGTAAAATAATTGCAAGCCAAACACATCTAACAGCATTTGCTATCTAGCTAGATTAGTGAGGAATGGAAGGGAAGCAATGCACTGGCACCTTGCATGTGCCTCTGTGTGCATGTGTGCATGTGTGTGCAGTAGAGTGAAGATCAGGAATGGGCAAATCTATTATGTGCTCTTATCACAATTCTCTGAAATTTTGTAACCTGGTAAATTCTGACAAGACTGAACTGCAATGGCATTCTCACATCCTCATGGGATAAGCCCATCTGGTGCTTTTGTTTTTGTCCCATTCAAATTGTAAATTTTTTTACAGGTTTTTTTTAATCTGATCAAAAGTTAAACTGAAATAGAAATCTCACCCATCTCTAGATAAGACAGATCTATATTGATGCCTTTTAGTCAAGGGGGCTGGATATAACTAGGATCAGAGACTGCTTGTCTGTAAATACTAGTCACTGCGGAAGAGCCGGAGAAGAGACCTATTGTCTCTTATCTCCTTATGACTTTCCATGAGCACTTGGTTGGCTGCTGTAGGAACCAGGCTGCTGGACTGGACAAGATCTGGCTCATATGGATTCTTAATATTCATCTGTACCTAGACTCAAGGATAAGTGCAGCAACATGCACCTTAATATTATTTTTAAGCATAGTTGAAATGTAAAATAGATACTACCTATTTTTGACAGCTGGGCATGAAATTATCACAACTCACAGAGAAATTAATTACGGTTCATATGTCCCCACTAAGCATGGATGGATCAAAAAATGTTCTCTCTCTGTGTGTGAGGGAACAAGATGGAGCTAAACAAAATTCTCATCTACCTCCACAAATGAAATTCAATGCATTCAACAATTTCTCAAATGGAGAGAATCAAATGATTCCTGCCTGGCCTGTAACTGTGAAAGCTGAATTTATAAAAAAACACTGACAATCCTAATTCAGTACCACAATCAGGCTAAATACACAGACATTCAAACTCATACCTTTAAAAGCTATCCATCAAAGTAGTTTGTCTTGATGGTCTGTTTTCCTTTTTCTCATAGTTATTAAACACACACACACACACACACACACACACACACACACACACACACACACACACACACACACACACACACACACACACACACACACACACACACACACACACACCAGAAATCTGGTTGTTAAGTTCTTACTAGAAGAAGAAGAAGAAGAAGAAGAAGAAGAAGAAGAAGAAGAAGAAGAAGAAGAAGAAGAAGAAGAAGAAGAAGAATTCAGGAAAAATTCTCATTCATACCTGACATGCACACAGAAGCACAGAAACAGGTGAAATGTACTGGCAATATGGAGCGAGGATTAAGTACCACCAGGGTGCAGTGATATAAACTGATGTAAAGCTCTTTTGCCTTCACTGCGCTCTGTGGCTGCCAATGGCATCCTAAATTTAAGATATGCATATTTGGCCTGCCAACACCAATCACCTGTGGCTATTCATATCGACATCGCAACAAACTACAAAAATCATGCAATTTATCATGTCTAGAAGAGAAGTTCAAAATGAGTTCACATGGAGCTTTGCCCATAAACATCTGGGTGTTTTATGTCCATATAGCCACTAAACTAGAACCTCTGGGGTTTTCTTGTACATTTTTACCTCCTTGAATTGCAAATGAAATTGCCTGGATTGAATTGATTCCCATTTCTGTAACCATATCCTGATACACTGAGAATATATGACTTACCATCCGCTCAGCGCTTTCTTCAAATTGTGCATTACAATAAGAATTCCAATGGATAACAAATGGAAGCTTTCCATCGACATGACCAGGTTGAAATGAGCTGCCTCGTAGGTCTGCTCAGGAAAAGGGATTCATAAACATTTTCGTGTACCCCCCCCCATTTCCTTTTCTTTGAAAGGCTTTCTAAAAGGGCAAGGAAGAATAGCAAAGGAAGTGATTACCTCTCTCAACAAGCAGAGGTGTGAATCTACTTCCTCTTGGGAAACAACAAAGAAAATATTCACTGTTTCTTCTCACTTTGCGATTTTTCTCTCCCGTCTCCCTGGCTAGGAAATCTCACAGAAATTCTCATAGGAATTTTGGGAAGTTTTGTGGTCATGTTCCCCCTGGGCAGAATGCTATAATTTTCACAATCCTGCACAGAGTGGGTCTCTTTCTTGCACAGGGTTCACCTGAAAAAGACTGATAAATCACCAAGCTGTGTAGTGTTACTATAACTCCACCTAAGAATGACATCTTATCTGTTCAAGATATACAAGAACATCCCCCTCCATTGGGTTTCACTGTTGCTTGTGCAGAACAACAGACACAAATAGGGAGGGAGAAGAATAAGACTGAGGTTTCATTATAAGGGGAAGCAGGGACATCTGGCTGGTGAAAGGGGAGTGTTGTCATGGCAAGACCTGGAAAACTGCAACGACCAAGATTTTTTTGGAGTATTCATCATGTCCCTATTTTCAGTATATCATTACCAGTACATTGTAAGTGTGTTGTTAATGTTATGTTCCCCTGTTCCAAGAGCTAGGAATGTTACATTTTAAAACCAATTTGTTAAGTCATTACTTCCTGGTAGCCAGGTAGTTGTTATCACTATGGAAGCTCCAGTCACACAAGTAGTTGGTTGTTTTCTGCAATATTAATGTCATGTTTTGTTGTTATCAGGCTGGAAAACAGTTCTGATAATACACCTTAGAAATGTTTGTAAAAAATACAAAATATGAAATGAGAGGATGCTTCCTTTCCCACCCAGAACTGCTAAGAGAATGACATAAAACCTGAAACGTTCCTGTTGAAATGTCTTTAAAATGCTTTACACGGGGTAACTTTTGAAAGTAACCAGATGTCACTCATTACACTTAAGCAACTTAGTATTAGGGATCATTGAGTCCACTCCCTGTTGAGGAAGCACAGTGGGGAACTGAACTTCCAACCTCTGACTGCGCAGCCATAGACCTAAACCAATGAGCTATCAATTCTCAGTCATCTCAGCATTCAGGACACATTATATTGGGCTTGAGTTACAGGAAGCCAGACTTTGGTTGAATATCAGGAAGGACTTCCTAAGTTTTTGGAACAGTACAACAATGGAAGCATTTACCTTGGGAGCTGATGAATGTTCCAACAGTGGAGGCACTCAAGAGAAAATTAGACTACCATCTGTTGAATATACATTGATTTGGACTCCTGCATTAAGCAGAAGCTTGGGTTCAGTGGCCTTCTAGGTCCCTTCCAACTTCATTATGCTATAATTTTATGATTATTTGTTGCCTAAAAGCATATGTACCTGACTGACTTGTACCCAGTTACTTCCAAATTCTGTCTACTCCTGCTGTTTCATGTTGTTGTTTTTTACCTGCAGGATCAACCCATATGTTCTTGTTCACATTGTTCACTGACAAGTTAATGGTGTCTGTATGGTAGCGCTTGCAGTGCCCCCACCCACTTATTGGGCTCCTGACACTAGCCTGCATTTGCTGGGTTCCTATAGCAGTATAATTCCTGTCTGGTTTTGACTCTGCATAAGCTTCAGGTTTTCTTGATTCTCCATTGCTACTTTTGTATTCAGCTTCTTTGTACTGATATCATAAATCTGTTTCTGACCTTCTTTGAACCAGCTACCTTCACATCCTGGAACTACCTGCCTGAAATCTGACTGATGCTAACGTTTGATGGATATCCATGTGCTCTCCCTAATGGCATACAAAACATTTTCAATAAGGCCATGAGGGTGAGGACTGGGTGTCATTGGTTATATGCAGCATATAAAGAAGATAGAAAACGCATAGAGAGAGACCCGAGGTGAACTTTTTTGAAGTGGTATGAAGATAAACAGTATCTTGAAATGCTGACTAAATATATACAGGGCAAAAAATTATGGTGAACATCTTCAAAGAGTATATGTATGCATTAATACCAGGATGAAAAACAGACTTGTGAAAACTCACACTTGAATCAGAGATTGTCTTGCCCTTCTTATTCTTTCCATTTGCTGACAATTACCCTTAGATGGTTATGTGCTGTCAGTAGGAACCAGTTTATAATGACCCTAATAGGACATTGAAAGTCAGAGATATTTAAGGAGCATTTTTACCAGTCCCACATTCCCAGTGACCTTCCATGGCCAAATGAAGATTGAACCTGGTCTCCAGAGTCTTAGTCCATCACTAGATCCACTACACCACACTGGATTGCCTTAGTATGGTGGCAACACACAAATGTGAGTCATGTAGTACCTTGAGTCGCAGCAGAAAACACACATGAGTAAAATGCTGAGTGAATTTGCAGATTTTTCCTGAGTCAGACTGGCAAAGGCTAAAGTGGGGAGTTTTTGGATGGTCAGGCATTTTGGACTTCAGCTGCTAAAATCTTCTCCCTTTCGCCATGTTTACTGAGAGTCTGGACAGTCAATATCTTCCAGCCTCCACTAAAGGACTGAAAAGTCTGCTAACTTAATTTTGAAAAGACCATTGAAATTTTTGCAAGAAGGGGTTCATTTTTCTTTAAGTCAGAAATGGCCCATGTGTGGCGTTGTATGTGTGGCCCAAAGCTCTTCCTTGGCCCTCCTTTATTCGGGGGGAAAAATCCTCCTGGAGTGGAGACTTTTTTCAAATAGGACACTGGTCTCCATGAATGTTTAACTCTCTCTCTCTCTGTCTCTCTCTCTCTCTCACACACACACACACACAGAGAGAGAGAGAGAGAGAGAGAGAGAGAGAGAGAGAGAGAGAGCACAGCACAACAGGAAGTGACTATTTGGCCACTTTCAGATTCAAGCTTTGCCTTTTTGCCATCTGTGTGGCCTTCATGGGTTCTTGGAAGCAGAAAAAAGCCCCTTTGAGCCGCTGTTTGCCTGTCTGTGCCCTAAATGGCCTTTGACACACAGGAGTTTCTGCTCCAGGGAAGAAAATGCAGACTTATCCTGAATAGACACGGAGATGAATAAAAAAAGATATCACAATATTCTTCAGAAATTGCTGTTTTGTTAAATATTCATCCCTTCATATTAGTGGGTTCAAGAGACCCCAACGAATATGATGGGATGAATATTTTGCCATTTTTATTTGTCCCCCACATGAAAAAAGCCATCCTATGGCATTTTTCCATTATGCCTATCGGCCCACCAATCAACTGATCAATGAGTCAATAAGCAGCCACCCATCCCCCACAGCCTAACCTCCACCCCCTTCCTCTCCCTACCTTAGCCCCCACCACCGCCCCGCCAACCCCCCTCACCATTATCACTGCCACTGCCGAGGTCTCCATCTGGCCTCCACAGCCACAGTGTGTAAAAAGGGAGACTGGCTGCCCTTTGCAAAGATGGCAGCTGCAGCTTCCCTACCCTAAATGAAGCCGCAGCCGCCATCTTTGCAAAGAGCAGCCAGTCTCCCTTTTTACACGCCATGGCTGCGGACGCCAGATGGAGACCTCTGAAGCAATGACGGTGGCGGCTATTACGGTGCGGGTGTCGGGAGGCAGGGGCATCGATGGGGGGCAGCGGGGGCAGTGGCAGCACAGGGGGGGCAGGGATTTTTAGGACTCTCCCAAGAATCGACGAATAAATTTGTGCTTCAACGGTTTCTGGGGGCAGCTTTGTGAGTCATCAACTTTTAACAACACATGAAACAGGATGACTCGCAAAAATGATGAGTCATCCCCATCTCCAGTTCTGAATTCAGGAGTATGACTTAAGGTCAGGGGATGTTCTGCGTTATGGCTTCAGTTGACAACATCTGTTTTCTAAACCAATTGCCTTTCAGAAAAATAATTTCTGGGCATTTTTTATTTCTCTTCAGGGTAATCTCTCAAGCCTGTAATATTTGCGTATACAAAAGCCTTGCTCTACAAGGACCCCTTTAAAATGAAAGGCAAATAAGGCATGTTAAAAGGGTGTTCATTGCTTCCAAATCCCCAGAGATCTCTTGTAGATATTGAATAGATAGTACAAAGGAAATAATGCTGCTCAGGCCAGCCAACTTGTCACTGTTCATAAGTAATTAACTATTAGCCAGGTTTTTTTAAAGGCAAAACCCCTTTGGGGGAAATGATGTAAAAGAATCTGGTGTTTTTTGTTCCTTGACAGGATTCTCATTAATTTCTGAAGAAACACATTAAAAAAAGACAGGGTGTGTGTGTGTGTGGGGGGGGGAATCTGTCAGTTAGATGCTAATGTAACACACTGGCCAAGAGGCTAAACTCAGAGAAGCCTCTCAGGAGAAGGTGAAGGAGAATAAAATGTTAGCTATGAACTGACTAGGTGACTTCAGATCAAGCCGTCATGGTTATGGTTGCAATAACAGGGTAATAATTGTGGCCTATCATAGATTGGTTTTATAAGTGATAGTGAGATTTTATCTATGAATTGTTTTGAACCAAGAAAGTGGAGACTACATTCTTTGTGATTTTCCGAGTCTCAATATGCTGAGACTTTTTCCAGAGACATCCCCCTGCACCACTGGGATTTCTAGCATCCCATGAAAATGATATCTCCTCCCTGTCTTGTTTTTCCAGTTTTTTTTTTTTTAATTTGCTGGGGTTTTTTTGAACTATTTCTTTCTGCTAGAAGCTTCCTAATTCTGGGCAGCCCAATGTCCTTTCCAGACAAACGTCTGCAAGAAAGTGGCAGGAATTGTGGTGGTGGTGCTCTGGGAAGATATTGCTCTGGGAAGAGTAATGACTACAAACCATTCAAGGAAACTCACACAGGCAGAAGAAAGTGGGATTTTGCCCCATCTCCTTGGTTTCTCATTAAGAGTAAGAGTCTGCAAGATTCATGTCCCCAGGTCCCAAAGTTGTATGACAGTGTAATATTCCTCTTCTTCCTATTCAATGTATTTTTATCTTTCCATTGCTGGTAATCTTTTAAAAATACCATCACACTGAGGATATGATAGTTATAGAATTATGCATGATGTGAAATATTGGATTATCCAATGAAATGAAAGAGCAGGTGTCGTTCCAAAAATGGTGGGTTCTAAAGGGATTTGACCAGAGCACAGAAAATTCAGGAACATGAATCCTACCTAGCAATGATGGAAGACTTCCACTGCATCTGCTGGAGCCACTGCTGAGCCAAGGCTTCGGCAGCACGACTCATCCTTTCCCTCTCCCCATGGATAGTGCAAGATCTTAAGGTCTCACAATAGTTGCTGGAAGAGAGGGGGGAATGCCAAGTTATTTAAGGGGTGTTTCCCCCCTCTAGCCACCCTCTTCCTTTTCTGGCACTCACCCACCCGCCCTATATTCTAATGTGAATTTTTTTGTCACCTTTGGGGCTTGATAGGAATTTTTTACCTGCATCCTAATTGGCCCTTGGATGAGGGGACTTTTTCACCTGTCCCACACTGGAATCAGGCATTGGCAATTTTGAGGTGGAAATCCGGTCACACTGGCAGGTAGTGCAGAAAAACAGTTTTTTTGCTGGTGAGTCCACTGCAATATCAGGTAAGCTAACAGCCCATTGGACCTCCCAGCACTGCCGATCATGCAATTACAATGCTTGTGGGGAAAGATGTGCTGGGCCATTACTGGACCAACAGTCATCAAGTAAAGATGGTTCGAGGTCCAGGGGTGGTCAAATTTAAGACCGCAAGAACCTGGGGACAGGGACTCACCCTTTTGCTGATTAAGGGGTACTTTGAGACCTCTGCGATTTGCCTGTTTCCACACTACGGCAGGCCACCCTTTGCCAAAGGATGGCAAATTTGAATTACAATCAATAAAGTGTGGCCCATGTTTTAACTATGGTATTTGTCTCGTGTCTTTATTCCGGGGTTGGGAGGACAATTGTAATTATGCAAAATGGATGGCTGTGTGGCTACAAGAGGATACATACTACCAGTTGACCTCTGACAATGTTGCCTCAGTGGCTGGAGTGCTAAGGGGGTGATCTTGAGTTTTATCGGGGAGTTCAGCTGTCACTCTACTTCTTTGGTGCAAGCTGAGTCTTCCTACTGTGTTTTCCCGAAAATAAGACAGGGTCTTATATTAATTTTTGCTCCAAAAAACACATTAGGGCTTATTTACAGGGGATGCTTTATTTTTTTCATGTACCATCTACGTTTATTCAAACACAGCCATGTCTTCTTCTTCTGGTTGATGCACAATGGTGGAGGGTGGGCTTTCACTTAACTGGGGCTTATTTTAGGGGTTAGGGCTTATATTAGGAGTATCCTGAAAAATCATACTAGGGCTTATTTTCAGGTTAGGTTTTATTTTCAGGGAAAAGAGGGCAGATATACAACTGCAGGATTTCAGCTGAATATTAAGAAGATGAAAATAATGACTGGAGAAGAACTACAGAACTTTAATGTTGACAATGAAGAAACTGATATTGTTAAAGATTTTGTATACCTTGGTTCAATCATCAATAAAAAAAAGAGAATTTTGTCAAGAAATCAGGAGAATTCTGAGACTCAGAAAAGCAGCAATAAAGGAATTAGAAAAGATCATCAAGTGTAAGGATGTTTCACTGGAGACCAATGCCAAGATCATCCTCACTCTTGTATTCCCTATCACTATATATAGGTGTGGAAGCTGAATAATTAAAAAACTGACAGAAGAAAATCAATTTGTTTGATATACGATGCTGAAAGAGAGCTTTGCTGGTACCCTAGACTACAGATAACTCAGTCCTAGAACAAATCAAGCCTGAACTTTCTCTGGAGGCAAAAATGATGAAACTGGAGTTGTCCTACTTTGGGCACATCATGAGAAGACAAGATTCATTGAAGAAGACAATAATGCTGGGAAGGGTTGAAGACAGCAGGAAAACAGGAAGACCAAATACAAGATGGATTGATTCCCAAGATGACTTGAGTTTTCAACAGCTGAACAGGGCTGTTGAGGACAGGACATTTGGAGGTTACTCTTTCACAGGATCACCATAAGTTTGCATGTAACAAAAACAACAGTATGCAAATCTTCCCTTTCCATTAGATGTGTAAGTTCCATTTGGGATTTTGGAACAATGAATAAAACATTCTCATTATTCCAAATTCAACAATGTTTACTCACTAATGCCAGGACCACAAGCCTTGAGGCTATTTCTCCCTTATTAAAACACATGGGGTGGGGATTACGAATTATATCATTCATAACACATTCTGTTCTAGCTTGGAGTTAGGAAATTTATAAAGAAAATTCTATCAGAGGCTGAAGTAAGGAACCTCCTGGTTTAGGAACATTATACCTCTGGCCTGAATCCTAGTGGTGGTTGCAGAAGCATTGCATAAGTTACTGTGGGTAATTGCAACTAATTGATGATATGCCAAGGCACACTTAGCTGCGTTTAGTCACAGCAACTTATATGAACACTGATGGGATTGTGGTAATTTGCTTGGGAAAGTTATTGTCAGTATTGATGAAATGTTTCAAAGATGCAGAGACTTAAATCCATCTCAACTGATATAGACCCATTAGACCAATTGTAGGATAGTAAGGCGACACTTACGTATGTTCTATTGATTCAATTGCTCAATTGTAATTTGGACTAGAAATTATATTTAGGCCAGGAGGCCCTCTGCTATGATGGAAGAATTATTCTAAAAGAAGCTCCCTGACTTTATTTTTCAAAAATGTAAATGGTTGTGATCAGATTTACATTAGACAGAAACCAAAGAAGCCAGGAACCAGTGTCTAGCTTACCCTTCACCTGCACTCCCAGTGATGACCAAACCATTTCAAATCAGTGCCACCAATTGATTTATGCAGGTACCAGAATTATTCTGTTCAGCACATAGTTTTGACTGCCATCTGCCAAGTCTTTCAGACATTGGAAGTCTTCCATATTGATTATTAGCTCCAGTATTGCAGATGAAGCATGAAGACAGTAGCTTGCCCTAAAGTCACCTCTTATGATTTCCCTAATGCATGTACATCATTTTTCTCCACTGAAGAGTGCAGGGTGGTAAGAATGTCAGCCATCCACTTTACAACAATCTTGTGGTGCAGGTTAGATTGAGGGGGTATATTAGCTGAAAGCATACAGGACAGCTCCAAACGTTATGAACCAAGTGTATTGCTGGCAATAAGCACAACTTGATGAGTTGATCTGGCATGCACTACATGGATACTATTTTGTCTGTACTAATGTTGCTTCTAATGTGTACACACATGTGGGCACACACAGCTCCATCAGTGCTGCACAGCAGACACCCAAGTCGATGCCCGTTTACTTCCGAATTTTGGTTGAAACCCCGCCCCCTGTGCACAGATGGGCGAGGCTCCCACACAGCAGGGATGAAAATTAGAGGGAACATTGGGTTTATACACAAGTTCTTTCTGAAAGCTGCGTAATAATGCTACGAAAGTGATAACAATAGTCCACTACCTTAATAATGGCACCACTATAATTGTTTCTAAAGTCAGTATTGGTGTGGATATGTGTTGCCAAGTCATTTCCAATTTAAGACTACCTGATAAGGTTTTCAAAATATATGAGATGTTCAGAGAGTGGTTTGCTACTGACATCCCCCACTAAATTTCCATGGGTGAATTCCACAGACACTTGAGGCACTTGAATCTAGGTCTCCCAAGTCTTAGTCCAGCACTCTATCCGCTACGTTGGTTCTCGGAAATGCATACAACACAACAATGTTTTAGTTACTTAATCTATATAAGGATGGAAGTATATTTTAGTTTCTTAATCTATATAAGGATGGAAGTGGTATGTCCTCTGCCTACAGTGCCTGAAATGAGGCTAAGCCCTATCAAATGCTTCAAAAAATTTTGATTGCTTTTCCTAGTATGAGGCTTCCTATGGATTAGCTCCCAGAGGGAGATTCTTATATTTTTCTAGGAGGGACAAGCTGGTTGCTCACCCAACCACTGCTTCCTGAAAGACCGTGAGCCAACTCTGTGTCCTATCAAGAACATGATTCTTCAAACTGACAGGGTGAATGTAAGTATGTTGCCCACAGCGTTTCATGTATGGTGTCTTTTTGCCTCTGGACTGAAATGGTTGTTTGGCTCTGTGCAGTTGCCGATGGGCCAGCAAATGTTCAGGCCACACTGGACTAGAGTGTTAGAATGCCTGTAAATTTATAGATTTTCCACTGGCTGGCGGAGAGAGATGTCTCTTGTTCCTCTGTATTCATTTTTCTTCAGCAAATTAAAGTGATGTGTTCATCCCAAGCATGGGGGATTCTGAGCTGCAGTGGCTGTGCCTGAAGCACTATGCTGCGCCTTTGGGGTATCAAGAGCAGCAGATAAAACAATAACAAGAAATGCTGTACAACATAGTCTGCCTGCCACTAATTATAATGGAATGATCTTATGGTTTGGTTTCTAATTTTATTGTTGTTGTTTGTTTCAGTTGCTGTGTGAGAAATCATAAGTTGTGACACAGTCATCCAGATGACTACAACGGAAGAATAAACTGCACTTCAGTGCAGGCGCATCAGATACTGAGCCGGATGGGGAGAACCAAACCTGTCAGCATTGGTCCCTACAATTCCCAGTCACTCATTTCCTTCTTTTCCTAATGTAAGTTCTCCTTAAAGAATTTTTGCAGGAAATTTCAAACCTTTCTGAAGTGCTTTCATATTTTTCTGTATGTATATATAAAAGTGTGTCTGTATATAGAAAGAGGGGGAAAGATTCTGTTTTGTTGCTGCTGCTGTAGCTATTTTTGTTTCATGAGGGAACAAATAGACATCTCAAAACTACAAAGAGTTTTGTGGAAGCTTAAAAACTTATATACATGCATATTTGTGCCACATATACTATATCATATCATATGTTTCTATTATAATAATTTTAAAGAGAAGGAAATACTTTGTTGGAGCCCTTGTTCTTTGTATCTCATGTTTTATTTACAGGTTGTTACAGTGGGGTCTCTACTTAAGAACGTCTCTACTTAAGAACAATCCAACTTAAGAACAGCTCCATTTGCTAAATTTTGCTTCTACTGGAGAACAGAAATCCAAGATAAGAACAGGGAAAAAAAAAACCTTTCCTGCTCTTTTTTTAACCTTAGGTCATTTTAGGTTAAAAAAAATTCTCCCCCTAGTGGTAGAGTACGTATTAACCAGATTTGCATTAGTTCCTATGGGAACTAATGCTTCAATGTACGAACGCACCTCTACATAACAAAAAAACAGCCAGAACGGATTAATTGGTTTTCAGTCCATTCCTATGGGAAATTTTGCTTCAACTTAAGAACGTTTCAACTTAAGAACACCATTCCAAAACGGATTAAGTTCTTAAGTAGAGGTTCCACTGTATATGTGGAACAGCCATGCATATTGGGTTCAGAATGTATTCAGATTCTGAAGTTGCCACCCTTTCATTTTGAGGAGGCATGGAGAACTGAAGGATTTAGTTTTCTTTTTTCTTCCTTTTTCTTTTTCTTTCTTTTTTTAGGCAGCTGCAGATCTCAGTCCAAGTGACAGATTCCTCAGTAGGTAAAATCAGTGCAATTATGCAGGATTTGAGTGGGGGTGAAAACAGTTGCATTAGGAATAGGACATAACTATTTTAATTGCATAGCTCTTGGGAGGAGAGGAATAAAATAAAATAATGGGTCCTCTGCCTGCATAGTGGAGGTCCAGCAGTAGTTGTTGGCACTGAATTTCAATCTGTCTCAAGGTCAGAACCTTTTATTTCCCCCTTTTTCATGGTTTCCCCCCCCCACACACACACACACTATTTGCACATATACAAGATTCAGAGAAGAATCAAAAGCAGACAGACTACAAGTTCACTCAAAGTAAATCAAATGCAATTTATAAGATGATTAATTTGGATTGAAGCCAAGCAGGTGTCATTTGTACACCCTCAATTTGGAATAATATAATATTGTCTTTTTCTGCTGGCATGGACAATGGGAGGCCCAGTGTGGTGTGGTGGATAGAGTGACAGACTAGGACTTGGAGACCTAGATCTGAATCTCTGCTCTGCCATGGAAATTCATCAAAGTAGGGTGGCACTGGTAAAATGACTCCTTAATTATCTCACTAAGCATGAAAGTCCTATTATGATTGCTATAAATTGGTTCCGACCTGTTAGCACATAACACACATGGGCAATTATCCTCCAACCCCCACCTTTTTGTTTGATTCCATCCACTTGACTTTTTTTTCTGTTGGAGAGGAAATACAACAAGTGGCTCATCCAGCCAGAAGTTTATGAATAGTGACGTACAGTATATTCCTTTAAAAGGAATAGATAATAGCCACACTATTTGACTCTTAAATGGTCCTTTTTCCTAGATTCAAAATGCTAATGACCTCTTAACATTATTATACAATAAGCTTTAGCATACATTAAGCTTTTCTTTGGTGTGATTTTAAGTGATTTTGCTCATAAAAGCAAAGTGGTTTGGGCAAATGCTATCTTAGAATTCCTGTAACCCTCTACTGCTGTACGTTGTACAATGGCCATAGTTTCAGTGGTGCCCTACTGAGTGAAAAGTGCAGTTGAACTCCATAAAAACTAGACGTTAATCAAATTCACAAAAAAAATTGTATTGAAAATTTGCAAGTGTCTTGCCTATTAAACAGGTATAAGTGGTTGTCTGCTTATCAATGTGTGGGTGCCCCTGAACCTTTCAATAACTTTAAATGACTTCGGTTGAGATCATCACTTGGTGGTAGTTTTTATACTTCATTTGCCACATTACCATTCGAGTTTGCCCTCTCCTCTTGTAATATCAAACATGGAATGATGAAATCTCATAGCTCTCATGTGGGCTACGTGTAGATTTGCAGATGTTGGAATGCAGCCCCCAACATCTTTCACCATTAGCACTGTGGTTGGAATCGACAGAAACTGAAATATTGGGAGGAGCACATGTTGCTCAGCCCTGTCATAGATGGAGCAGAAAATGGAGTGGGAATTTCTTTTTCCTCTCCTATACTTCTCTTGGGTGATAGAGAGCATTCTATGTTACCTATGTCACCTATCTCTTCCTCAAGGTGAATGAAGTTCGTGGTGCTTGGAGACTTACAGCCTGTCCACAATGGCAAATAGATCAGTATAACTGATGCTGCTCAACTCCAACACCATGCTAAATTGATGCATTGCCATTTCGGTAGGCCACTTACTTTATTTAACAACAACAATAACAAAAAGTCAGTCCTGGTCCTGCTGAGCTGCTGTTCTTGCTTTTGCATAACTGTTACTACCTGCCATCAAGTCTCTCCTAACTTACAATGAAAGCCCTTCTCAGATCTTGCAACTGAAAGGCCCTGGCTTCCTTTACTGAGCTAATCCATCATGTGAGGTCTTCTCTTCCTGCTGCCTTCAGTTTTTCCTAGCATGACTCTCCAGGGAGTCTTGTTTTCTCATAAGATGCAAAAAATACATTGGTCTCAGTTTCATCATTTTAACTTTTAATAAAAGTTCAAGCTTGATTTCATGCAGAAGTCAGTTATTTGCCTTTCTGGTGGTTCATTGTATAGGTAAAGCTGTCTTCCACCATCACACTTCGAAGGAGTATTTTTATTTTCTTTCAGCTTTCTTCACTGTCTATTGTCACATCCATACATATTAAACAGGAATGTTCCATTACAGATAATTTTGGTCTTTGCATCCTTACGTTTAAGAATCTTTTCTCATTCCTTTACAGCTGTGTGGCGTCCACCCTCATGCCCCTTGCTTGACCTTCAAGCCTCAGAGCACACAAAGGTAAACAAACCTCACTCTTTTCACTTGCTGCCACCAGGTGATCTCTAAATCACCATTACTTCAGAAAGACTCAGGTCCACACTTCAAGTTCTTTTAAATAAAACTTTGGTTTATTGATTACATAGATTGATTCATGAATATCTTCAGTAGTTAATCATTCCTCAGAATTTCCCCAAACTACACACCCTGTTACACTGTCTGGCTTTTCTCTCCTGCCTGACTCTCTTACATTTCTCTTTCTCTGACTAAAATTCACTTAATCTCACACTCTGACTGAAATATTCTCTCAGGCTCCGCCTCTTATGGCATCTGTCTCAGCTCCGCCTCTCTGCAACATCAATATTCATAAACCATTACATTATACAACAAGAACCATAGATCAACTAAATAGAGAACACTACAAGCTGTTTTTCTGATTTCTTGTTTGCAGTCTCTAATTAGATTGATAATCGAACCATCTCATGCCATCTAGTGTTCATTTAACCATTATGGCCACCTTCACTATATTCATGCCACTCTAGTTCAAATTGTCTGGCTACAGCCCTTGAATGGTTTCAACAAAATGTAGGCAAAGGAGATAAGATGTTGGGGGGAAGGAGATCCAAGGGTGGAATTGAAAATCTTACAAGCCAGAAGGACAAGATGGCATGTATATGGTTGACAGAAAAAGTAGTTTGGAAGAACCATAAAAATACTGGAAGCAGTCTAATGTGGTAGAGTTCAGAGTCTTCTGAAAGATACAATAATATGAAGCAATCCCTTTTTCACCCCTTGGCCAGCATCCTCTTGTACTGCATGTGAACCATGACACTTGGTCTATAGTCTTCAACAATCTCTGATTTGTAAACCAGATATAATCCATCCTTGTTTTCAGTTGGGCTTATGTATGCACAAAGAGGTACTAGATACCTCCTTCCACAAACTCTAGAAAAGCCCCACCCCTTATTCAGTATGGCATTACATAAGTGGAACAGGTCCATAAAATTCCAACCCATGTAAAATGATAGAATCTCCCCACCCACGTTCTGAAATCCATCCTGAGCCTGTTTGGATGAGACAAAGTAATATTCATATAAAGAATATAACCTTGATAAAAAAAATTGTGCCCACCTTGTCCACATGGAAGTGGTTATAATGCATTGTCTTTCCCCTGCATTAGTGTACTTGAAATATATTGACTTTGTTTTTTTATTCCTAATGAAACATAATGACAAACATTTTCTGTTTTACCTTGAACTGAATACATCTATTCAGAAATTGTTGGTTTTCAGTGAGGACAATGATGGGCTGGCATCATTTTTCCTTGCGAGCCTGAATCACTCTTCATTACAGAAAACATCAGGGTAATGTTTAGTCAGGCTTGGGAAATTGTGACAATATCTTGGTATTACTGTTAGGAAATCATTATGTATGTCATGCAATGGGTTTTGCTTAAGCTGTGGAGATCTCCAGCATATTTTTAAGTACGGCAGGAAGTAATTCTGCATTCAAGTCAGGTCTAGTAGACTGTGTAGGCTAATATGTCAAGGCTGAGCTTGAACCATTGGTCACTTTTTTGAATGTTCAACTCTGGCACATGTGAATTTTCACACACACACACACACACACACACACACACACACACACACACACACACACACACACACCAGCTCTCTTCCCAATACTTCATCATACACCTTATATTCTCCTTTTCATTTTTTGAAAAATAGGAAAAACTAGAGAACGAAGGCACCGAAAAGGCATAGGATGTATAGCAGCTCCACCTCCCTACTTGCTGCCCTCCAGATAAATTTGATGACAAATCTCAGCCCCACCAGCATGGTTATAGCATTACTACTCCCATCATTCACCAAAACCTGGAACCATCCCAATGTTTTGGATTCCAGGTCCTGTGATTCTTTGCTCTTAGCCTAGTGAGTTGGGGCACGAAAGGATGTACAGTGGTGCCTCGCAAGACGAGCGCCCCGTTTAACGACGAAACCACATCATGACAAACTTTTTGTGATCACAAAAGCAAGCACTTTACAATGGTTTCAATGGGGGAATTTTGCTTTGTGATGATTGGTTCCCTGCTTCGGGAACCGATTCTCACAAAACTACGATTTTCTGCAAGCTGATCGGCGGTTTCAAAATGGCCACCGCTCTTTTCTGGGACAGATTCCTCGCTGCACGGGCAGCGAAAATGGCCACGCTATGGAGGATCTTCGCTGGACAGTGAGTTTCAAGCCCATAGGAACACATTGATCGGGTTTTAATGCATTTCTATGGGCTTTTTAATTTCGCATTACGACGTTTTCTTTCTACAGTGATTTTGCTGGAATGAATTAATGTCGTAATGCGAGGCACCACTGTAATCCAAAACACATGGAGGGTAGCAAATTGAGAAAACTTGCCTTCCATAACCCTGCTACTTAAGATATCAGCCTAAATCCATGAACACACCAATCTTCTCTGATTTGATATCATGAATAGGGTCATGTCTGGTTGCAATTTGGATAGGAGGCCACCTGGCAAAATTAATTTAAGAAGAGGTAGTCATGTTAATCTGTGCTACCCTATCACAAAAAAAAATTAAAAAAGAAAAAGAAAAAATGTTGTGGTGCCTTAAAGACTAACTGCTATATTTTATTGTGAGCTTTTGTGGACAAGTCTGAGGAAGTGGACCTGTTTACAAAAGCTCACATTAAAATATAGCAGGTAGTGTCAGAGATTTCCCAAGATGGCTAGGCAAGAAACCCTGAAGAGTTGTTGCCTTTCAAACATGACAGGAACAGTGTAGATGGGCTAAGAGAAGCCAGATCATATACTCTTGAAATACTGAAGGTAGGGGAAAGATTTCAGTAAACAACTGAGAGAATCCTAGTGGAGTGTGAGGTGCCTTTTTTCAAAATAGAAATCAGGAATGTCCCAAGGAGGCAAAGAATTTGCTAACATACTGAGAATTAACTGTTATATGGGGTAAGTATCAATGGGGAAAATTGTTTCCATGTCTTCATTCTTACTTTGAAACTCTGATATAGATCATAACTTCAGTGCAGTAGTATTTCTGCCATTTAAAATTTTGTAGCAGTTGATTCCTTTGAAAGCTCTCCTACCACTCTTGTGTGTTGTGTTTGTGTCTGCTTCTCTGGGGAATAAAGCCTTTGGACTAGAGAAACATGTTTCAAAAACTGTATAGGGTGCAAAAGGAACTTCATTGAAATGCTACTTAGGAGCTTAAGTCACAACAGATTCCTAGGTGAATAATTAACAAGAGATATGTGTGGAGATACTTTGTCTGTCTAGCCTGCAATTAAAGAATTTGCACAAATAAATTCCATTTCTTCTTGACAGGTTTATGAGAGTAACAGATATATTTTAATTACCTTTATGATTAATTGCCCTCTTAATTCATCATTGTTGTTATCTATATCTGTGCAAATGGATGGCTATCACATTCACTCTGTCTAAATGATGTGACAAACCCAAACACAAAACTTAATTGTGTTTGTAAAGTAAGGCAGATAATGTGCAATAAATTGCTCAGTGCCTGAGATCAGAAATCTGTTCATGCCATCAAAATTCACAGACATTCTAATGCTTTAACCACCCGCCAATGCTAAAAATATAACTAGTTATATAAAAAAAGGATAAATTACTTGGCCTCCCTAAATGAGGAGGAATACCTCATGCTTCAGGCACTGGCTTATGATGAGCTAAAGTGCTGTGTTGTAAATTGTTTTAAAGAGATGAGACGGATGAAAGTAGAGTGTGTTTAGTACCATATTCCAGTGACTTATAGCAACAACTTGTAATCATCAGTGGCCCAAACCTTGTTGCTTATCATAGCAAATTGCACCAGACTAGGTCCATTGAATCAATGGGATAAGTTTTATTGATTCAAATGACCCTACTCTAACTAAGACTTACTTTAGCAAAGTAAGTCACAGTTAGAGTAGACTCATGTGAATCAATAGAATTTATGGAGAAGGTGACTCACTGAATCACCATTGATTCAATAGGCCTACTCTAGTGCAATTTATTGTGCCAAGCAACAGGATTTTGGCCAGTTGATTTTCAAAGATGTATTTAAAATAATTGGTTATGGGGGGGGGGCGTTGGGAACAAAAAAGGTGGTTTTTCTTTTGTAATGTTACTGTGGTCGAAATCCTTTGAGTATCAGTCAGAAGGCAAATAAATTATCTCCTAGTGGCTTCTCACTGCTAACTAATTAGTAGCACTTGGATGTTGAGATGTACACCAGTCCATTGGGCTGGTACTCACCCCTAAAACCCAAACAATGACTTATTTATAGCCATCAAAAAAACCTGCTGAAAATGATTCACCTTGCATTCCACCGGTATGACTACGCAATAAGATTTTGACTTGTAACAACTACTCTTGGGAGTCCCTTAAAATAATTAAGTAACTATCCTTCAGGGACGTGGTGGCACTGCAGGTTAAACCACAGAAGCTTCTGTGCTGCAGAGTCAGAAGACCTGCAGTCGTAAGATCCAATTCACAAGATGGAGTGAGCTCCCATCACTTGACCCAGCTCCTGCCAACCTAGCAGTTCGAAAGCATGTAAATGCGAGTAGATAAATAGGTACCACCATGGTGGGATGGTAATGGCGTTCTGTGTCTAGTTGCGCTGGCCACGTGACCACAGAAACTGTCTTCGGACAAACGCTGGCTCTATGGCTTGGAGATGGGGATGAGCAGTGCGCCCTAGAGTTGGACACGACCAGACTAAATGTCAAAGGGAACCTTTACCTTTATCTAACTATCCTTCTCTTCCACCTACCTCATTACTGAAGCAGAGATGAATATGTCATTTTGGGCAATGCTAGCCTGAAGTGTCTGGGGGTAGCAAAACAACATTTCTTTACCTTTTTTTCCACCTTCAGGAATATTGAAAACAAACAAAATTTCTTTACCATCCACAGACAGGTGTGCACTGTGCTTTGAACTCTCTTTCTGGAGAACTCATCTGGGTATATATGTAATCATCTTTACAGTAGGAGCAGGAATACAAGTTGGAGTAGCAGCAGCAGCAGCAGTAAAATAGTGAGGTTTGAATTTGTGTTTTGTTATTTTGCAGCCCAACAATTTGAAAACAATGGTTGTTTGTCAGCAAAAGTTTTATATTGGATTTGCTTTTAATGATTTATGTTCAGATTAATTTACTTAGAAGTGTATACTCTTTCTTTATGAAGTAAACTTTGAGTGGCTTGAAACACAAGAAACGACATAAATCCAAACCACTGAAATCAATTTTATTCAATTTAATGAAAAACAGAAAGAAAGCAAACATTGAGTTTGGAAAAAAATAGTTCCTTGGCTACATGTTTTAGAGCAGCCATTATCAAGAGGGGTCATATGTGCCCCCACCCCCCAGAGGACCCTGACACATTTGAAGAGGGACACAATCTGGAAATAATTCTTCACATATCACCTTATAAAGTTCATTATGCAACTTATACAATCCTGATTCAGTCTGTTTCTTTCATATTGTGTTTATGGTCATGGCAAAAAAATTTCAAGAATGGTTATTCTAGGGTCCCTGAGCCTAAGGAAGTCTAGGAATGAAACTTTCAAAAGTCCATGTTTTGAAACATGGACTAAATGTTTGATAGAGGAAAAATGTCTTGGTTGCTCATCCAATGTGTCAAACACAAGGTTCAACTTTGGAAGGAGGTCCACAGTTTGGATGCCACAACAGAAGACTCCTGGTTTCTCATTGCAACAAACCATGCTCCCAAAAGTGGTGAGATACATAGCTGGGCTTTCTACAGAATTGCTCCCTGCCTGCCTCCATAGTCTGGCTAGCTACATGGACAATGCCCGGATTTGTGGAGCAAGGCTTTGTAAATTGTCTTAGTTCCTATTCCAGAAACACAAGGAACTGGTACATCTAATGGTCTCAGAAATCAAAATGCGAGACTAGGTCTCAGAATGTAGAAAGATGCAAATACTTTTTATTCCGATTTTAAAATGCTCATTGCTTTTCAGCACATGGCCTTCTTCAGGATCTATGTATAAAATAGAAATAAATTATTTATAAAGAACTAATTATAATTATCCATAACTTTATTATTTATATGCACGTATTAGCAACTAGCAGCTGGGCCAAGGACAATTTGATAACGCCAAATGTCTCTGCCTGCAATACAATGGGGGCACTGGTACAGCAAAAGCATAAGGGGCTACAGTGCTACCCTTCTCACAGTGCTTTGGACCCAATGACTCCCAGGCATTACTGGCTGAGAAGATACCACAATTATGCAAGTGGGCAGTGGTGATTTGAGGAAAAGAGGAGCAGTGAACACCACCTTCTTCTTTTTCCTTCTTCTCCCTCCTTCATGAATGTTGCCATGGGGAAGCAGGAGTACAGGGGCATTCCTGCAGCATTAGGCTCAACATAATGTCCTTATGTTCAGGACATTATTGAAAACAAAACTAGGCAAAGCTACTTTCAACAACCAAGAAGCTGTCTTTTTGTATGGCATGCTTTGTTTTATTTTATTATTGTTATTGTTTTGTTTTGTTTTTTGGTCACCATCGTGTTGTATGGATTATTTTGTGGGGTCTGTTGGATTTTTTAAGTTTAAAATTGTAAATCACCCAGAGTAGTGTGTGCACTAATGGAGCAGCATATAAACCAAAGTAATATATCATAAATGAATAAATGATTGTGAATATGATACCAAACATAGAATTTATGCACATGCTTTCATCTTTGTGTTCCTAAAGTAACACAAAATTAAATACACACTCTGGTCAGTCCCTTCTTTTAATAGACAGAGAGAAAACCCCACAATATAAGCAAGAAACAAACAAGGAAACATTTTTATTAGAGATGTTTCATTAAAAAAAATTACAAATTATATCCTGCCCTCTAACAGTTACACACAAATCAGAACAGGTCTAGTTGCTTGGAAATCCCATTTTTAAGCAAAAGTAAGTAGTGAGTTTTGTTTTTGTTTTTTTAACATTGCATGAATCCTACAAACATCTATAGCAGATTATTAACTTTTCTTTTCTGTGCCCTTAACCTGGAACCATAAATAAACATATGTTAGCTTTTAATGCATTAGGTAAGAGAGGAAAAGCAATTATTCAATCCATATTTCAGCTGTTACCATATATCTCTGTCATTATATTCTAATTTAAATCCCTTACACTTTGACTCTCTTTTCTGCATTCCATGGTGTGGAGACACACTAAGAATCTTGACTGAACTATATCCTCGTGTTGAGAATTAGTAATTGGAATTCTAATCAATACTGAAGAAAATGTATTCATTCAGAATATTTTGCTATACAGAATATCTTATAAAAGTAAAGAGACCCATTTCCTCTGTACACCCACACCTATTTTATATTCTGTTTTTATATAAATCTCTGTAGGAAGTTGTAGTCTATGCAGAGCTATTAGTTTTACGCCTCAGAAATGTTTATATTATATAATTGCCATATAAAAAAAGAAATTCAGATGCAAATTTGAAAAATGGGTTCTTTATTCTATAAAGTACATCTTGCCTGTTAGTTTTCTTAAAATGTGATTTATAGATCATCCCTTTTTAGAGTGATAAGCAGTATCCAGTGATTTAACAATAATAATAATAACAACAACAACAACAATCACCATCTTGGAACTGCAGAGATGGAAGGAACCCTATGGATCATCAGATCTAGCCCTTGTTAAGAAGGTACAGTGGGGAATTGAACTCCCAACCTCTGGGTCCACAGCCAGATAGATGCCTTAACCATTGAGCTAAAATATCACTGTGATTGTAAGGCCCCCAAAAAGATTTGAATGAAAATCTGAATGAAGCAGTATTTCTTTCCTTATTAACTTATATTCCATTTTTCTTTCAACAAATGCTGCTTCAAGTCAAAACAAAGTAAAAACGAATGCTATTAAAATAGGCAAAGGAGATTATAAAGCAAGATTAAAAAACATATTAGTGGAAAAAGGGGGGCACCTATCCAGTCAAAGTTTCCTCAGAAACAACCAGGTTTTGGTGCTAAAGGATTGTCAGATTTTTTAAAAAGTCTCAGCTGGTTGATGGTGGGACCACAGGGAGTAGACTAAGCTAGTTCCTACTGGCAGGAGCCTCACATAGCAGCCATCAAGACTGGGAGCATTCCTACCAAATATGCCTCCAGGTATGGAAGTACTATGAAAAGGACTATCCATAAGGTTCTTAAGACGCAAGTAGATGTCCATGAGAGAATAATATTTCAGACAAGCTGGTCCATGCTGTAGAAAGCTTCATAAGCAGCAAATTGGATTGTGCCTAGGAGCAGACTGATAGCCAATGAAACTGCCGTAGCAAATGAGTCACTTCTCCCTGTAGTGTCACCCACTACCTGGCCACAACCTTCTGGGCCAGTTGATTTCTAACAAATCTTCAAATGAAGTCTCAAAGAGAGGCTTATAATCATCCAGATGGGATGTGATCTAGTCATGTGTACATTTGGATCTGTTTTCTTTCAAAAGTGGGGAGAGCTATCTTGCTTGCTGATTTTGTATTGCAAATTCTATATGAAGAAAAAGAGGGCAGGAAAGTCAGCCATGGATAATAGTCTTTTCAGTGTACAGTATGTACTTCTGCTGACAACCCTTCCCCACTGAATTGCAAGATAAATGTTTTCAAGATTTTGAAGCCTGATGTGAATGTCTTTCCGTCATGCAGCATTTCTCCCAATCACCCCTGCATTTTCATCTTACCATTGTTGTGAATCAAGTTGCAAGACACTTTCTTTTCTTTTTTTTTCCATTTAAATGCTCAAAACCACAGGACAGAGACTCAAAACTCAGGGAAATAGAGCAGGCATTTCTCAAAATGCAGTACCCACTCAACCTGGTGAAAAAGCAAATTGACAAAACCAACTGGTACCCTGGAACAACCTGCTACATGACAGACCCAACAGAGAGAAAGACAGCACACTATTAGTACTCATCTACAACTCCCATTTTTAATAGCTGAGATGTATCATCAATGACCTGTAGCCTGTTCTGGAAAACAGTATTTGCCAATTCCAGGGTTTGCAAAGCTCACCTGTATTTGCCTGCAAACACCCCATATAACATGCACACACATACTTAACAATTTCTGACACACAACAAGCCACACAGTATGAAGACAGAGACAGGAATAAAACTCTGTTACAAACTTTGATGCCAGTTGTGCATCTATATCTACATTGGCAGTACTATCAAGAACCCCAGCCACAATATCAGGGGTAGATTTAATGCAGTAGTTCTCAAACTTGGGTAACCCAGATGTTCTTGGGCCAAAAGTCTGTTGCTTAGCACAGTTAATAGCACTAAAGAAGGCCCATTAAATCAATGGAGATTTGGTAAATCAACTCTTCTGTGTCATTAATTCCATTGAGCATAAAAAGGCATAGTTGAAATAGGTTGATTTAAATCACCTATTTAGCATAAAAAGGCATAGTTGAAATAGGTTGATTTAAATCATTGGGACTTACAGAGTGGTCTCACTGAGTCTCCATTGTTTCAGTGAGTTGATTCTACTGCAATTTACTACACTAAGCAACAGGATTTTGGCCTATATTTCTCACTATAAATGTCAAAGCAAAGGAAATAAGAAATATTTTTACAAGCAAAGCTACCCCTCTGGGACCTGGGCAGTTCCCAGAAAAGGAAGTTCAAACTGACCAGTTAATAGTCTTGGGTGACTTGGCCATCTAAATGACTCCTCTGAGGCTGAATCAGCCTACTGCTAGGAGGCATTTTCAATATATTTACAGAAAAAAGGAGGCAGGGAGGTTGGATTTGTTGCAGCGATCTTTCTGCATGTTAATCCTCATAAACATGACAGAATGTAGAGGCATATAAGTTAAATATTGTGAATTTGAAGCATACTGTTCTCCTTCATGGATTGCTGCCTTGTCGTGGCGAAGGGGCTTGAGTAACTCAGAGAAGCTATGGGCTATGCCGTGCAGGGCCACCCAAGACGGACAGGACATAGTGGAGAGTTCCGACTAAACGCAATCCACCTGGAGTAGGAAATGGCAAGCCACTCCAGTATCTTTGCCAAGAACGCCCCATGATCAGAAACAAAAGGCTAAAAGATATGACGCTGGAAGATGGGCCCCTCAGGTCGGAAGGCGTCCAACATGCAACTGGGGAAGAGTGGAGGACAAGTACAAGTAGCTCCAGAGCTAATGAAGTGGTTGGGCCAAAGCTGAAAGGACGCTCAGCTGTGGACGTGCCTGGAAGTGAAAGGAAAGTCCAATGCTGTAAAGAAAAATACTGCATAGGAACCTGGAATGTAAGATCTATGAACCTTGGGAAGCTGGAGGTGGTCAAACAGGAGATGGCAAGAATAAACATTGACATCCTGGGCATCAGTGAACTAAAATGGACAGGAATGGGCGAATTCAGCTCAGATGATTATCATATCTACTACTGTGGGCAAGAATCCCGTAGAAGGAATGGAGTAGCCCTCATAGTCAACAAAAGAGTGGGAAAAGCTGTAATGGGATACAATCTCAAAAATGATAGAATGATGTCAATACGAATCCAAGGCAGACCATTCAACATCACAATAATCCAAGTTTATGCACCAACCAGCATTGCTGAGGAGACTGAAATTGAACAATTCTATGAAGATTTACAACACCTTCTAGAACTGACAACAAAGAAAGATGTTCTTCTCATTCTAGGGGACTGGAATGCTAAAGTAGGGAGCCAAGAGATAAAAGGAACAACAGGGAAGTTTGGCCTTGGAGTTCAGAACGAAGCAGGACAAAGGCTAATAGAGTTTTGTCAAGAGAATAAGCTGGTCATCACAAACACTCTTTTCCAACAACACAAGAGGCGACTCTATACATGGAAATCACCAGATGGGCAATATCGAAATCAGATTGATTATATTCTCTGCAGCCAAAGATGGAGAAGCTCTATACAGTCAGCAAAAAAAAGACCTGGAGCTGACTGCGGCTCTGATCATCAGCTTCTCATAGCAAAATTCAAGCTTAGACTGAAGAGAGTAGGAAAAACCACTGGGCCACTCAGGTATAATCTAAACCAAATCCCTTATGAATACACAGTGGAAGTAAAGAACAGATTTAAGGAACTAGATTTGGTGGACAGAGTGCCTGAAGAACTTTGGATAGAGGCTCGTAACATTGTCCAGGAGGCAGCAACGAAAACCATCCCAAAGAAAAGGAAATGCAAGAAAGCAAAGTGGCTGTCCAACGAGGCCTTAGAAATAGCAGAGAGGAGAAGGGAAGCAAAATGCAAGGGAGATAGGGAAAGTTACAGAAAATTGAATGCAGACTTCCAAAGAATAGCAAGGAGAGACAAGAGGGCCTTCTTAAATGAACAATGCAAAGAAATAGAGGAAGATAACAGAAAAGGAAAGAACAGAGATCTGTTCAGGAAAATTGGAGATATTAGAGGAACATTTTGCGCAAAGATGAACATGATAAAAGACAAAAATGGGAGGGACCTAACAGAAGCAGAAGACGTCAAGAAGAGGTGGCAAGAATACACAGAGGAATTATATCAGAAAGATTTGGATATCCCGGACAACCCAGACAATGTAGTTGCTGACCTTGAGCCAGACATCCTGGAGAGCGAAGTCAAGTGGGCCTTAGAAAGCCTGGCTAACAACAAGGCCAGTGGAGGTGATGGCATTCCAATTGAACTATTTAAAATCTTGAAAGATGATGCTGTTAAGGTGCTACATTCAATATGCCAGCAAGTTTGGAAAACCCAACAGTGGCCAGAGGATTGGAAAAGATCAGTCTACATCCCAATCCCAAAGAAAGGCAGTGCCAAACAATGCTCCAACTACCGCACAATTGCACTCATTTCACACGCTAGCAAGGTTATGCTTAAAATCCTCCAAGGTAGGCTTCAGCAGTATGTGGGCCGAGAACTCCCAGAAGTACAAGCTGGATTGCGAAGAGGCAGAGGAACTCGAGACCAAATTGCTAACTTGCGCTGGATTATGGAGAAAGCCAGAGAGTTCCAGAAAAATATCTACTTCTGCTTCATTGACTATGCGAAAGCCTTTGACTGTGTGGACCACAGCAAACTATGGCAAGTTCTTAAAGAAAAAGGAGTGCCTGACCACTTTATCTGTCTCCTGAGAAACCTATATGTGGGACAGGAAGCAACAGTCAGAACTGGTCATGGAACAACTGAGTGGTTCAAAATTGGGAAAGGAGTACGGCAAGGCTGTATACTGTCCCCCAGCTTATTTAACTTGTATGCAGAATACATCATGCGGAAGGCTGGACTGGAAGAAGCCCAAGCCGGAATTAAGATTGCCGGAAGAAATATCAACAACCTCCGATATGCAGATGATACCACTCTGATGGCAGAAAGTGAGGAGGAATTGAAGAACCTTGTAATGAGAGTGAAAGAGGAGAGTGCAAAAACGGTCTGAAACTCAACATCAAAAAAACTAAGATCATGGCCACTGGTCCCATCACCTCCTGGGAAATAGAAGGGGAAGATATGGAGGCAGTGTCAAATTTTATTTTCCTGGGCTCCATGATCACTGCAGATGGAGACAGCAGCGCCGAAATTAAAAGACGCCTTCTTCTTGGGAGGAAAGCGATGACAAATCTTGACAGCATCTTGAAAAGCAGAGACATCACCTTGCCAACAAAAGTCCGAATAGTCAAAGCTATGGTTTTTCCTGTCGTGATGTATGGAAGTGAGAGCTGGACCATAAAGAAAGCAGACCGCCGAAGAATTGATGCCTTTGAATTGTGGTGCTGGAGGAGGCTCTTGAGAATCCCCTGGACTGCAAGGAGAACAAACCTATCAGTTCTAAAGGAAATCAACCCTGAGTGCTCACTGGAAGGACAGATCCTGAAGCTGAGGCTCCAGTACTTTGGCCATCTCATGAGAAGAAAAGAGTCCTTGGAAAAAACCCTGATGTTAGGAAGGTGTGAAGGCAAGATGAGAAGGGGACGACCGAGGATGAGATGGCTGGACAGTGTCTGCGAAGCAACCAACATGAACCTGACACAACTCCGGGAGGCAGTAGAAGACAGGAGGGCCTGGCGTGCTCTGGTCCATGGGGTCACCAAGAGTCGGACACGACTAAACGACTAAACACACACACGAAGCATACTGTTACCTTAGGTAAAGGTAAAGGTTCCCCTTGGCATTTAGTCCACTCGTGTCTGACTCTAGGGTGCGGTGCTCATCCCTGTTTCCAAGCCATAGAGCCAACGTTTGGACGAAGACAGTTTCCATGGTCATGTGGCCAGTTCGACTAGACACGGAACATCGTTACCTTCCTACCGAGATGGTACCTATTTATCTACTCGCATTTTTACATGCTTCCGAACTGCTAGATTATTACCTTAGCTTTAGCAAAAACACTTGTGCTGCATACTTGTTCCATTATGTGATGGACTTCTGAATTGGCTTATCTTTGGAGAGTGCAATTCTACTCTTACTACAGTAGTTGATATGTTATGTTCAGGAATATAAATCTTGATTTAGTTTGCCCTGCAATATTTTTTCTCTTTGATTCAAGAGAGTATTTAGCCATTTCATTTTTGGTCAGCCCCAAAATGACCATAATTTTCAGTGGACATTTCCCTAACCATGTAAAATTTTAAACAGATCATTATCGCCTTGCTCCACAGATGAAAAAAAGTAGAAACGCTGAACTTGTTGCTTGCAGTTTTGTCAGCAATCAGCCTGTCTTTTTGTGCTTCATGTGTATAGGGGATTAACTTCACAAAGGGGTAAAAAAAATTTAGTGTAAAGGGTTTTTTAGTGGAAAAACACTAGTTTTGTTTGTTTTTGCAAAAAATGCCAGGGATAGGAATGAAAGATGTGCTTGGTAGTCTCTGACTGCAAGCAAGATCTTATGCTTCTATGTTCTCACTGTGCTTAGATAACTATCTCACTCTAATTATGTTTTAGAAACATGGTGTAGCAAAGTTGAGTTGTGATGTGGGTAGACCACATGTAGCAGGTCTGGTCCTGCTGATCTTAACTTGTGATTTATTGCTTCAAGAAATAGACAATTTTAGACACCACAGATAGAATATTAGCAGATAATAGCATGACATATTCTTATTTGTATTGATTAGAGACCTATTTGTTCTCTTGCAAAGCATGGTAGAGAAAAAAGTAATGGGACATCAGGGTAATAGAAAATAAATACTACAGGAAGTCTTGTTAAAAATTTCTAGCACACTTCACAATTGCCTTTCTTGGTGGAATGATATGCAGCACTGTGATTGGTTTGCAATTAAGGTCATGAAATGCACACTTGTTGAAAAACAGCCCTGACAATTGCTTTGTGTTTTTGTGAAAAGTGGTTAAAAGGTAAAGGTAAAGGTTCCCCTTGACAATTTTTGTCCAGTCGTGTTCGACTCTAGGGGGCGGTGCTCATCCCCGTTTCCAAGCCATAGAGCCAGCGTTTGTCCGAAGACAATCTTCCATGGTCACATGGCCAGTGCGACTTAGACACGGAACACTGTTACCTTCCCACCAAGGTGGTACCTATTTATCTACTCGCATTTGCATGCTTTCGAACCACTAGGTTGGCAGGAGCTGGGACAAGCGATGGGAGCTCACTCCGTCGCGTGGATTTGATCTTACGACTGCTGGTCTTCTGACCCTGCAGCACAGGCTTCTGCGGTTTAGCCCACAGTGCCACCACATCCCTTAGTGGTTAACTGATGAAAAAAAGGGAATCAGCTTCTGGGATTTCCCCTTTCTCTTGCTTGGTCTCTCTTGCTTGGTCTCTCTTTGTGAATGGTGAACACAAGAAGGTATCCTGTAGACCATCTTACTGCTGACATTGGTGTTCTCCACAATCAGGCTGCCCTTTGATATGTAAATCTTGGCACGCTTTTTCCTGCTAGCAACGTGGGTGTGATGCTGTGTGGCACTATCAGGCCATTTTCTGGCTTTTTGAATTGTTGGGACAGAAGCACAATATATTCATAAAATGGACTTTTTTAAAAAAAACAAAGGAATTCAATTATTATGCAGAGTACACACAGCTGCACCATGATCCACTCTTCCCCTGTAGGCCTAGATGTATATGGGGTAGATTGGCTTCGGTTGTAATGAAGCTATCCTCCTTCCCTCTCCAGCCGGCCTTTAGACATATGGAGGGTTGGGGAGATGCCTGTGTTAAGGACATTATCAGAATTTAATACACACTTGAATAAAACTTTGAAAATGTCCAGTTCACAGTATAGCTTTAAAGTATTTTTGAAGCCTAAAGGCTTTTTTCCCCCCAAAACGCTAAGAAGGTTAAGGGTGTTTTGTAAAATATTAATAAGCGTAACACCAAGCCCTTGGGGGCTTGAACATGTATCACCAAGATGTTTTTACATTTAGATGACTGATGTCTCACACAAAATGTCAGAATGAAAGAGAACCACTGAAATATATGTGTTATAAAAGTCAACATGGTAAAAGCACTTACAATAATTTATAAATAAATAGAAGAGCAAATAGTATGCAGTTGCAATTTACAATCAAAAGCAGTTTATTTTGCTGCAGCCTCTTCTGGGAATGTGTTTGAAGTGTTAGAGTTTCTATTCTGAGCCATGACACTTGTATGTGTGTTTGTGTCAAGTGATCAAATTCATGCCATCCAGGGATGTGTAGGTGTTCCCATCTAAAGATATAGAAGGGATATTGAAATGTGCACACCCCAAATCTTTTCAGAGTAAATTGAAATCATATTGGAGGCTTTATGGTCTAATGTGTAAGGGAATGAGGACATGAATTTGGATGAACAATCATATGCAATCTGTGAGTAGGGTTTCTGACCCTAGAAAGGGACAACAATATGTAGAATTTGTGTCTTTGTTGGGTGGGAACCTTTGTCCTTCCAGGCGTTTTGCACTTTAGTGAATAATAAGCTTCTGCTAACATGTCAATAGTGAAGGATTATGGACATTGTAATCAAAAGCATCCAAAGCACTGAAGATTTCCCATTATGTGGTGTATGTGTACACCTCTTTCTGTACTGGAGCAACAACATCACAAAAGCTACTGTTCCAATTCATAAGCAGTGTTTTATTCCAGGTCCATCAGCTGGTCTTGCTGGATGAAACCCAAGCTCCACATTAGTCCAGCAGTTAGTATCAAGCTACAGCTACCAAGACAGATACATAAGAAGCTACCCTGTACTGATTCTGATCATTGGCTTATCTAGCCAAATACAGTCAATTCTGACTGGCATCAGCTCTCCAAGGTGACTCTCTCCTAGCCCTGCCTGGGGATCCTTAACATTGTGGTTTCCTGAATGCATACTAACTGGGCCCACTCCACATGGCTTCTGAAACTGGATGCCTTTCAACACTCCACATGCAGGCCATTGTTACATATTTCCATGTCTTTCAGCTGTCAAAAATGTGAGTGGCAACACTACTCAAGTTTGGCTTCTTTTGGAGGAGAAATCAGTGGAGAATTATTCTCACACCATTTTATTTATGTAAAAATCTGCACAAGTGGGGGCAAGGAGCAAGCACTGATCCTGCTCAAATTGCTAGAGTGGTCCCTGCATCAGCATGTAGCTTTTACGCAGAGCTCTGCATCTGTACAACTTGGCCATTTATTCCATTGAAGGGACACCCTGAACCATTAAGAAACATTACCCCATTCTCCTGGTGGGTTAAGAATCTTTTGCACAAGCCCCAGACTTGTTCAAAACAAACAGGCAGCAAACTCAGAAAGGTATGAAGGTGATTGCCAGAACTTCTTATTTATCACCAGCTGCTGATACTCACACTCCAAATTCATAACTACACAAACAGCTATCATTGGATTTATCCTTCCAGGAAAACAAGTCCTTCTAAGCCTAGATTTTCAAGAATGGTTTATAGATATTAAGCAGTAAAATAATACAGACCTGGGAAAGGAATATCAGGGAAAGAATAATGAGGTATTAGTTCCTGTTATGCCTCTGATAACTTTTTACTTGGTGCTTTATGCAGCTTCATTATTTCTGTTGGAGATAATGTTTGTAATTAATAAGTCCATTTTAGTTGTGAAGATAGTCATAATAGGACGTAGATCTCAGTTTAGGAAATGCAACTGGGGAGCCATAAACAGTTGAGGTAGTACGATAGGCAGTCTCCCCAGTGCAGTCACCATTGCATTAATAGATCTGACTCTTCATAGGTATCCTGCAGCATTTTTTTGAAAGGATCCTCCAGATGGAAATCTATTTTTCAGAAGAACAATGCTTTCCTGAAGGTGGAATAAAAAAACAGTCAATTCAGCAATAAGCTCTTCTAAGGTACTTGTATAGGATGTGTTCCTTTACGTGGCAGGATGTCTACAGGGGGTTCTTTCGCAACACCATTCATTCCAAATGATTGAAAATCTATACGACGAAGCACTAGGCATGTTGGGTAGTCTTATCTGTAATTACCTGTTTTGTGCAGCACAGGATTTGGGAGCTCAGAACGTAACCCATCAGCACTTGAAATTCTCCACAGTCATAAACAAGCAGATACCAAAGAGAGAAGGGGATGGGAGGGGGGGGACAGGAGTTATTTTTCAAAATGTCCATGGAAAAGCATTGCTAACTTGAGATAAACACCAAAAGGATGCCAGAATCTATAGATATAATAAAATATTTCCAACATTCCTTCATATTAAGACTCTTTCCAATGTGAAGTAGTAGATAGAGTGAAAAACTACGACTCTGGAGACCAGGGTTTGAGTGCCCACTCAGTTATGGAAACTCACTGGGAGAGTGGAGCGGGTAAAACCACTCCTTAAATATCTCACTTACTGTGAAAGCTCTACTGCAATTGTTATAAGTCAACTCCGACTTGATGGTACGTAACAAGAACAGCAAAGACTGTTTCCAGAAGTTTGTTCCTATGGAACAGAGCCAGTGGTACCATAAAGTGAAATGAAGAAACTGCTTCAGGTACCAGATGTTGAGGGCTACTCTGGATGCTCACAGTCATGCCTCCAAAACCTCATTACTGAAAGACAGAAGTGGGTGTAGTGGGTGTAGTGCACACCCTGACCTGTATCTGCTACACGAACCTGCTCTCCTTCAGTGCTGTGGAAGACATTGTTCTCTCACCAATGCTACAGTAAAACTCAGCTGCCAGGCCTATCATTTTTTATATAGAAAGAGGGAGGAGGAACTTCCTCTCCTTCCATGCACAAAGGGTCCAGGACTCACTGCAGTACAGGAGTGTACTCAGGACACAAGCTCTATAGACCCGGATATTAGAATATGCCATCAGCTTTTTGTTAATCCATACTGTCTTATGATTTATACAGAAAGTGCATATGTGGACAACTTAAATGCTTAGATAGCTCTCTCCACATGATACTCCCAAATATTTGGAGCTTTCCATGTGTGTAAAGCTATGTACACAGAGGTCATGTATACGTGCTGGAATGAATGCACTAAGTTGGGGACAAACACATGGACTCATTCTACAGGAATGAAACTCTGAAAGGGACAGTTTGACCAAGGCATACAACTGAGGATGGAGAAGTGAAGCTAAGAAAAGATTGCTTGTTTGGAGTTAAAGGGATCATCAGAAGAAATAAGAACTGGTAAGTTCCAGCTAGGCAATATCCTATGCACCCTTTCCTTTTTCTAATGAATGTCTTGGTTGCCATTTATTTCTCTGGGAAAATGTAATGTGAAGGGGACCCTGTTATAATGAGGGCATAAACTGTTTAGACCTAATTGACAGAGATAATGCATCAGTGGTGTTGGTGTCTTGTTATGTGAATCCACAAAATCACATGGAACCCTAAGCCTTCATGCCACACAACCACTTCCCCTTTTATTGCAATATATATATATTTTACAATATTTTAAAATTCCCAACTATGTAGTTTCTTGAGGCCAGGTCAGCTGGTCGAAAGCACCAATTGGAAGGATCAAATGTGATCAGTGGGGTGCTAGTTCTGTTTATGTCCCCTTGTACTGAAATCATCATGCACTTTAGAGTATTTTATACTCAGAGAACCTGTCAAAACACATACTCTACCACTGAGACTCACCTCAGTTAAACCATTGTTTATACCACTGGTTCTTAACCTTGGATTACTCAGGAGTTTTGGACTGCAACTCCCAGAAGACTTCACCACCAACTGTGCTGGCTGGGGTTTCTGGGAGTTGCAGTTCAAAAACATCCGAGTAACAAAGGTTAAGAACCACTGGTTTATACTACCAGGAGATAAGATAGGCTTGATGTACATTGTAAGTGGGAAAATTAGGAGTGTGCAGAAGTCCACCGACCTGTTCTGCACTTGAAATAAGGATCATACGCATTAGAAAACATTCCAGTTTGCTACATCCCTGGGTCCATGACATCATGTGTCAATTTTCAGATCTTTTAAAGAAAAGAAAAGATTCTTGTGAATAGAGGGATGCAAGCATGTATGATCTAGAGAGGGGGCAATAACTGTGTGACCCATCTACTCAAAGCCAATACAACAATCATTCTTACAGTTCTGCAAATACTCAGTTTGAATAATGCAATAATAGTTCAGCAAAGTGTAGTCAATTTAGACTAGAGAACAAAGAAAAAAGAAGAGAAAAATTCATTCCAGACAGTGACACAAGTCTTTTTCTTCAGCATACAGTTCCACACCTTCCATAGTAGCTCTAAGGGACTTTATGTACCACATGGCAACCTCAGTCTGAGCCCTCCCTAGTGCCTTAGTGGTTGGAGTATCCAAGGGAGATGTTACGTTTTATTAAAAGGTTCAGCTGCCACTTACCTTCTCCTTTGGCAGCAGCAACTCGGTCTATTGTATTGCTTTTGATTTGCTTTCCTTAGTTCAAATTACTGACTATTTATTGAACTCAGAAAATGCCAATATGGATACAACAGATTTGTTGTGGTGCTGAAATGCTTTGGGCTTGCTCTTCTTTGCTCCACCATGTAGTTTCTGTAGAATCACACAAACACCCTGATCCCACCAGTTTTTGCACATTTACCCAAGGACACATGCCAAGGTTAACTATTCATCTCCTTTCTTGAGACAGCAGTTGAGAGATCACTAAGGCTGTAATTCTAGGGGCAAATCATGCTGAAATCTATGAAGGCATGTTCCACTTCAGAGGGAAGGGGCATATATGGTGTTAGAAGTCAAATTAACCCAAAAATGCCTTTTAATTATTTTTTAGTTATTCTTGGTTATTATACAGTATATGGTTAGATGAGGATTGGTTATTTCCATTTCTTTTCAGAAAGTACCAAAGAGGGTGGGGGGAAAACCCTATTTTTTCCACTGCCATAATTTTGCTAGTTATCAGCTACTAACAGACTCCCAGAGTGGATGAGAGATTAATTTTTAGGGGGTCTAGATAAACATCTGACAATCTTTCCACCAGTTTGCCGCTACTCCAGGAAATAGGATGGCACACTGTAATAAACCAGACCAACCAGAAATTGCTGTAAAATCACATGCTTATAAATCCAAATTTATAAAACTTATTTAGGTTTATTTCTAGAATGGAGACGAATAAAAAATGCATTTTTTGATAAAAGTAGCCAATTTGTTAATTATTCATCAATCGTATTCATCAAATAAGTCCCAAGAAACACGGATCAATGGATATTTCCCATTTTTATTCATCCTTTGTAATTAAAAACAACAACAAACCATTCTGCCTACCGGCCACCGATCACCTGATTGGTGGGCTGATAAGCAGCCACCCACCTCACATTCTACCCCTTCCTATCCCTACTTTAGCCCGCCCACCCCTGCCAAAACCCCATTACTGTAATCGCCGCTGCCACTGCCGAGGTCTCCATTTGGCCTCTGCAGCCATGGTGTGTAAAAAGGGAGACTGGGTGCACTTTGCAAAAGATGGTGGCTGTGGCTTCATTTAGGGATGGGGAAGTTGCAGCCATCATCTTTGCATAAGGCAGCCTGGATTCCCCTAGCGGCTGGGTGGGAGCGGGGGATGACAGTGGCAGCAGGGGGACAGGGCGGGTGTGTGTGTTTTTATTAACCCCCCATGAATTGACAAATAAATTCGCTATTCATTGCTTCATGGGGGCAACTTCATGCTTCGTCAGTCGTCAACTTTTGATGACTCACGAAGCAGGACGACTTGCCAAAATGATGAGTTGTCCCCATCTCTATTTGTTTCCAAAAAGAAGATACTTGTTTGTAAGGTAACCATGGAGAAATAGTTGATTTCCCTTTCTTCAATATTGTTATGAGAGAACACACATCTGCCTCACTAAGATTTTTAGTGGTGTGATAAATATTTGCATTGGGTCATCACTGACCTACTTCAAAGCTGCAGAGATGTAGCTCGCAGGTGGGGAAGACAGGTAGTGTCGTTTAGTTATTTAGTCATGTCTGACTCTTCATGACCCCATGGACCAGAGCACGCCAGGCCCTCCTGTCTTCCACTGCCTCCCGGAGTTCTGTCAAATTCATGTTGGTAGCTTCTATGACACTGTCCAACCATCTCTGTTGTCCCCTGCTCCTCTTGCCTTCACACTCTCACAACATCAGGGTCCTTTCCAGGGAGTCTTCTCTTTTCATGAGATGGCCAAAGTATTGAAGCCTCAGCTTCAGGATCTGTCCTTCCAGTGAGCACTCAGGGTTGATTTCCTCCAAAATGGATAGGTTTGTTCTCTTTGCACTCCAGGGAACTCTCAAGAATCTCCTCCAGCACCACAATTCAAAAGCATCAATTCTTCGTCGGTCAGCCTTCTTTATGGTCCAGCTCTCATTTCCATACGTCGCTACTGGAAAAATCATAGCTTTGACTATGTGGACCTTTGTCAGCAAGGTGATGTCTCTGCTTTTTAAGATGTTGTCTAGGATTGTCATCGCTTTCCTCCCAAGAAGCAGGCATCTTTTAATTTCTTGGCTGCTATCACCATCTGCAGTGATAATGGAGCCCAAGAAAGTAAAATCTGTCAGTGCCTCCATATCTTCCCCTTCTGTTTCCCAGGAGGTGATGGGACCAGTGGCCATGATCTTAGTTTTTTTGATGTTGAGTTTCAGACCGTATTTTGCACTCTCCTCTTTCACCCTCATTACGACGTTCTTTAATTCCTCCTCACTTTCTGCCATCAGAGTAGTATCATCTGCATATCGGAGGTTGTTGATATTTCTTCCGGCAATCTTAATTCCGGTTTGGGATTCCTCCAGTCCAGCCTTTTGCATGATGTATTCTGCATATAAGTTAAATAAGCAGGGAGACAATATACAGCCTAGTCATATTCCTTTCCCAATTTTGAACCAATCAGTTGTTCCATATCCAGTTCTAACTGTTGCTTCCTGTCCCACATATAGATTTCCCAGGAGATGGATAAGGTGGTGAGGCACTCCCATTTCTTTAAGGACTTGCCATAGTTTGCTGTGATCCACACAGTCAAAGGCTTTTGCATAGTCAATGAAGCAGAAGTAGATGTTTTTCTGGAACTCTCTGGCTTTCTCCATAATCCAGCGCATGTTAGCAATTTGGTCTCTCGTTCCTCTGCCCCTTCGAAATCCAGCTTATACTTCTGGAAGTTCTTGGTCCACATACTGCTGAAGCCTACCTTGTAGGATTTTGGGGATAACCTCACTAGCATGTGAAATGAGTGCAATCGTATTGTAGTTGGAGCATTCTTTGGCGCTGCCCTTCTTTGAGATTGGGATGTAGACTGATCTTTTCCAATCCTCTGGCCACTGTTGAATTTTCCAAACTTGCTGCCATATTGCGTGTAGCACCTTCACAGCATCATCTTTTAAGATTTTAAATAGTTCAACTGGAATGCCATCACCTCCACTGGCCTTGTTGTTAGCCATGCTTTCTAAGGCCCACTTGACTTCGTTCTCCAGGATGTATGGCTCAAGGTTAGCAACCACACTATCTGGGTTGACCGGGACATCCAGATCTTTCTGGTATAATTTCTCTGTGTATTCTTACCTCCTGTTTTTGATGTCTTCTAGTTCTGTTAGGTCCCTACCATTTTTGTCATTTATCATGTCCATCTTTGCACAAAATGTTCCTTTAATATCTCCCATTTTCTTGAATAGATCTCTGGTTTTTCCCTTTCTATTATTTTCCTCTATATCTTTGCACTGTTCATTTAAGAAGGCCCTCTTGTCTCTCCTTGCTATTCTTTGCAGTCTGTATACCATTTTCATTAACTTTCTCTGTCTCCCTTGCATTTTGTTTCCCCTCTCTTCTCTGCTATTTGTAAGGCCTCGCTTGACAGCCACTTTGCTTTCTTGCATTTCCTTTTCTTTGGGATAGTTTTTGTTGTTGCCTCCTGTACAATGTTACGAGCCTCCATCCATAGTTCTTCAGGCATTCTGTCCACCAAATCGAGTTCCTTAAATCTGTTCTTCACTTCCACTGTGTATTCAAAAGGGATTTAGTTTAGATTGTACCTTAGCCCAGTGGTTTTTCCTACTCTCTTCAGTTTAAGCTTGAATTTTGCTATGGGAAGCTGATGATCAGAGCCACAATCAGCTCCAGGTCTCATTTTTGCTGACTGTATAGAACTTCTCCATCTTTGGCTGCAGAGAACATAATCAATCTGATTTCGGTATTACCCCTTTGGTGATGTCCATGTGTAGAGTCTTGTATTGTTGGAAAAGAGTGTTTGTGATGACCAACTTGTTCTCTTGACAAAACTCTATTAGCCTTTGCCCTGCTTCATTTTGAACTCCAAGGCCAAACTTCCCTGTTGTTCCTTTTATCTCTTAACTCCCTACTTTAATATTCCAGTCCCCTATATGAGAAGAACATCTTTCTTTCGGGTTGGTGTTGTAAGTCTTCACAGAATTGTTCAATTTCAGCCTCTCCAGCATCGGTGGTTGGTGCATAAACCTGGTTTACTGTGATGTTGAAAGGTCTGCCTTGGATTTGTATTGAAATCATTCTATCATTTTTGAGACTGTATCCCAGTACAGCTTTCCCCACTCTTTTGTTGACTATGAGGGCTACTCCATTTCTTCTATGGGATTCTTGCCCACAATAGTAGATGTGGTAATCATCTGAATTGAATTTGGCCATTCCCGTCCATTTTATTTCACTGATGCCCAGGATGTTAGTGTTTATTCTTGCCATCTCCTGTTCGACAACATCCAGCTTACCAAGGTTCATAGGTCTTACATTCCAGGTTCCTATGCAGTATTTTTCTTTGCAGCATCGGACTTTCCTTTCTCTTCCAGGCGCATCCGCAGCTAAGCGTCCTTTCGGCTTTGGCCCAACTACTTCATTAGATCTTGAGCTACATGTACTTGTCCTCCACTCTTCCTCAGTAGCATGTTGGATGCCTTCCAACCTGAGGGACTCATCTTCCAGTGTCATATCTTTTAGCCTTCTGTTTCTGTTCATGGGGTTTTCTTGGCAAAGATACTGGAGTGGCTTACCAGTTCCTGCTCCAGGTAGATTGTGTTTAGTCACAAGTCTCCACTATGACCTGTCCGTCTTGGGTGTCCCTGCACGGCATAGCCCATTGCTTCTCTGAATTGCTCAAGCCCCTTTGCCATGACAAGGCAGCAACCTGTGAAGGGGAAGACAGCCATAATGGGAGTCATATCCCACCACATCTGAAGAACCTCAGGTTTGGCACTCCTGGAGTTGTCCTGCCTTCCTGTAAAGGTCATAGCCTGGCATTTATATGCCTCTCTAAGCTCTTCAGGTAGAATTAAGGTACAATAAATATCACAAGCACTAGCACTATCATCACCACCACCACCATCAGACTCCAGAGAAAACTTGTACATCTCAGTTCAATGGCTGTGTTCTGGCTAGACCTTATTTTACCTCCTACAGCCTTCCTGGGATTTTAAAATAAGGTATGTGACGTACTCCACATAACTCATACATTATATAGACTTGTTTTGAACCCAAAGGAATAGAATAAGGAGGGAGGGGATGAGAATAATAATAATGTCATTGTTGAGGAACAAAGCCTGAAGAAACATAATGCCTTTTTATTGAGCTGTCAAGTAAGGAAAAAGTGCAAAGTGTCTGGTGAAGAGAGCTGACAACATTGAAAAAAGAACAAGGATAGCCAGCAGCTTTGGGTGGGGGTGGGGGAGGATCAGAAATGGATTTTACAATGTCGCCAGAATCTGACACCTACCCATATGTAGATCATTCCTTGGGCAATCTTCAACTGTTTTGATCCTTCAATTTCTTCCCTTAAAACTGAGGCTCAATAAGGCAGCCATGCAAAAGGATCAATAACACCAATGTCAGTGTGGCATTTGATTAAGCAAATTCTTTCCTGGCTTATCATTAAAAATGCTGGATTCTCATTCTTAGAACTTAATTAATTCCTGTCTTTCTAATTTGATAACACTTACAGATTTGACTTGCATTTTAATTGCCAGCATTGCCCCCCCCTTTCTCTCTTTTTTTCTCCTCTCCACCTCAAGAATGTTAGTTTTAACAAGGATAGCTTCTTAAAGCTTCCTCCAACAAGGCTTTTGTTAATAAGGCTTTTGATAAATTCCCCTTTTTAAAGAAGTATATGGGTTCCATATTCCTGAATGCCCATCCTTTCTCATTCCCATCAAAGTCATCTCAGGAAGAACAACATCTGTTTTTATAAGAAGTCCTTGTGGAGATGTGCTGATTATATAATGGTGAGAGATAGTCCTTTGTTGTTTATTTATTTTTATTTTTCTTTTTTTTGTAAAAATGTACATACTAGCCGCCTAGAGTGGTCTTATACACCACATGGGCAGGGTACAAATCAAATCAAATCAAATAAATAAATAAATAAATAAAAGTACTGCTTAACATTAAAAGGATCTTGCCCTGCAAGGTGCAGAGCTGCCACAGCTGGGACACTTTGCCTGCCCCCCCCCTGGAGAATAGTGGTGCAGGCTGATGATGCCGCGCTCCAGGTGGGGACTTGAAGGCACAGACTTTAAAAGGCAGTTTCCGACATACCCAGTGTCACGTTCCCGCCTGCTCCTTGGTTGCAAGCAAAGGCACAAGCTACATGTCGTTCAGCTGCCACCAGTTGATTACATCAACTTTATTCACTATTAATGACAGAGGTCCAGGCAATGTATCATTTAAGAACCAAGTAGAAATTGTTTATTGTTACAGGTGGTAACAGTCCAGTCAATGTTGTTAACTCTCAACTAAACCACCTTCCTCCACTCTCAACCACCTAATCTTTTTTTCTCACACACGTAACTCTGCCCCACCAACTCTTATTGGTCCATGCAAATATCTACATAAATATTCATAAGCAGGGTGAACGCTACATCCCTCCCCCCTTAATTAGTTTGTTTTAGCAGGGGAAACTTAATGGTTTGCCCTCATAAACAAACAAAGGTTCATGGAAGAATGCAAATATTAACCTCTTACATTACTAAGGATACATACTATTATTTTTACTATCACTATACATTCTTCTTAGTTTATTTATATCCAAGCAAATTTTGCACTTTAAGCATATCCCATAACTATTACAAAAACAGAACAGTTAATATTGAACTCAGATTTTGAAAAATAGAATTTTTCTCTAGTCATCTGGCCTTTTAGACAAAGCGTCCACGACCACATTCTGAGATCCTTTTACACTGCAGATTTCAAAATCAAAGTCTTGCAAAATCAGCGCCCATCTCGTAAGTTCACTGCTATTAGATTTCATAGTTCTTAGCCACACCAAATTGGAATGGTCAGTGCAGAGGATGAATTTCCTTTCCCAAATGTACGGCTTCAGCTTTTACAGCATCCATACGATAGCTAGACACTCTTTTATGATATTGGATAAATGTCTCTCACTAGGTTGGAGTTTCTTGCTTATGTAAGTCACTGGATGAAGACTCTTGCTGTCATCTGTTTGGCACAGCATGGCTCCCTGTCCCACGTTCAATGTAGCCATGTAAACAATGAACTTGCGTTCGAAGTCTGGTGCAATAAGGACAACTTTGGAAGTCAGCACCCTATTCAGACTGTCAAAGACCACCTGGCATTCCAATGTCCACTGGATGTTTTCAGCTTGCTTCTTTCGGGTTAAGTTTGTTAACGGAAGAGCTATTTCACTAAACTGTGGAACAAAACATCTATAACATCCAGGTAACCCAAGGAATGCTTGGATTTTTTTAAAAAAAGTCGGGGTGGGCCAAGTATCAATAGTTTCTATCTTTCAGATGCTGACCAAAGAATTGGGAGATCCCTTGGAAGAGGAAAAAAATGGAGGGACTATGCATGGTAATCACCTACTTGGGGATTGAACTGGATACCATCCAGCAACCCAGTAGGTTGCTCAAAGATAAATTAATAGATCTTAGGATTCAAATCTGGGACCAATTACACCGTGCCAAGGTCACATTGAAGGAATTGCAAGAGTTTGTTGGACACCTCAACTTTGTCTGCAAGGTAATTGCACAAGGCAGGGCTTTTCTTAGACGGTTGTGTGAGGCCATGCAAGGGCTATCAAAGCCGCACCACAGGCAAAGACTCTTTGCAGTGATGAAAGAAGATCTGAGGGTTTGGTTGAGGTTCCTTGACAGTTTTAACGGAGTTTCATTTTGAGGGGATGAAATGCATTTGGGTGCAGAATTCCAGGTGCAATCAGACACAGCCGGGTCATCAGGTTAGGGCTATTTTTGAGGCAAATGGTGTGCAGGGGTGTGGCCAATGGAATGGCATGACTCAGAAGTCATCCAAGATCTTCCTATTTTGGAATTCTTCCCAATAGTTGGGGTGCTCTGGCTTAGAGTGCATATGTGGGCCAATTATGCTGTCACATTCTAGTGTGACAACCTGGCAGTGGTACATGTGATGAACACACTTTCATGAAGTTCAAGGAGTGCAAGCCTTTACACTGCACTGCTTGAGCTATAACATAGTTTTCCAGGCTCTCCGTGTGCCTGACATTAATAACATTCTGGCTGAGTTGATCATCAGATCAACTGGTTCAGAGCATTGGCACCAGGGGCACAAGCTCAGCCAAAGATATTCCCATAAGAGGTATGGAACCTTGGAGGACTGAAGCCAACAGGGCTATTAGTTTAGCTGTGGCACCCAGCAACATGCACAGCTACGCAGCTGCTTGTGAAGAATTTTTCACTTTTCATGGTAGGGAATGTTTGGGGAGACCATGGCCCATGACAGTTGACCACCTGAAGCAGTTTGTGGTGTACCTTCACCAAAAAAGTGAAGGTACACCACAGGTACCTGCACTATCCAACATTGGGTGTCGGCCCTGATATGTTATGCTAAGGTGCAGGGATGTCTGGATCCATCAAGTGATTTCCGCATGTGGAAAATGATTGAGGGTTGGAACAGAGAGTGGGGAAGACAGGAGGATAGATGCACTCCCATGTCCCCAAATTGTTTAGTCAAGTTAGGAAAAGCTTGGGTGACAGTTTGCAAGGACCCTTATGAGGTTATATCATTTAAGGCAGCTACAATCCTTGCATTTTGGGGGGCATTCAGAATTAGTGAGTTAGTGAGAACGTCTAAGGCAAACCTTTCTAGAATGGCATTACAGATGGAGGACTTAGAGGTCTCTGAAGACCAAGTCATAATTCATCTTCACTGATCTAAGACCGATCAGACAGGAAAAGGCCAAGTTATTGTGTTAGGGCATTGTTCATTTGGGGAGTTATATCTAGCTGGGGCTATTTCGGATTATGTTAAAGTACATGGGATGATGGCAGGGGAATTATTTTGCCATAATGACTCAGCACCACCATTAGAGCTGGCCTGGGGTCAGTGGTAAGATCCAGATATAAGAGTTCGACAGCCCAAGTTGTACAGAGATGATGGCGTTTATTTGTCTGATACAGAATAGGATCTTTTCCTGCAGGACATGCAAAGGGGCCTTGGGACTGAAATTTTTGGTGGTGGTGGCAGGCTTGGGTCTTATAAATAGCCCCATGCAGTGGCAGGTAGTGAGGGCAAGAGTTTGGGTGAGTTCCAGGATTACACCTGATGTGGGGAAAACATCCCATTTCCCTGTTAGGAGGAGGCAGTAGGGCCTGTGAGGGGGAGGATTTTAATGGGACCTCCCATGTAGCAGTTCACCTAGGGTCAGGAGGCTCAGTGGGCTAAGGCAATGGGGGTATCCCTATAATGAGGCAGCTGAAGATGTGCTATACAGATGACAGCATGATTCAGAGCCAGGAACTCGCCCTGCTTTAGCATGGTCTGGAGGTAAAAGGCATACTGGGTTTGGATAAATCTCACACTATGGTAGGCTCCATTATGAAAGGGGAATTTAGACTTAAATAGTCAATAAAGTTGTGGCCCAGTTTTAACTGAACTACTGTGTCTTGACTCTATAGTCCGGGCTGGGCGGGCAATGCCACAGCAGCATACAGAACAAACTTCCACAAGAATAAAATACAAAGAAGTGAAGATACAAATGATCACTTGATCAATAAAAGTAACACACATCATTAGATTAGACTTTAGAGGTGTGGTGGTAATATTAGGTAGCTGCCTAATGTACCCATAAAGAAGAAATTAGACACTTTAATAAGCAGCGGTGTTAGCAGATAAATCACGTTCTTTGAGAACTGCCTTTTCTCTTATCCCCAGTTTGAGTATTACATGTCCCTCATTGTTGATTCTCTGCCCGTTTGATATCACCAGAGAGCATTCCACAGACCGAGAGTTGTGAACTAGAGGCTCTTCTGAGGACCACATGACGCTACAGGAGATATCAACTGACCACTTGAGGTAACCTAGACCAAAGGTGCTAAAAGTTTTCTTTATCACAAATTTGGCTCAATAGCATGTTGGCAGTGAATGCAGTTCTTTCAGCTCCAATTGCCTGTGATGGTTGTTGGTGGAAAGATGTTTTCTCCTTTATTCTTCCTTCCAAAACAGATGGAACAGGATTCAGATAGCCGTAATCCCTTATTATGTGTAAACCATTCCAGAGACATCATACTCTCAGGCATGAAGTAGTGATACATTGTATGCATGAATATAAGGGCTCAACAGGAATTTTAAGAATCTAAACATCCTAATGCATATGAGCTATACAGAAATGCATGATGAGATAAAGTGGGATTTTGGTGGTAAATAAACCATGTAAAATAGTTCCTGATGAGTGATATTTTGCACAAGTGGCTAATTATAACAAAAAGGAGGTGGTTATGGCAGTATTTGGCACTGAAAAGCCATTTCTTTGAGCTAAAAGATGCCCCTGGCAGTTCCCACTGACTTCAGTAAGAATTGAGCATGTGTAAATGAAACCAAAGTTTGGCTAATAATAAATGTTCCACCAAACATTTTCTCCTCTGCAAGAGAGCAGTTCAGTTCTCTAGAATAGCAAGCTCTCCCTTATTCCTCAGCTCACTAGATAATAGGAGAGTGAAGGGATGGCAAAAAAAGGAAAATAAGAGATAGAGACCCAATTCAGGCATACACCTGAAACTCTTTGGGGCATAATGGGTGGTAGAGGTGGCAGGAGATGTGCATACACTCCATCATCCACTTCTCTACCATATCCAGGTCAGCAGCACTTTTGCATATTTAATACAAAGGTCTGCAAAAGACACTATAAGCATCACTCTTACAAACTTCTTTACAGGCATTCAAGTTAAGCCTGTGAAGACCTTGCTGGTTTCAGTTTTTAGACATCAGAGCAAGGCTTACAGATGCAACCCCATTCCTCCAATCATTCAGCCCTCGGTGATTTTAGGAATAATGCCGGAACAGGATACAAGAGAAGCCCTATAATACCTGAAAAGGATGGAAGAGAAGGCCTATTCAGTCAAGTAGATGGGGTCACCTAATTTAGGCTCTGTCCCTATCCACCGCTAGATTCAGCTCCATGCACTATCAGCATCCAGTTCCTGGTGGACAAATGAAAAGGGAATGTGGCCTTCAACAACAGACAGGAGTCAGTTATAGGGAACAAGTAACTCCCTTTCTGCAACAGCTTCATTGGCTACTGGTCCATTTCCAGTCACAATTTCAAGTTCTGGTTATGACCTAGAAAGCCCTATAAGACTTGAACCCAGGCTATCTAAAATACCATATTGACCAAAATCCTGCAGCTTAGTGTAGTAAATCATACTAGAGTTGGTCCATGAATCAGAGGGGATTTGTTGAGTCAACCCCTCCATAAGTCCCCTTGATTCAAAGGGGTCTATCACAGCTATGACTCACTTTATCAAAGTATGGCACACTTAGAGTAGACCTACTTGAACCAATGGAACTTAGGAAAGAGTTGACTCATTAAATCCCCATTAATTCAATGGATCTACTCTAGTGCAATAATGCTAGGCGACAGGATTTTGGCCACTGTCATGCTCATAAAGTTGGAGTAGATTGATTCTTTGTTTACTTGTCCTTGCTTTTCTGGAGTGATTTTTCAGGGTCCTTTAGGGCATCTGAAGTGCCAGAAAACATGGATAGGGAAATACAAACAATAAATCCAAAAGAGGCTTTCTCTTTCATGTAAAAGAAAAGGGGCAGTATACAAAAAAAGTGAAAACTAAACAGCCATCTCCAAAAGAACCTGAAATGAAAGAACTATGAAAAAAATATATCCTGTGACTATCCCTACTGGAGAGGCCATTATTATGGTTCTACCACTTTCAGTGATATATTCCATGGGGCCATAGGGGAGGGCCTTCTCTATGGCTGAACCCAGGCTCTGAACTCTTTTGCGCCTTCCCTGCATTTGTTCCACCAACAATGTTACCAAACTGGCCAGGTTTATACAACACCCTGCAGTGTCTCAATTTGTCTAGACATGTATGTGCATGCCACATACTGGGAAATGTGTCAGGCCAAGGAAAAATATAGGTTAAATACAGTGGCAGAGAAGAAATAGCCTCAGGTCCCAGGGTGAACCAAGCCCCCAAGAAGCAATGACAGCAATATAGCTTTAAACAACTCCTATCAGATTTAAATAGAAAACATGAATGTCTCAGCCAAAGAGTCCTCCTGTAAGGTGACCAGATAAATTAAATCACCTTCTTTCATTTTATGCTAAAATGATTGTCTGGAGGTGTGGGAAAGCAAACGTTCTAGAATGGTCTGCCCATTTTCTTCTATTTAGTCAAGTGACCTGCTCTATGTCCATTGTCCCTGAATTAGCCAGGTGAGAATATAATGACCAAAGCAAGGCAAGACACATGATAGACAAAGGGCCAGATCATTAGTCAGCCTGACCAAATGTATAAAAAGGCACACAGTAGCCATATTAGTTGTTCAGATCTGGTTCTGTAGGGAAGGCATTCTAATGAGACTGAAGAGAGTTAAGCACTGTCGACATTTATCTATTTTCTGTGAGTATTTTCCCAACACATTAGTGCTTCCTAATCTACACCCACTTTGTGTGTGTGTCTGTGTGTGTGTGTGTGATTGAGAGAGAAAGAGGGAAAGAGATTTCCTTTAAACCCTGTCAGCCATGCAAGTTTGCTTCTTTTGAGCTTGTACTTCCTCATATTAGTAATGTACTTCATTATGAATCTGTTACATTTGAATTTATTTATTTATTTATTTATTTATTGGACTTATATACCGCCCCATAGCTCTACAAGCACTCTCTGGGCGGTTTACAATTTTAATTATACAGGCTACACATTGCCCCCCCCCCAGCAAGCTGGGTACTCATTTTACCAACCTCAGAAGGATGGAAGGCTGAGTCAACCTTGAGCCGGCTACCTGGGATTTGAACCCCAGGTCGTGAGCACAGTTTTAGCTGCAGTACAGCGTTTTAACCACTGCGCCACGAGGCTAATTCTTTTGTGTTCAGTAAAATTCCCCTTCTGTGTGAATGTGATATAATCAGTCCAATCAGTGTCAAGACACAATATTGCCACAGTTCAAAGATCTCTTATGGGTGTGTCTCTGAACATGTGTGAGTGCAGGTCTGAGAACATATCTGGTGACAACAGATAAAGATCTTTGTATTTAGGCATTCCTTCAGCAATTAGTAGCCTCCAACCACTGGATTTTATCTGATGTTCTGGTATTCTCTCTTTTAAGATAAACTGGTAATCAGATTTGAACTATTATATTTTAAATGTTTTAATAATAGAGGAGTATAATTCTATTTTGATGTGTGTAACTGTATTGTGTTTGAATTTTGACATGTTTTAAACATATTGAAAGCCACCTTGTTTGCTGGATCTGATAAAATAAATGGTTGCCCACATTTGCTCTATCACTTTTGGTAGTGGTTCAGAAGGAAATTTTTCTACTCCTAACTGGAGTTGCCAGTGATTGAACCTGCTTGTGATCTACCACTGCGCTATGGCCCTTTCCCAGCTGAATTGGAGGAAGGCTTTGAGAGCTATACCTAGTCTTTGTGCATAGCCAAATAACCACCTATTGTTGGAGAAGAACAAGAGTGAGAAACAAGGAACAAAGGGGATTGGGCAACCATTTTCTCCTATACACACACACATGTGCCATTCCTTGAAAGTCTACAACAAACTTCAGTTTACTACAAAGGCTATTACGAGTACAGCTCCAGAGAATTCAATGTAGCTTTCCCCACAAAAGATGGAAGGACTGCCTGAGCATCACAAGGTATCATGTGTTGTGATCATATGAATCTGACAGCTGCCCTCCATGCTCTTGTTACTTTGAGATCAAGTTCTGCAGTATGCTCCACCTGCACTTGAAATTGGCTCAGAAACTCCAGCAGTTGTTGCAGAATAATCACAGCCAGTTTCCTGACAGGTGTGGGAAGACACACAGATATATTCAGCTTGTAACTATACAGGCTACCTGTTCATTTCTGAACCCAAAGGAAGGTGTTGGTTCAGACCTATGTATACTTAATTAGCTTGCATTCTGGCATATGGTAGTGAGTTTTTCTGTCCATACATGCTCACCTGTGAAGTGAATCAGTGGGAGGGGTGGCCTCCGCTACTTATAGTCTTCTCCTATTCAGTTTTTTCTCGGGCTCTATGATCACTGCAGATGGGGACAGCAACCAAGAAATTAAAAGATGCCTGCTTCTTGGGAGGAAAGTGATGGCAAACCTAGACAGCATCTTAAAAAGCAGAGACATCACCTTGCCGACAAAGGCCTGCATAGTTAAAGCTATGGTTTTTCCAGTAGTGATGTATGGAAGTGAGAGCTAGACCATAAAGAAGGCTGAACACTGAAGAATTGATGCTTTTGAATTGTTGTGCTGGAGGAGGCTCTTAAGAGTCTCCTGGACTGCAAAGAGAACAAACCTATCAATTCTGAAGGAAATCAACCCTGAGTGCTCACTGGAAGGACAGATCCTGAAGCTGAGGCTCCAGTACTTTGGCCATCTCATGAGAAGAGAAGAATCCCTGGAAAAAACCCTGCTGTTAGGAAAGAGTGACAGCAAGAGGAGAAGAGGACAACAGAGAACGAGATGGTTGGACAGTGTCATCGAAGCTAGCAACATGACTTTGACCAAACTCCGGAAAGCAGTGAAAGACAGGAGGGCCTGGCGTTCTCTGGTCCATGGGGTTATGAAGAGTCCGATGTTTGTTTGGTCATCTGTTGGAGAAGAACAAGAGTGAGAAACAAGGAACAAAGGGGATTGGGCAACCAATCAACAAACAACAAACAACAATTTAGTTTTTTGTTATATATCTTCCCCAGTTCATACAAACTTTTGAATATATTGTTCATTCTACCCAGATACAATTGTTATGTGTTTGTTGGTCTGCTGTTAAATCAGTCCAGGAAATATAAAAGCCACTTTTGCAATTGCTTTCTGCATTGTGGTTTTAATTCAGTTGGATCTAGTCCCCACTTCGGTCTGTCTTGGATCCTATTCAAGTGTCATAAAATACACAAGGAAAGTTTATCTAAAGAGGAAAGTGCTCAACCCATTCTGTCCTCATTCTCATGGCCTTCCTATGTGCAGAGAGCAATCTTTAAGTCATGAAATTACAGACTTGTGTATATTGTTTTCTTTCCTGCACACCTATTACCTACCAACAAAAACGGTCAGCAGCAACAAACAGTTGTCACCAATCAAAAAGAGAGAGGAAGAGAACACTCAGCAGAAAGGCAGGGCTGTCTTTGAATTTCAAAAGCTGAAAGGACTGACTGGTTAGCACTGGATAGACAGACAATTATCTCAGCCCAGAGAAGGCCCTCTCCATCATTTAAACTACAGACAGCATGTGAGGTTGCAAATAAAACTCCAACATCATCAACCCTACTTTCTCCAGCCCTTGGAAACTTGGAACATTATGTTTAAACATGAATTAGTTAAAGCTAAATATTGGGGAATTAACTTGTTGCAATTGAGATTGAGAAATAAAACTATTTAGTTCATTAAATTAACAGACAATTTTGCAGCCACCTATGCCCAACTCAGTTGTGTCTCCAGTAACTGGCTGAGTCTTCTTCTCCAAAATAATGAGAACTTTAGGGGAGGAACCATGGAAATAATTCTAGTTTCATCTTACACAAATACTTCTGGGTATTTGTGTAAGATGAAATACTTCCAATAACATTATTTTTCTAACACTATTCATGGGAAACTGACGCTGATAGATAGATAGATTAGATAGATAGATAGATAGATAGATAGATAGATAGATAGATAGATAGATAGATAGATAGATAGATAGATAGATAGATAGATAGATAGATAGATAGATAGATAGATAGATAGATAGATAGATAGATAGATTCTATATATACATACTCTCTCTCTCTGTATACACACACACAAACACACACACATATTCCAGTTGTAGATAGTATTTTTGAACAAATCTGCATGCAGTATAAGTTGGTCACTAAGAAATTTGTTGGCACTTTGGATGTGATAGTATGATTTTTAAGGCAATTAGGCTAAGGGTATTGTTTTGAAGCGAGTGGAAACTGACTTATAGTGAGCCTAGTAGGGTTTTCAAGGTGAGATATTTAACATTGAGTGTTTTTACCAGTTCCATTCACTCCCCCAGTGAATTTTTATGGCTAAGTAAGGATTTGGACCCAGGATTGCTGCATCCTAATCCATCACTCTGTTTGCTGCCCCACATGTGGTAGCCTTTATACAATAGGAATGATTCTTAGCAATTGAGTTCTTGGTTTCTTGGGAAGACCAAGAGCTATTATGGCTTATATATATATTAGAGTTGGAATATATCTGTAGTGTAGAGGTTGACTTATGCATTATAAATTTCAGTGGGGAATGGAGGTAAACTTTCTTTTTCTTTTTCCTTGAAAAATGGGAGTTTAGAGTACCATGTGGGGGGTGGACGGGAAATACTCCAAACGAATATTCTTAATGAGTAAAGGTCTTGAAAATACTTTTCTTCACATTTTACTTTTAAGTCAATGAATTTCCAGAGCCTTTTAGAGCTTTAAGATTTAAAGCTTTTTTTCTAGCATGAGCCTAAAAAGTAATGAATTTAAGCTTCAAAAAGTAATGAATTAAAAGTTAACATGTTAATTTTAATATAGCATTTCCAAATTCTGCCTTCCCATGCCTACGTTTCTCTACTCTTTTCCGTTCTGCACAGTGATACAAATGTCCAGGAGACATTGATGAGGAACAGAGTCAAGACTTGAGACTAGGTGGCTTGATAACTCTAAAAGGGCAGTTAAATATTCAAGATGTCAATAGGTGCACTAGCTGTGAAACCAATTCAGTATTTGATTTGAAGAGAAACTCTTATTTTAATTTGATATAATTTTCTTTACTAGGACTGTCTGTTTTAATGTTATGTTGTTTCAATTAGCTGTGGCTTTTACAACACTTAGAAAATTACTTTTAAACTGAATCTGTTACTGGCATAACACAAAGCCTTCAAAGTAGTTTGAAATTATTATAATTATACTTTTTAAAATATTTTTTTAATCTCTCCAGTGTTAATATGGTGATTGCTGTGAATGCTGTTGCTTCAATATGCACAATAAAGCGTGAGGCAGCAACACGATACATGATGTTCCTTTCCCACTTTTTTATAATAGTGATTATAAAAGGTACATTAAAAAATATATACCACTGCAGCAAAAAAAGAAATGGAGTTATCCCTTGTTACTGTCATAATATAATTTAGTTATAAATTTGCTACTGAGAAAATAAATTTAACCACAAATAAGAATTGAGATGATGGCACATAATCATTATTTTTTGTTAACTAGTTGTTTTAAACTAGTTATTCTAAGCTCTGATTCCCCCCCACCCCCATCCCCAAGTATTGGGGGTGGGAGGAAGACTCATTTATCAGTGATATTCCTTTGTAGTGTACATAAACCACTTCATTTCCCAAATGAACCTGGATTTCAGGGCCCAATTACACTGCTGAAATAAACTGAGCACTAGTTCGGGGTTTTATAAATTGGGTTTACCCATGTGGTTTTAGTTCCACTTTGTACATCCTCATGGTCAGCGATGGCGGTGGCCACATCAAGGAGCTCAAGCAGCAGGAAGGGTTGGTTGGCTGGGATGGAGCTGAGCTGCTGCCTCTTTTGTTTGGCTGGCCAAAGGGAAAGTCCTAGCTCAAAGGCCTTCTGCAGCTGGTTGTTGTGGGTTTTTCAGGCTCTTTGGCCATGTTCTGAAGGTTGTTCTTCCTAACGTTTCACCAGTCACTGTGGCCGGCATCTTCAGAGGACATTAGGAAGAATAACCTTCAGATCACGGCCAAAGAGCCCGAAAAACCCACAACAACCATTAGATCCTGGCCGTGAAAGCCTTCGTGAATACATTGCCTTCTGCAGCTGTTGGGCTAGGTTATGTGGATAAGGAAATTAGGGCAAGTGGCTCAGATTGGAGGCACTTGCAAGCCAACCAACACTTGTAAGTCAAAAGGTCTTCCTCCTCCTTATCAGTGTATGTATTCACACATATGTTTGCACATTGCCTGCCTGCATGATGTCTCCTCAATTTCCACCTTCACCTTTCCTTCTGCTTCTCCATTTTGCCTACTGAAGCTGCTTTCTTTGTGGCCACCTCCCTTGTCTCCCTTTCCATTGCAATGCCAGTCTCCGGTTTGCATTCTCGCGGGCGGGGGGGGGGAAGAGGAGAGGTTCAAAGAGAGGTAAAACAATTCATTCCCCCCCTCCATTGGACTTGGCACATGTTTTGGCAGACCTCCAAGACACCATTAATACACTGACACAGGCTTTCACACTTGCAAAAAAATTCAAAATGAATCAGATTCACTAGTGAGTTAAAATCAACAACCCCTTCCTGTCTGTTTAAAATAGCTCCCTTTCTAAAACAATGTGCGCTGAGCTGTGCATGTTGTAAATGGATATTTTAAAATCAATTTCAAACCTGCTTAATCTAATTCAAAAGCAAGGGTGTTTTTTGTTTTGTTTTTTGTTTTTTGTTTTAAGTGTAGCTGCACTCTCAGTTTTTTTCTTTAGTAGATCTATTTTCTGTGTGCACTTGTAAAAGAATCCTAGAGAACAAGGCTGTAGTTTGTGTTCAGACGTTGCATTAGCAACTGAAATAAAGAAAATAGCAGTTAACAAATAGGCTGGATAAATCCAGTTTCCACTGCAGTTATTGGCATTTAAGATGGTTGAACCACTATTATTTTAAAGGAAATAACTGAAACTCGTTTAAGGCCAACCTTATGAAATGAAGATAGTACATTGCTTATATATCAGTGCTCTTTTTTCAGGTGGTATCTTCAAGAATGTCCATTTTTATTCCAATTAGCAAGGGAAATTAGTATCTAATAGTTTCTGAACCTTGGACCATTGTAAAGCCAATAACATATCCAAAGCCATGTATACTGTATAGACTGAAGAATATTACTTTTAGTGGAAGATATTTTCTTAAAGGAAAGGAAATAGGGTATCTTCTTTAGAAAGAGGAGCATTTTTTCAGGAAAGAGGGAGGCAAGACATTTTTGTCAATTATTTTTTTGCATCCTGGCTCTCCAACTGTATCAAGACTCTAAAACATATTTTGACTCACAGTTATTCTTCATTTAGAGCCTATTATTCTCCCATTATATGCCACAATGCATACATATGCAGAACCATAAACACTTCTCATGTTAAATTGCTGCTTATTTCAGGGTCATACTATATATTGCATTAATTACTTGCAGCTTTCCCCCTCAGTCTTTTATTTACACCACTGCCAACAATGGAGGCTTCTCCTTTCTCTTTTAACCGTCAGGGTGGCAAGGTCAGCAGCATCACATTTTCTTATATTCGAGGCCAAAACCTGAATCTAGAAGGCAGGTTCTTGCAATGTCGCAGGACTTGGCCCTTCTCATGTCACAGAGACAGGACAGAGTCTGAAGGCTGGCTGAGAATGAATAGAAATGTGTATTAAGGCTTTGATGACTCACCTCACACAAGTTTTGCCTCTTCCTTCATCACATGACCTGAGACTTGTCTCCTTACCTGGAGAACCAGTGAAGAATGATAATTCCCAAGAACCTCAGGCATCACCCTGTGATCTCATAACTCTATGCCTTCTGGTGATGAACTCCTGAACGGATGTGGCTAAAAAAGAGAGAATTAGATCCCTACAATGAAGGACCCCAATCTGGATCATGATCCTTCATGTTTACTTTGGCGCAAATGAAACTTAGCAACTTGATCAACACCTCATTAGTTAGTGGTAATTTGCCATAGTGAGTTCTGGAACTATGAAGTATAAATCACTAAAAAATTATGGCTACTGAATTCTTCATTTTCATTGATTTAGGCTGCCTCAACTCAATAAGACACCTTGATGAGAATTTTTTAAACTCTGTGAGGTTCCTCACTGCCAGGTGAGAGCTAGACCAGGAACGCTATCTTTTTCCTGCTCATATTTCTATAATTTAAAGAAACTGCACAATAGCAGTATCCTTTGAGAAGCAAAACACACCCACATAAACAAAGCACATACAAAAGGGCTGATTGGTTGTTTTAAAAAATGTGCATAACCCATCTGCTGCTTCTAATCCTTAAAGGTCCAACAAAGCAGCAGTGGTTGTCATTTTATGCAATTTGCATTATCTGTATTAAAGTGTTGGGTGCAGGGACACCCAAGACGGACAGGACATAGTGGAGAGTTCCGACTAAACGCAATCCACCTGGAGTAGGAAATGGCAAGCCACTCCAGTATCTTTGCCAAGAACGCCCCATGATCAGAAACAAAAGGCTAAAAGATATGACGCTGGAAGATGGGCCCCTCAGGTCGGAAGGCGTCCAACATGCTACTGAGGAAGAGCGGAGGACAAGTACAAGTAGCTCCAGAGCTAATGAAGTGGTTGGGCCAAAGCCGAAAGGACGCTCAGCTGTGGACGTGCCTGGAAGTGAAAGGAAAATCCAATGCTGCAAAGAAAAATACTGCATAGGAACCTGGAATGTAAGATCTATGAACATTGGGAAGCTGGAGGTGGTCAAACAGGAGATGGCAAGAATAAACATCGACATCCTGGGCATCAGTGAACTAAAATGGACAGGAATGGGCGAATTCAGCTCAGATGATTATCATATCTACTATTGTGGACAAGAATCCCGTAGAAGGAATGGAGTAGCCCTCATAGTCAACAAAAGAGTGGGAAAAGCTGTAATGGGATACAATCTCAAAAATGATAGAATGATGTCAATACGAATCCAAGGCAGACCATTCAACATCACAATAATCCAAGTTTATGCACCAACCAGCATTGCTGAGGAGACTGAAATTGAACAATTCTATGAAGATTTACAACACCTTCTAGAACTGACACCAAAGAAAGATGTTCTTCTCATTCTAGGGGACTGGAATGCTAAAGTAGGGAGCCAAGAGATAAAAGGAACAACAGGGAAGTTTGGCCTTGGAGTTCAGAACGAAGCAGGACAAAGGCTAATAGAGTTTTGTCAAGAGAATAAGCTGGTCATCACAAACACTCTTTTCCAACAACACAAGAGGCGACTCTATACATGGAAATCACCAGATGGGCAATATCGAAATCAGATTGATTATATTCTCTGCAGCCAAAGATGGAGAAGCTCTATACAGTCAGCAAAAACAAGACCTGGAGCTGACTGCGGTTCTGATCATCAGCTTCTCATAGCAAAATTCAAGCTTAGACTGAAGAGATTAGGAAAAACCACTGGGCCACTCAGGTATAATCTAAACCAAATCCCTTATGAATACACAGTGGAAGTAAAGAACAGATTTAAGGAACTAGATTTGGTGGACAGAGTGCCTGAAGAACTTTGGATAGAGGCTCGTAACATTGTCCAGGAGGCAGCAACGAAAACCATCCCAAAGAAAAGGAAATGCAAGAAAGCAAAGTGGCTGTCCAACGAGGCCTTAGAAATAGCAGAGAGGAGAAGGGAAGCAAAATGCAAGGGAGATAGGGAAAGTTACAGAAACTTGAATTCAGACTTCCAAAGAATAGCAAGGAGAGACAAGACGGCCTTCTTAAATGAACAATGCAAAGAAATAGAGGAAGATAACAGAAAAGGAAAGACCAGAGATCTGTTCAGGAAAATTGGAGATATTAGAGGAACATTTTGCGCAAAGATGAACATGATAAAAGACAAAAATGGGAGGGACCTAACAGAAGCAGAAGACGTCAAGAAGAGGTGGCAAGAATACACAGAGGAATTATATCAGAAAGATGTGGATATCCCGGACAACCCAGACAATGTAGTTGCTGACCTTGAGCCAGACATCCTGGAGAGCGAAGTCAAGTGGGCCTTAGAAAGCCTGGCTAACAACAAGGCCAGTGGAGGTGATGGCATTCCAGTTGAACTATTTAAAATCTTGAAAGATGATGTTGTTAAGGTGCTACATTCAATATGCCAGCAAGTTTGGAAAACTCAACAGTGGCCAGAGGATTGGAAAAGATCAGTCTACATCCCAATCCCAAAGAAAGGCAGTGCCAAAGAATGCTCCAGCTACCGTACAATTGCACTCATTTCGCACGCTAGCAAGGTTATGCTCAAAATCCTCCAAGGTAGGCTTCAGCAGTATGTGGACCGAGAACTCCCAGAAGTACAAGCTGGATTCCGAAGAGGCAGAGGAACTCAAGACCAAATTGCTAACTTGCGCTGGATTATGGAGAAAGCCAGAGAGTTCCAGAAAAATATCTACTTCTGCTTCATTGACTATGCGAAAGCCTTTGACTGTGTGGACCACAGCAAACTATGGCAAGTTCTTAAAGAAATGGGAGTGCCTGACCACTTTATCTGTCTCCTGAGAAACCTATATGTGGGACAGGAAGCAACAGTTAGAACTGGTCATGGAACAACTGAGTGGTTCAAAATTGAGAAAGGAGTACGGCAAGGCTGTATATTGTCCCCCAGCTTATTTAACTTATATGCAGAATACATCATGCAGAAGGCTGGACTGGAAGAAACCCAAGCCAGAATTAAGATTGCCAGAAGAAATATCAACAACCTCCGATATGCAGATGATACCACTCTGATGGCAGAAAGTGAGGAGGAATTAAAGAACCTTGTAATGAGAGTGAAAGAGGAGAGTGCAAAAAACGGTCTGAAACTCAACATCAAAAAAACTAAGATCATGGCCACTGGTCCCATCACCTCCTGGGAAATAGAAGGGGAAGATATGGAGGCAGTGTCAAATTTTATCTTCCTGGGCTCCATGCTCACTGCAGATGGAGACAGCAGCCCTGAAATTAAAAGGCGCCTTCTTCTTGGGAGGAAAGCGATGACAAATCTGGACAGCATCTTGAAAAGCAGAGACATCACCTTGCCAACAAAAGTCCGAATAGTCAAAGCTATGGTTTTTCCTGTCGTGATGTATGGAAGTGAGAGCTGGACCATAAAGAAAGCAGACCGCCAAAGAATTGATGCCTTTGAATTGTGGTGCTGGAGGAGGCTCTTGAGAATCCCCTGGACTGCAAGGAGAACAAACCTATCAGTTCTAAAGGAAATCAACCCTGAGTGCTCACTGGAAGGACAGATCCTGAAGCTGAGGCTCCAGTACTTTGGCCATCTAATGAGAAGAAAAGACTCCCTGGAAAAGACCCTGATGTTGGGAAAGTGTGATGGCAAGAGGAGAAGGGGTCGACCGAGGATGAGATGGCTGGACAGTGTCTGCGAAGGAACCAACATGAACCTGACACAACTCCGGGAGGCAGTAGAAGACAGGAGGGCCTGGCGTGCTCTGGTCCATGGGGTCACGAAGAGTCGGACACGACTAAACGACTAAACACACACATTATTTGCACCTCATATTGTGTTGTCACCTCACGTTGAGAGCATTTCCAAATACCTCACCCTTTCCCAGGGCAAGTAGGAGAATTTTGTGGTTTCTCATCTTGGCATGTAAGGACAAGACAAATAAATACTTATGTCCTTATCCAGATGTTCAAACTCAACACATGGATGTTGGGGGATGGAGCTAGTTCCTGTGTGACATCAGAAATGAGGTCAGCAAAATGGTGTTGCTGTCCCTTTGGTACACACAACCTCTTTCTTGAATGTAACATGAAATATGAGATGCACAAAGACATACTTTGTTCTTAAAAGCATGGGTTTATTTTAAATACAATAATAAATTGACATGGGAGACCATTATTATCTCTACTCCCTGCAGACATTTTAAAGCAAGGAAAGCTGCCGGAAGCAGCCTGTTTATTTATTTATCCCACCTATTAGCAATATACTTTAAGGACTCCTCACAATCAACAGGAGTAATAAAAAGAACCAAACAGCATATAACAAGAACAGTAGCAAACTCAAACAGCTAAGGTAATAAAAGCTCCCAAATTTAACAGGAGCAGTATAAAAATAAATTTGGCTAATTTATTAAAAGTTTTAGGAACATAGCTATCAGAGGTCTTCATCTGACACAAGATATAGCCTCATATCCAAGCCTTTTTGGAGAGCGAGAAGTACAGTCATGAACCACTGGGAACCACCTATCAAGAGTATCCCTACCATTAGGCAGGGGAGTACAACTGTTTCAGGTGATAGATGTGGAAAAATAACAGTGCTTCCTCCTTCTGAATTATTCAAGTTGGGGTGTATGATGTTATCACTTTCTTTGAAGGAAATGTCTATGGCAGTCCAGCTTGCTTCTTGGTGGGTATGGGGGTGTCTACAATTGAAGGGAATCCTGTCCTTTGCCTTGGGTAGTGAAGCTATTTGGACGACCATGCCACCTCCCTAACTTCAGAGGATAGGCTTCTGGAAAAAAAAAACCTCCAATGATGAGTTCAGTACACAAGAGACATAGAGAAAAAGGAAGTACCGAAATATCAAATCTTTAATGTAAACACTAACACTTTAAGTTTTTAATGGACATTCACAGACATGTGACTTTTCCACACAGTGGATCATGTTTAGGATAGCTAGATCAGCAGTATCCTGTTTTCTGAGACTGAACCAAAACCTAATATAAGGAGACCAGTCTTTGTGACATCATAATAGTATTGTTGTTATTAAGTTGTTTCTGACTCTTTGTGACTCCATGGACCAGAGCACGGCGGGCTCTCCTGTCTTCCACTGCCTCCCGGAGTTGTGTCAAATTCATGTTGGTTGCTTCGATTACATTGTCCAACCATCTCATCCTCTGTCGTCCCCTTCTCCTCTTGCCCTCACACTTTCCTAACATCAGCGTCTTTTCCAGGGAGTCTTCTCTTCTCATGAGATGGCCAAAGTATTGGAGCCTCAGCTTCAGGATCTGTCCTTCCAGTGAGCACTCAGGGTTGATTTATTTCAAAATGGAGAGGTTTGTTCTCTTTGCAGTTCAGGGGACTCTCAAGAGTCTCCTCCAGCACCATAATTCAAAAACATCAATTCTTCGGTGGTCAGCCTTCTTTATGGTACAGCTTTCACTTCCATACATTGCTACTGGAAAAACCATAGCTTTGACTATGTGGACCTTTGTTGGCAAGGTGATGTCTCTGCTTTTTAAGATGTTGTTCATAGATCTTCTATTCCAGGTTCTTACGCAGTAACTTTCTTTGCAGCATCAGACTTTCCTTTCTCTTCCAGGCGCATCCGCAGCTGAGCGTCCTTTCGGCTTTGGCCCAACCACTTCATTAGCTCTGGAGCTACTTGTACTTGTCCTCCACTCTTCCTCAGTAGCATGTTGGACACCTTCTGATCTGAGGGGCTCATCTTCCAGCATTGTATCTTTTAGCCTTTTTTTTTTCTGTCCATGGAGTTTTCTTGGCAATGATATTGGAGTGGCTTGCCAGTTCCTGCTCTAGGTGGATCGTGTTTAGTCAGAACTCTCCACTGTGACGGCATAGCCCATAGCTTCTCTGAATTACTCAAGTCCCTTCGCCACGACAAGGCACCAATCCGTGAAGGGGCAGCAATCTGTGAAGGAAATTATAACAGGCTATCATAATGGCAGCCTGTTATAATTTCAAAGAAGCAAGACAGGCAAATGTTGGGAGTGGAAGTGAAGTTGTTTCTGGATCACTTGATTATGGAAATGAACCTGTAAGAAATCTGGATGAATGGGCTCAAAATCTGAGTAAAGACAGACTGATGTGGTTACATTGCAACCCAGAGTCAGTGAGGTGGCAGCAATGAATTTGAAGAAGGAAGTATTATGGCAAAATTAGGGCTCACAAAGTTGATGCATTGGGAAAGTCAGAAGAGATGATGACACCATCTGCACTCACCTTAGACTCTGTTTTCTTAAAGCTCAGCTGAAGTATTTGCAATAGTATGGGAGATATTTTTCCAGCAACAATATGTTCTGAGCTTTCCCTATGGTGATGTGGAATGCTATACTCTGAAATGAGGAACTGTGATCTATTAATTTTATGAAAGCCCTACTTCTGGAGGAGATAAAAACTGCTAAAACTATTTTATTGACCTGGATCAGCACTACTATCTACAGTGCTGGATACTTCGTGTGAGGCTAACTATAGTGATGATCACAATGAGCATCTCCACTTTGATATTCACTATGTCCTGCACTGCTGGCTGAGAAGGCAGCTGCCCATCTAAAACATGAGGCCACAGCAAAGCAGTGTTGGGAAGGGATGATATTGAGGAACTGAGAAAAGAGGAAAAAAATGCTTAAGGACCTGTCTGAGAAATGGAGTGCATCAAGAGGTGAAGTTGATGCCTGTGAGCAGGGGGCTTGTTTGGGTAGGAAGTTTTCCTCCTATTGATCTGAAATCTGCAGGGATGTTCTAAAACCCCACTTTCAAGCTTGAAAATGATGGCTAGGACACTCACAATTTTATCAAGAATTCATACTCGCCTACAGGATATCTCTCTCTCTATATATATATATGCACGTCTCTGGTTTCAGAATCAACATAATCAACTCCAGTAGTCTGCCAAGGGGAAAGAAGATCCTGAAATTTAGGAGTCTGTGTTAAGTTTGTTTAACAAAAGTGCATGGGGAAACTTCAAAGGAGATCAAAATAATGCTTTGAAGTTTCATGATGCATCAGCCGTTTGCTTTTTTGAGACAGAAAAAGAAATGTGAGCTCTTATTTTAAGGTCAGTTTCTCAGTTTGCTATTATGAGATTGCAGGCTGCTGTGCTACAACACAAGAATGCTTAGAATAATAGGGAAAGTAATAACTACATTAAATTAGAATGGTAGTTGCTGTTTCCTAACTTTCAAGCTACATTTTCCCCAGGTCATTTTTCCCCAAGGGTAAATTATCAAGAAAGGAGGGGGACAAAGCAGTCAAGCTCAGGCAATTCATTCATCTTGGGTACTAGGAATTCTCAGCTGTTCACTTTTGCCAATAACATTTCACAGTGTGTGCTAACAAAGTAACATTTCCATGTACTGCATCCTGAATTTTAATATATTTGGAGGCAATGCATTCTGAAAACAACCTTACTGCCTGTGATTTTCAGGCAAGGACAGTGTCCATCTGCTCCTGGGTAAATCAGTGGGAGTCAACCACATAATGTCTTCCATCTGTAACATTCTAGGATACGTCACTACCTGAAGCAGTCAAGATGTGAAATTTTGTATGTATAGTTAAAATAATTAAGGAGGATATGGAAGAAACAGCCCTGAAAATGGAAGTGGTTTTAAAATTAAGGCTTGAACAATAGTTTATGATAGTCATTGCAAAACAAGTGGCTCGCTTCAGCCAAGCAAGGTCACTCTACCATAACAATCCTAGCAGTTGAGTTTGTATTACAAAGGATGCCAGGAGAACACTGTCAGAAGGGAGAAATCTCTGCTAGGGGGAGGAGATATATATATAGCTGCATTTCAAGCTACATTTTCCCCAGGTCATTTTTTCCCAAGGGTAAATTATCAAGAAAGCAGGGGGACAAAGCATATTGTATATGCTGATGTGGTTTTATAATTGCTTCTGCTCTAATCTTTCAATTGCATAGTTTGTTAAGATACGTTTCATAGATGTGACTTAATTGATTGTTAAACTTCTATAATGTAGAAGATATGTCTTGGTAACACTTTTTTATGAAGTCTTTTGTAATACTTTAAATACATTATTATTATTTCATTTTGAAATACCATATTAATTTTTGTTAGAGCATTTTTAAGGTTTGTTAAGATAGTTACTTATATTTCTCATTTAGTTCTTTAAGTTTTTACAGTCACAGTTTTATAATATAGTATTAGACTTTTATAATTAAGTTTTGTGAATATTCAATAGACAACTGTATAACACAATTATATCTGCTTGCATATGCCTATTCGGTAAAAGGAAGAAAAGCAGAGACTTTTTGGACATTCAGTTTATCTGTGTCACATGAAAAAAATAAATTAGAATGATATTCAGAAGAAGGAATAATTATAGTAGGTGTAAAATATTCCTCTGGGTCACACTGAGATTAACTCTTTTGAAATAAATGCCAGCTTTGATGGATGCAGGCTTCTGATTTTTCCCTAGAGGTCTATAAAATTCTTTAGGTCCCCTGAGGGTGTGTTTAGGCATCAGAATCTCTGACCTGACTAAGCTAAATAAGCATCATGATGTTTTCCCGTTCTGGACTGTGCTTTTTTCTTATCATTGTTTTTATGACATAGATGGAAATGAAAGACAGGGAAACAATGCCCTTTTTGAAACTTACAGCCTAAAATGAATGCTTCATGGTAAAGCTACCACTGTCTTGTCATCAGTTTAAAAATAATCATTGAACGTACTTGATAGAAATTGTTCACTGCACAAAGGGACAGTGCTTTTCATCTTTCTGTTTTTCCCTGTCCTCTAACTAGGGCTGGCCCTTCTGTAAAGTGATGTGGAACTGCTGCTAGAGATGTCATGTTCCAGAAGAAATGCCCTTTCCCTCCCATCTCCTTCTCTTCATCTTGTTCTAACAAATGAGCTGGGGCACAGGCAGCATTTCCACAGTTTGCTTTCAGTGTTTTCTGCAGGGTAACTTTGCCGTACGCCACACTAAAATTGGCAGGGACCTGTAGGTGAGATTTGCTGAGTACTTCTATGTCCGACACTGGCTTCAGCTGAATATAACTTCAGCTCTTTCTCTCTTACCTACTTAAAGCAGCAAAATCAACAACAACTTTGCTAGATCTGTGAATAGAAGAAGAACTCTGCTGGATGAGATCAAAGGGTCATCCGGCCTCATATCCACAGTGCTTCAACCTCTGCTTCCAGCAAGCCTACTAATACAAAGACAACAGCCCTCTTCCCCGTCTCCCTTGTTTCCCCTCCAGCAAGTGATATCCCAGGGCATACTGCCTCTGGAGCTAAAGATTTTCTTCAGCTTGCATGTTAACAGTCAGTGATAGGCCTATCTCACTTGTACAAATATGTCTGAACCAATCCCCTCCTAAGGCCTGTCTGTGCCAGTGGTTATTTCCACATCTTGAGGCAATGCAAACTACACTCTTATGTGCACTTACAATTTTGTTGCTTTCTCTGAATTCCACTTGCATTTTCTTCCTGTCCTTGGTTGGCACTGAGCTGCAAAATTCATTTTCTTTCTGTTCTGAAATTCATACCTATGCATTTAATCTCATTTATAGCTTCTCTCCTTAACAAAAATATAATTTTGCTAATTTTTCCATAGTCTCAACAACAGGTGGTTTAAACAAATAAGAGTTTATTAAAACATGGACAGGGGTTCCAATAAGGTTTGTCTGTTTGATTTTAATGAGGAGACTGTTCTGCCATGGGCCAATTGTCTTCAATAGCCCTAGCTCAGTTCTGTTTCGATCCAAACCTCAAGTTGGTGGCATTGGAGTGTGGAAGACTTATGGGCATGCACTACATGGGGCCAAAACTGGAGGCCCAGAGAAGCAAGGGCCTGTACACTTGCAGAGAGGGTGGGAAAGGAGATGTACTTGAGTCCCCAATTGAGTCTGGGACAGCTGCCACTGTTCCTGGAGTTGTTGTTGGTTTTTCTTCTGTCAGTTTCTCCTCCAGCATCACAGCCATTTGGGGTTTGGTTCCCCAGAACCTGACTCAGGTTGGAGACACTGACCCTGCCTCTGACAACATCCCCCCCCAGTAGCATTAGTACTTTTCACCCTCTCACTTTGGCACCTGTAGCTGAACCAAGATCCTGGTCCATGTCCTCTTGTATGATGTAACCCCTTTTGCCCTCTGACTTAGGGTCCTTCTCCACGTTATGATAACAACTGTATGCCTTCAGGTCTATTTTGACTTATGTTAAACCTTTCCAGGGTTTTCTAGATAGAGAATACTCAGAAGTGGTTTACCATTCCCTTCTTCTGGGAATACCCTGGGACTGTGCAGCTTGCCCAAGGCCACACAGGCTGGCTATACTCACAGGAGACACAGTGGGGAATCAAACTCCCAATCTCTAGCTCTGCAGCCAGATATCTAAACTACTGAGCTACAGTGCCAGCTTCTACACATTATAGACCTTCTCTTTCTTTTCCTGGACATCCATTCATGCCCTTTCCTCTTCCTATTCTGAGGCATTATCCTTCAGAATCTCCTTCTGCCTCCCCTCCACCTCATCTAGGGCTTTTTTTTTAATATTTGCCACATCTAACCTAATGTACTTCTCACTTACCTCCTCTAAGGATCCCTCTTTATTTTCCGCACTGCCAACACTGGTTTATGGTTCTTCCCACCTTCTTCTGGCAATATTTCTGTTTGCATGTCCCTACCACTACTGGTCCCAGCCTACATCTCTGATGAGGTTTCCGCTACACTCCACCCAGGGGACTGGGTTGGGGCTAGATGGCCGTCTAGGAGCACTCATGTTGGCAAACCCCTCACATTCATTTTCAAGGTTTTGTACACAGTTTATTTCTCTAATTTACAATGTAAGCTTTGCAAATCAGCAAATTGTTGAACCATAGCTCATTTCATTTCTTTTCCCAAAGGCTGAAATCCTGTTGTTTATTGTAGTATGTTGCACTAGAGTAGGCCAATTGAATCAATGAGCATTTGGAGAGTCAATTCCTCTACAGGTCCCCATGATTCAAATAAGTTTTCTCTAACTGTGACTTACTACTCTAAATAAGTCATAACTAAAGTGAACCATTTGTATTAACGGGACTTTCAGAAAAATTGACTCACCAAATCCCTACTAATTCATTGGACCTATTTTAATACTGTGTACTATGCAAAACAAGATTTCAGCAGTGTCTCAGAAAGTGGGAAAATATTACCATCCCTTATGCTAGCTACTCAAGGTGTTGCTAACTTATGCTCTATTATATGTATCTTGATAACTTGAAGGTAGCCTTTTGAATTTGGCAACCAAACCACCAAACCTCCTTGGGTCCTTTTAAGGAGAAAAGCAGGGTAAAAAGATTTTAAATAAATAAATATGATCAGTGGGCAGCTTTTTTTATCCCCATCGTTATATTACATTTTTAAAAAGTCTTCAGGTTAACACCAGTATTGATTTTGTATCCATTAAGATATCCTAAATGTTTGCAACTGGTTTCTTCCCCCAAAGTTATGATTGTTACAATAAAAACATATTTTTGGTAGGGGAAGTGTGTCTTTGTAGAAAAGCTGTCCAATTCTTTGGCTATAGTCGGGTCTTATCTTGGCATTGGCCTTATGACAGCCATCAATGTCAATGAAATCAAAAGGTTAGTGTAGCAGAGGTAATAAAAGCACTGCAGAATTGTCTTTCAAGATGCCAGACAAATTCTCACTTTCAATGAGATCATTCCTTCTATTTTAAAGTGACCACAAGGTGGGAATTCATTCTTGATCCTGTGGGTAAAAATACATACTGTTTCATCTCTCTTTTGACTGTGTAGGAAAAAAAAATCACAATCCACAATCCAGTTAAAACTTAATACTTACCAATGATACATGAAATCATTTTATAAAACATCATGATTTGTATTGAGAATATTGCAGATAAACTTACTTTCCTGCTTCTGTAGCTAAAATTGTTCTTTGCTCTTACAGATCATTGTCTCAAGCAGAAAACAGATGTGAGAATATTATCATTGGATCCAGAGGAAACATTTACTAAATAACCAGGGCATGGATCAGTTAAATCATTCATATATGTGATGGCAAAAACTATTAAGCTCTGCATCATCATCCTTAGCACAATGCTTGTTCAGTTGAATGGAGTCTACGATGCACATTTAGGTCCATTAAAAAGATACCTCAGAATGACTGGTGGTGCTTTCCCCTGTGTCACTCATGTTGTGCTACTAGCCTTCTTCTTTCTGCAGTTATGTCCTTCCCAGGCCAAAGGTCCACAGTCTACAACTGTGCTGCCACCACTTTGACCAAAGTCACTGTTCCTCTCACCTTGCCCAGGTAAGAAGCCTCTCACACCCATTAGGTCCCAATCTCCAGCCTAGTGAATTGTACTGGTACTACTCATACTGCTTCTACATCATCAGCATGTCGAATCCAACAAGGCAAAAGTCTGGGATCAGAAAGCTTTTAAGAACTTTTTTCTTGGCCCCTTCACTGATAGAGTGATGATAGTCTCATCCTCACTTTATGTCTGTCCTTCAAGGGTGAGGCCAATGCAGAACATCCCAAGAGACCGTGTCATATCATGTTCTTGGCAGAAGCATTGTGCGGGATCATTGGTACTTTTCCCAAAACTTGGAAAAGAGAGGGGAAAAGAGAGGGAAAGAGAAGCCTGAGATCACCAGTGGGTTCCATGGTGCAATGGGGACTTTAACCTGGATCCCCCAGATCCAAGTCCATACATTACATTGAGGGTACAATCAGATGGTGATATAGCTCACATTTTGGACTTCTCGTGGTGCAGTCTAGTTCAAGCTATTTTCCAGTTATGAGATGACATAAAGAAAATTGCAAAGCAATTGCAATTTTTATTTTATTTTATTTTATTTTATTGAGCTGGGTGGGAGCAGTGGAGATCCAGACTGCATGTGCATTGACAGGTCACTTTAAAGGAGATTGTATCCAGTGAAGCAACCCTTTCCAGTGTCATCCAGTTTCCCCATTTGTTCACACCCCGACTACCTTACAATGTTCTGTGCAGGGTCTAATCATCATCATCATCTTAGAACTGCAGAGCTAGAAGGGACCCTATGGATCACCAAGTCAAGCCCTTGTCAAGGAGACACAGTGGAGAATCGAACTCCTAACTTCTGGCTCCACAGATGGATACTTAAAACATTGAGCTATCTATTCTTTGTACCCCAGGGTTGACAAGGGGCCTTGGAACTGTCAAAGCCATCTCAAATGAGCTAGGTTTCTGAATCCACCACAAAACCTGAAAAGTGTCAGAATGTTAGAAGTTTTTAAATATTATCTGTGTTCAGATAATCATATAGCAAAGAATTGTATGACTGATTCACAAATGTTATCCTGCAGATATATAGGTACTTCTTCAGGTGAACTATACCATCAGCATCACAGTGGACTTCCACAGAATATATAATGATATTCTATCATTGCAGTCAAATGCACTTTCACAAATCTTTAGAAATTAAAATATTAATCTCCAATAATTTGTGGGTCTGAAAAGATGCAATATGGAGGAAAGTTAATTAACTGGCATAAAGGACTTTAATTTCCCTAGTTTTGAAGATGGTTCAGCATTTCATCTAAAAACCAGTGTGTCGACCTTGCACTTTTTTTATTGCTTCTGCAAACCAGAGTTTAAGCAATTACTTGAGAAACCCTTCTCTCTGTGTCTATGAGGAGTCTAAATTCCTGGAAAATTTGTATTTGTGCTGGGACATAAAACTGGCTTTGTAGAATATTGGGTTGCATCTTCAGCTGGTCTGAGGTATAAAAAGGACTTTTTGTGGCCTTAAATAAAAGAACAGACTAGCTGGATTGATGATAACACCCACACTCACCATGTATACTTTCTTATGGATTAAACGAATTCTGTACTCTAGTCAGACCCAAACTACACCCAGTTTTCCTAAATTCTGGGGAGAATGACAGACAGATAATGCATCTTTTATCATAAATATACTTTCCTCTTTGTATTTTCATACTCCTTGAAGCAGCTTCTCTGATCAGTAAATATTTGAAAAGGGTCATAGATTAATTGCTGTTTATGTGCTTATATTTCAGAAAGGCCACAAATGCAAAGTGTCTTCAAGTCAGTTCCAATTTATCCTGTCCTTTCCCATGGTTTTCTAGATATGAAGTACTCAAAAGTGATTTATCAATCTCTCCTTCTGGAGCCACTCTAGAAACCATGCTGCTTGCCCATAGGTAAATAGGTGGGCTCTTCTCTCAGGCAACACAGTGAGGGAATCAAACTTCCAATGCTGTCAGGATTTTGTTATTTTGGTGAACAGGGAGTTGAATTTTAATACTGTAATGAAGTGCAGAGTCAGGAATGTAAAGTAAAAGCCAATGTAATGACTAACAGCATACAGATGTAACAAGATGATATAATGCTTGATTGTTAAGCAAGACCAGCTGTAAAAGGAGAAATGTGATATGTTGTTCTGGGTATAAATGTAACAGAGACAGAACAGACCTTTGCCACTCAGCAGTAAGTCTGGTGGTCATTTTGCTTCTATGTTATTATTGCTCTGAATGTTGTTATGCCAAATGTATATTGCCTTGTATATATGTGTAGCCATCTCCAATATACTATATTATAGTCACTAAGAACTCTGTCATGTCATTTTCTCCCCATCTCTAAGTCTCTAACTTTGCTATTTAAGTGGGAGGAATGGAAGCAGTCTGATAAGAGGCTCTGTGTAACTTAGTGTCCTTAGTTTCAAGGCTTATCTTTTATAACAGAGTGCTCTTGCCAAGCTTCACATTCAACCAGACTCTAAGACTTTTTCTTGAGACCAGAGCCTCATTAAGCCTCTGGAGTTTTGGCCCCATGCCCACAAATGCATGGTTCTGCAGCCAGGTGCTCCAGCCTACTGAGCTATCAAGACAGATGTAAACTCACTTACCAGGAAGTGATCCAGTTCCCTATGTTTTATTTATAAGTGAACACGCTGCACACTTTATAAAGATTCTTACTGGACACAGCATGGGCAGACAAAGCTATATAATGGGACATCCTTCTTATGCTGATAGTATATTGAATACATTTCTTAATAGTGAAATTGTATAGATATATAGGAACAGAGGAAATGCTCATATGACAATTGATTCATAGCAGAGGTTTTGAAATTTCTTTTTTGTAATAAAGCAACCAGAAATCCCTAGCTAACATGGGTACACAGGAACGTATAGTCCTTTTTTAAAAAGTAAGCCTTACCCAGCTTATGTTGGACTTCAGTCAAAGTCTGTCTGTATCTTAGAAGTAAAATATCTGGCTCTTATTGATTTTTGTTTCCTTGTATGTTGTGGGTGATCATGGAACAAATGAAGGCTAATTGCCTTAGACCAAAGGAGTCGTCAGCATGGATGTCTGAACTAGCGGAGCCTACAGGGAACACCCAGAGAGCTCTTTTATTTATATAACATGATTACATAGTATGTTGTTAGAATTCAGATAGGATACTAGTTACTTAATCATAACCAGGATTGGCTGAAATAACCCTTTAATCTTTTGCCCCACCTCTAAGCGAAAGGGCAGAAGAAGGGGTTACCCACCTGCTAGCAGATGCCGCTTCCTGCCAGGAGTGTATGCATGTCACTGGAACAGAATGCAGCTACAACCTTAAAGAGAAGTTTCCCACAATCCCCCCTTTTAAGCAAAGACATATATTCTTTCATATATTTGTCAACTACATATACATTTTTTTGGCGAAGGCCTGAAGGCGAAGCTTTGAGACAGGTAGTTATTATGGAAAAGAAGGTTGGTATACATTGAATAAAGCAACAGCAACTTATAAGGAGCATGAGGAGCATAATTCCAAGAATGAGAACACGACACAACAGCATCACGGAATCAGCATTCAGTTGTGAGATAATGGCTGCTAGAAAAGTTTCAGGAGTTTCCAGGTCTGCTGCTGATTTAGAGTTCTTTTTGCATCAGTGCTCAGCGTCTTTATCGTCCTCAAGTAACTTTGGGCTGACCTGAGTGCCTTCAGGTCAGGCCTGGCACTTCCAGCGATGCAAAGTCATCTGATCATGCTCCAGAGCCATCGTTGGATTGAATTTCAGAATCGGGTTCTGCAGGTTGCGCTGCCAACTCATTCTTCCCACAATATGGCCTCACACACCAAGCTGGGATCCACAAAGGACCTGTGGGAGTAAGCACAGCAGCATAGCCACAACTCCATGTTAATAAAGGGGCTGGACCCTCTCACTGAGGGTCAGGAGGTTGCTTATAAGTCACCAGCAGCCATTCCATAGGGATTTCTTTACAAAAGTGTTTCTCTAGTGGTGACAAATTGTGCTGACCTGCTGATACAGTTAAATGATTTAATGTGAATAATGCTATTGATACTACATCTGGAACATCTTAGAGCTTAATCCCTCTGTTTTTTGTTTGTTTGGAAAAAAGAAATTTAAAAGAGTGGTGTGCTTGTTCTACAATAGCCTGTCCTGTGCAGTTATAAGGAATAACATTGGAAAGTTGAACATCCCATTCATTTCAGAAAGTGGTAAAGGTATGAGAGGTACAAGCAGGGCCATTGTCTGTTTTTAAGGCTTGAGGCCAGGCCATATTTATAAACGTACATAAACAATGTATGACATGGCGAGAGGTCTCACCACAAAGAAGGGTAGCCCAGATGTATCCTGAATAAGTATGAATAGTTAGATGAACATAAGAAAGAGAAGCAAGGGTAGGAACATGAGTGACATCCATTTGCCAATGCTGCTTGGCATCCATTCCTCGTGGATTAACAGCATCAAAAGGAAATGAAATAGGAGACATGGAACAAGAAGAGCAGGAGGAGACAATGTCTCAAGCTTGAGGAAGCGGAATAGAAAATTGCTTACAGAGTTGTTTAGCACTCTGGTGAAAAAAGGAATGGCTGTCAATAGGATTTTGAAAAAGGGGACACAAGGAATGAAGAGCAGAGTCTCCACAATGATTTCCCTCTGAGATAGCATCTTGAAATCCAGTATGAGATTGGATGTGAACTGCAAAAAAAAAAAAAAAAAAAAAAAAAAAAAAGGTTGTGATCTGTCAGCAAGGAGGTTTTTTTTAAAGTCAGAAACAGGGAAAATAAGGAGAAGTCAAGAGCAGGAGAAAGATAGACATGTGACAGATGAGTGAGAAGGTTACATAAATATTGAGTGTCTACAATAAGATTTAAAGATTGATCTTGAAACATTTGAAAGATAAGGATGACAGCTGCCAGTTCTGAATGTTGAGAAGAGGTTTGAGTAGGTTTTCCAGGTTCTGAGAGGTTGCTGAAAGGTAATCACACCTTTGGTAGGTGCACCTTCAGTAAAAAACAGAGCATCACAGAGAGGAGTAGCAGAAAAAAAAGAGAGGAAAAGCAAAAGGTACTTGCTGAATGAATGTTAAGCGAGGGTCTTTAGGAGGATTAAAACATATGTCACAAATATAGTCTGCAAAAGCAATTTGACAAGTCAAATTTGGATTAGGTAAGCCGCATTGTAAAGGGCTCATAGGTTGAATGCACTTGTTAACTTCCCGAAGGTTGTGTAGCAAACGCCACTTCCCAGATTTCTTTTTGATGGTGAAAATGGGGGTATTCCATGGACTGGTGACATACTCTATATGTCTTTGATTTAATTGCTCCTTAACTAAGGCCTCCATTGAGTGGAGTTTTTTTTTTTTAGACAATGGCCATTGATCAACCCAGACAGGTGGTCCAGGGAGCCATGTTAATTGCAAGAGTGTATCAGATTGCATAGAGGCCTGTGTTGTAAATTTGTCTCCAGTTTTGCATCAACCTTTTTCAAGAGATCCCAAGCCTAGATGGAAAAGGGAATAGGCAGAATGTAAAGTGTGATTGTGATTTGTCTAGAAGAGTCACCTAGAATTTCCAGAAAAATGGTCTGAAGGCTTTTTTGGGCTTGCTCATGTCCTCCAACTCCCCAAATGTCATGCATTGCCTGGGTGGGATAGCTTTCTGGCCAATCTTTCTTTGCAATAATGCTAACGACAGCTCCCGGATCAATCAGGCCATTAAGGACAAGCAATTCCATTTTAAGAGGGAGTTAAGGCTGCGAGTGCTCAATGGTCATTAAGGCAGTAATTCAAGTAGAACCAAAACCCACACTATGAGGTTTGGTAGAAGGACCCATCTGTGTTAATGGAAGCAGCAACAATTGAGCAATAGATTCACCTGCAGGAAGGACCAGGTTTGAATAATTAGAGGTCCTTCAAAATCCCCATCAATGATGCCTAGTACAACAAATAAACCCCATGCAGAGATGCTAGAGCTGGGGAGAATGAGACCCACAGTGTCTTTGGGTATTGGTCCATGAAGTGCTGTTTTGACCTTGTAGATGCCAAGACGGAATTGATAGTCAACCTCTTTGGCTGTGATCAAATCATGACCGGTACTTTTAACAGTAGCAGGTCTGATTTCTTGAACTGGAGTAGTATTCACTGAGTTCCCCTCACTTGACCTGGGGCTGGAGGACCACCCGACTTGGAGTTTTCCGGCATTGGAACAGACTAGCATTGATTAGCCCAGTGATAACCTTTCTGACACTGGGGGCATTTTTTAGAAGGGTGTTTATTATTTTGGGGGGGTTGAGCTACATTCCTGTCTAAAGTGCCCTTCCTTGCCACAGGAAAAACATTTACAATCTTGGGTGGAGTTCAAGGAGGTAGCCATGGCTGTGGCCAAAAGCTGTGTCTTGTGAGTTTTTGTCCCAATATTCTGACATAATTTTAGCATGGCAGCAATGTCAGTCTCTGGTTTATTGTAAATAGCCTGAAGGGCCAGTTTACAATCCATGTTAGCATTTTCAAATGCCAGATTTTTCATCAAAATATCAGCAGCCTCAACATTCTCCACCTACCGTTCAATTGTTCTTTGCAATTTGTAAATGAAAGACATATAGTCTTCTGTAGGACCCTGATGCACATTGGCAAAAGACCCTAAAGGCATACCTTTGTCTGGGATTTTTAATCAGGGTGTTCTAACAATGTCACCCACTTGTGCCAATCCCCTGCTAGGGATGGTAATCTACTGTGCCATGGTGACAAAGAGCCTATCTCCATTTAGCATATCTGCAGACACAGCAATATTGTTTTGTAAGTTATTCATGGCCAAAATGAAAGCAGTGTCTTTCCATTCCTGCATGAAAAATACAAATTGCACAGGAGAGAGCATTGCTTTAACCAAGACTTTCCAATCAGCTGGAATAAGATTTCCAGTTCCTCGTAACCCATCAATCAACCCGAGAGTAAAACTGATATGGAGACCATTTTCAACTACAGTGGTGCCTCGCATAGCGAGGTTAATCCGTTCCGGATTAACCTTCGCTATGCTGAAGCATCGTTGAACGGGGCAGGGATTTCAATTGGAACGCATTAAACATGGTTTAATGCGTTCCAAATGAGCCAAATACTCACCGTTCAACGAAGCTTTGTAATGGCCGGCAGCCATTTTCGCACCCTCGTCTCGCTTAACGAGGGTGCGAAAACGCTGCGCGTGGCCATTTTGGGCCATTTCCGGGCTTCCGGCGGCCATTTTGGCCGCCGAACAGCTGATCGTCGGGGCTTCGTTTTGCGAAGATCGGTAAGCGAAACGCTTGCCGGTCTTCGCAAAGTGAATTGTGCCCCATAAGAAAAATGTTAAACGATCGCATTAGCGATCCAAAAAAACGGATCGCTATGCGATTTCGTCGTTATGTGGTGCACTCGTTAAGCGAGGCACCACTGTACACATTTTAAAAAACTCTTTAAACATGGCATGGGGAAGACTTTCATGAACACAATGTCCCTGATTGTTACGAACCACAGGACAAACAGACATAAGGGGGAGGGCAGCAGCAACATCCTCCGGGTTTCCTTGAGCCATATCATCAGATAATATCTGCTGCACTGCTAAATGAGGAGGGGGAGAAGAGGGAGGAGGGGGAGGATAAAGAGGGGAAGGGGCTGTTGGACGAGCCACAGGAGCTGTGTAGGAAGGAGGATTGTTTCTATTTTCATGGAGATCTGGTGGCTTAGAGGGTGGCAAAATCTGAGGGGCTGTTGGAAGGTTAGCTAAAGACTGGGCTAATGAAGGGTTCGCGATCTTTGAAATCATATCCCAGCAAATCCCTCGTGGCGCAGTGGTTAAAACGCTGTACTGCAGCTAAAACTGTGCTCACGACCTGGGGTTCAAATCCCAGGTAGCCAGCTCAAGGTTGACTCAGCCTTCCATCCTTCCGAGGTCGGTAAAATGAGTACCCAGCTTGCTGGGGGGGCAATGTGTAGCCTGTATAATTAAAAATTGTAAACCGCCCGGAGAGTGCTTGTAGCGCTATGGGGCGGTATATAAGTCCAATAAATAAATAAATAAATAAATAAATAAATAAATAAATAAATAAATAAATAAATAAATATGCCATGTATGGAGGACTTTAACTGGAGCAACAAGGTCTTTGTGAAGTTTATTCCCAATTTTATCCCAGTCTGAAAGCTTAAAGCTGCTTCCTTCCAGGTACCAAGAACAAAAAGTACCTATTTCTTTCAGTAAATCCTCTACTGAATCAGATACATCACGGTGACCTTCTCTATGAAGCAAATAAATCAAATCTCTTTTATGTTGTTTTTGTGTAAGAGTGTTTCCCTTTTTTAACTAATAATACTCATTGGGATGTGTCTGGAGCCCTTGCTGGGCGAGGTGAGCTGTTTTGATTGCCTCAGGCAATGTTGATGTCCCTGTTTGGGCGCCAGACGTGGGTGATCATGGAACAAAGGAAGGCTAATTGCCTTAGAACAAAGGAGTCGTTAGCATGGATGTCTGAACTAGAGGAGCCTACAGGGAACACTCGGAGAGCTCTTCTATTTACTTAGCATGATTACATAGTATGTTGTTAGAATTCAGATACTGTAGGATACTAGTTACCTAATCATAACCAGGACTGGCTGAAATAACTCTTTGATCTTATGCTCTACCTCTAAGTGAAAGGGCAGAAGAAGGGGTAACCCACCTGCTGGCAGCTGCTGCTTCTTGCCAGGAGGGTATGCATGTCACTGGAACAGAATTCAGCTACAACCTTTAAGCAAAAGTTTCCCAAAGAGTTTGACCTGCTTCTTATTTTTGCTAACTTGTCTCCACCCTGTCTTCTCTTATGTTAGCGTTTCCTAGCGCAAATCACGGTTTTAGCAGAGTAATTCGCAGTCCAGGCAGTCCAGAAATAACTTACGCACACTCCAGCATCATTTCCTCCACCAATGTGTATTTACAGAATATTTACAGCAGTCTGGCAGCATAACGTGTAGCAGTCATCTCAAGTAAGAAGGATACATTGTCTGTACAACTCACACATATATACATATACAGAACCAATCAGATTACAGGTTGCATCATCCCTGAGTTGCATCATCCATGGGTTGCATCAGCACTCCTGAATCATCATGACTCAGTTTTAACACATCTGTTTGTTATGGGTTCTCATTAATACACTCCATTCTGCTCAGGCCTGTAATTTTCCTTGACATTTTATGATGTCTTTGAGCATCCAAGTGCACCACTCCTCAAGATCCCAGAAGTAAATAGTAGATGGTATCTGGTTAAAAGAAAGGACTGACATGGTAATCCTGGCCCTCAGATTCACTAATGGAAAGGAGGAAAGGTGGTCGTTTGCTTCATCATAAAAAAAGAGAGCTCAAGCAACAACAAAAAGAAGAGTGTGGAAAACAGGGAGGACCAAAAATGGAGATGTTCATTACCAAAATGGAATATGTCTGTATATTAAATTTGCATATATTAATTTCAGTTCATATAAACAAATATAATTATAATTAAACATTACAACTATAATTTGAGTGAAAATACAACTTGCCATAATGATTAAGACAAGACTATGACCAGACAACTGTCTTGTGTTCCAGTGCTGGAAGGAAGGAAGGAAGGAAGGAAGGAAGGAAGGAAGGAAGGAAGGAAGGAAGGAAGGAAGGAAGGAAGGAAGGAAGGGAGGGAGGGAGGGAGGGAGGGAGGGAGAACAATATGATGTTCCTATACTCTGTATTTTCAGAAGCTCACTGCACAGGAATATAAGTAGAAAATAAAGTTTATCCACTGTATATGTAATATTTCAATTATTTTATTTATTTATTTATTTATTTATTTATTTATTTATTTATTTATTTATTTATTTATTTATTTATTTATTTATTGTATTTATACCCCACCTATCTAGTCATTTCGACCACTCTAGGCGGCTAGATATTACTTATCCTGCTGCATAAGTAATACCTGTGGAATTGTGGTGACACCACTGGCAGCTTGAGATTTTTGTTTATTAAAGACTTCCTCCTTCTGTCTCATGGCCTACCTGACTCAAGTTATCTGTTTCATTACATTGGAACCATGGGATGGAAGGATGAAGTTTTTAATTACCAAAAATCTTTCCCTTTTATAACACTGTGTGGCAACAGAGATTTTTGGTAAGTAAAGTGTTCTTGTTTCTATCTCATTGTTGTATAGCTTCCATGCAATGAAACAGATTGCTCCCAAGTCGGACAAGTCATTGGGCACAAGGTGGAACTCTCTATTTATCAAAAATCTCCCCCAGCCAGTCATCTTCACCCTTCCACAAGTATAATTTATGCAACAGGATTTTGGCTACTGAGTATTAAGCCATAAATTCCCAACAGTAGTTCTTCAGAATTAATTGTGATTTGAAAAGAGTGATTTATTTTCAATGCTTCAATGAGTGCTTAGTTCTTCTAGTAAAGCAGATACATATTCCATTCCATTCTTTAACTTGATTCAGATGCTGTGACACATTTTCCCAATAAAAAGGCTTTTTGCACTAAATATACTGGAAGGTGGTCATAGGTGTCTATAGATTTGGAGGTTGTCATTCTGTCAGTTTGTTCTTATCTTAAAACTCAGTGGTTAAAATCGTGTTCTAAAGGTATGCCAGTGTAGAGAAATGAAATGGTTAGCTACTAATTAAAGGGTCCTTGCTTCAGTTCCAGGAAGTGTGCAACTTATATCTGATGAAATGAACTTGAAGCAATGATGAATCACCACCCAGACTTTTTAACAAGCAATAATCTGCAGTTGCTGGTGATGCCATTTCCCTCATAGCAATGTCAGTTATGCAAGAGGATTCTGGTCTTTATTTGATTGAATCATGGCTATGATACACATTGCAAAGTTTCTTCAGTTTTGCAAGATGTCAAATATAGAGACAGTTGTTTTGAATCATGACCAGTGCGCCACTTAAGAAAGGAATGAAATAATCATTAGAAAAGGTGCAGAAGTTACACCTTTAAGATTCTAGATAAAGATGTTGAAATATTCCATAATCTACTGTGCCATAATAAAGACACTGAAATCACGATCAGTCCCCTTCTGATGAGATACAGTATTCTTCTTTTAAAGACAAAACCCAACCCACCCATTTCGGTCGCTTCCTTTTTTCTGTTGCTGTGGCTGTATGTGGCTTGCTCTTGTATGCCTCCAACAGTACAGAACTTTTAGAAACAACCCCTCTTCTTTTTTCTTCCTTTTGTTGTTGTAGCTGAGCATCGTTTGCCTTAGAAAGCCTCCTCACCTTCAAAAGAGAAGGAAGTGTGCCATTGTGAGGCGTGACCAAGCTGCAGCGACAAAGGAGGGGATTCCCCTCCCCAAGCCTTGACTGGCAAGAGGCAGTCCTTCTAAATATGAGATAAGCCCAGGACCTCCACTCCTTGAGTTTCACCCATTCTTCCTTGGCCAGGGATGGTTAAGTTGTTCCTGCTTCTGCCAGTTACTGTTACAAGGAGGTCTTCTGCCTACAAGCCAGCTGTTGTAGCAGAATCTTCCATAAGTGAATGAGAAAGAAGGTCATAGACTTTGACACTAGGCCATCAGTGCATTTGAGTTTTCTGCATCTCAGGCAGCAAGAGTGGAAATTCCGTTGTGGGCCTGTGGCTAAGCCGACCAGGTACCTCCCCCAGAAAATAAACACACTGCACACTTTAAATGAAGCAAAAGGCCACAACTTTATTAATTGAATTCCAGCTGCAGTCCCCCCTGGCTAAGCATTGGGGTTGGATCTGGTTCCATCAGGAAGCCCGAGTGTGTTGCTGATATAGCCTCCACTTCCCAGACCCCTCTGGGTAATGACATGGGGTGACAGTTCCTTAGAGACCACATGGGCTTATGCCACTCCATGGCTCCCTGTCACCCAAGGGCAAGGCCAAAGCCCTCCCCCCCCCAAGCTGGGGCAACCGTGGTCCTTGCCCTTACCCCCAATGGGAGAGGGTTCACTGATAGCAGTGGGCAGGATCCCACCTGTCACCTATCAACCCCCGGATCCATCCCCAATGTCCCCAAACTGCCAGCAAAGCTGTGCCATGGATACAAATTGATTTACAATAACAAACCATCTAATATAAACCATTCTTAACAACTCTTAACTATACCAAGCACGGGGTACACCTTTTATCAGGGTGTGTGTGGCCAGCCCAATTCAGATGGCATCTACTGATGGTGGTGTTCCCTCTACTGGCACCAAGTATAAGGCCACAAAATGAGGTGGTGTGATGAAAGAGGTGGCTCTGCCTAGTTCCCAAAAGTGGCTTATTTTTACCATCTCAGCTAAGTCTGCCTACAGATGAGTTCAATCCTGACCGATTTAGGTAGCTGTCTCTAGGTTGACTCAGCCTTCCATCCTTCTAAGGTTGGTAAATTGAGTAACCCGCTTGAGTACACAGGGAGAGGGTGCAGTGTGTAGCCTGCATAATTAAATTGCAAATCACCTAGAGAATGCTTTGAGTGTTATGGTGCAGTATATACGTAAGCAGAGCACTTTGCTTTGCTTTGTATGTGTATGTTTGTATGTACTTATGAACTGATACCGTAAGTGCACCTTGCTATCTATGTTCAGTTTTTTGCTGTTTCTTGTTCCTTTAAGTCTGTGGGGAAGGGATGCAGAATTGTTTCATAGAAAAATGTAGAAAGCATTATGTGTTATAGACAACTAAGGTATATGAAGAGACTGCTGTTAAGATGAGCTGTTACTCTACAGAATGCCAGCAGACAGTTGTTGAAAAGTGTGAAACAAATGGGGAACAAAATGTCACCTCTGCAGATTGTTATCCACTCTGCAATGTTTTCCACCTCACTGTAGGTGTCATTCTCTTCACCCACTCTCCTGTGTGTGTGCTGTTTCCTCTATGCAGCTCCTGCCTCACTACAGACCACACAAAGCACAGGCAGCTTCACGGTCCAGAGAAAGAAATTATGCAACTTATAGCAGGAATGAGGAAAAAGCTACCACTGATGGTCTAAAAGACAGCAGTGTTACAGCTATTTATCCTCCCTTTGCTATGGGCATGAAATCCTTCTGTGGTAGCCTTGTGTGAAAATGTTATGTTGACAAGTTGTTCAGTTTTCTTCGAGTTCTGGAACGGCATGTCTCTGAAATGAACCTGAACGCCCCAGAGCCCACTAATGGCTGCAGTGACACTGTCAGCAGAATTCTTAGGAAACTTCACAGTAATGTAAGGACCAGAGACCTGTCTGAACAATGAAGAGCATAAATGAAGAAAGAGGAAATATTGCTATAGCTCCCTTCTCTCAGTAAGAATACACAGTGTAGGCTTTATTAACGTGATGCACTATGCAGTGCCAACAAGGATACATGCTGAGCAGTCCTATTAACACTTCCTCGACTGAGTTCAGTGGGACTTACTCTGAGGTAAGTTGGTATAGGAGTCCAATCTTCAGACTTTTATGGCTGTGGTTTGCAACTCTAATATTTTCAGCATCATTTCTCTCACACACCTCTATGACAGGTATAGAAAAGAATTTCTCATTATCACTATATTTTCCCGGTTGCTTCATTTTTCAAATGCAATGAAATGGCCACAAGGAACCACCTAGGTGTATATAGACATACATTTTCCTCATTCTAGTTTACATGTATAATATCTGTGAGCTTGAATTACATCCGCATTTCCCAGGCTGCGCACTGTGCACACACCAATCAAAAATGTACAGTGTAGAGATTCTTTCACCCAAACGTTCTGAGATAGTGTGGGGTCAGGTATTTTATATTGTGTCATGGTAAAAGTGGATCATTTCAGCATCCTTTAGGTGTGCTAATTGCAGCTACTTATACCAGCCAATGTGTTAACCATCTGTGAATGTCACACAATATTGTGTTTCTATTACATGATGAGATAATATTGCACTACCATGCCAATACAGTATCCCAGCAAAACAATGTTCAACACTAGTAAATATTTCTCTGTTCATCTTTCCTCTCCCACCCCTTGTTGCTCTAGGTTTAAAAGTTACAGAGTGGAACTGTATTTTTCCACACATTTTTTACATAGAGGCCAGAGTCCATTTCCTTTGAAAACAATAATGCTATATTGATGAATTTGTACTTTCAGTTACAGCTATTATCAGCACAACTTGTCCTGGTTTTGCTAAGATGAGATTTTAATAACAGCTGATGTGACAATATTTGTAGTGAATTAATCTACACTGCAAAACAGCCTCCATATCAATTTTCTGAAATGAGACTTTAGTGGAATTATTGAACTATATATAAAAAAAATCAAAATGTACCATGATCAGCAGGAAATGGGCTTTACCTTTGCAACTCATGTATGCATTAATAGATACCTATTCAGGCAATAGAATATCCACCATCACCATCACCTTTTCTCTTCAAACTCCTCAGTCACTGTTTGAAGAAAGCAGTGATGGAGGGGTGAAGCCTAAGTGTTCTCTGAACTTGCTCAGAAAACTGAGTATTCTAGTGCCTCGGTAGGGACAATAGGCATGCCAATTGACCACAGAAAATCCAGCCTAGTTTAATTTTATCCTACTAGCAAAGGACATTCTCCAAAAAGCAGTGGTGGCATCTTCCAGAGGTTGAGAATATGTGCTGTGCTTCCAAAATGCACCATCTTCTGCCACTTGAACGAATCTGTGTGGGAACTGCATGCCTTGTTTCCCTGCTGCCCACCCCTGCACTTTTGTTGGCCAATGTTAGAAAGAAGTGGGATGATTTTCAGGGGCTTTCAGAGATGCAGAAATGGATGGAGAAGCTCCATTTATTGCTCAGGTCTGCTCTAAAGAAACCAGCAAGTGACACCTTTAATTGAATAGTTCTAAACATTATTACCTCTTAATTGCTGCAAATGCCATTTCTGCCAAAGGGATACTTAACAGTGGCCATTTTCAAAGTTGATAGTGCTAGGAGGTATAGAAAACATGGATTCCCCATTATGGGCTACTCTTGCTTAGTGCTTAGTCAGTGCTTAGTGCTTAGCCTTGAGCCCTCCATCTGTGTTCCACCATTTCATATTTTGGGTCAGGGGGCTCACATCACTGAACATTTTCCCCAAATAAAATAAATAAATATTTTTAAATCCTTTATGCACAAAGCTTCTGTATCATGCCAGAGGCTTTGTAAAAAACTCTTCTCCTTGACATCCTGGCTTTTCCTGTTCAGAAATACTTTGCATGACCGCCCATCTGTATTCTGAAGTGGCACAGTCCAGAAACAAGTCTAGTGAGATCTCAGCTTGTCACCTTGCTAGAGAAACTCTTCCCAATAGAACTACCACTTATTGATGTCCATGCAGATGTTTGCTAGTTATGCCTCTAATTGTACAGAGAATAGCTAGTGTTTATAGGGTGGAAGAAGGGATGTGGTGGTGCTGTGGGCTAAACCGCAGAAGCTGGTGCTGCAGGGTCAGAAGACCAAGCAGTCGTAAGATCGAATCCACGTGACAGAGTGAGCACCCGTTGCTTGTCCCAGCTCCCGCCAACCTAGCGGTTCGAAAGCATGTAAATGCGAGTAGATAAATAGGGACCACTTCGGTGGGAAGGTAACAGCGTTCCATGTCTAAGTTGCACTGGCCATGTGACCACGGAAGATTGTCTTCGGACAAACGCTGGCTCTATGGCTTGGAAACGGGGATGAGTACCACCCCCTAGAGTCGAATATGACTGGACAAAAATTGTCAAGGGGAACCTTTACCTTTATAGGGTGGAAGCACAGGGACTTTTTGTTTAGCAGGGATGATGGTGAGTGGAGCGGGAAGAGATAATGCGGAGAAGGAGCAAGAAATAGATAATCGTTATAATAGATAAAACATTTCTTGACCATGTCGTATAAGCAGACTAACAAAGTTGTAGTTGCTTGTCAATGATATATCATTTATACATTCCGGCACATGCTCAGTTATTACTTTGGAACTTTTCCCTTGGAGCTATAAAAGAAAAAAAAAACTGTTTTATTATTCTGTAAGACTCCCTTACAGATATACTGTGTTTATGTGTTAGTGACCCTCCGGTTTTCAAAAGCAATAAAGTTTATTGTTATATTATTGTTATATTACTAAGAATCACTCTGTGTTCTGTTTTGTGACCCCCAAGTATTGAAAGGAAGGGCCTTTCCCCACAGTGGATCCTTGTGTTGTTACAGGGGGTGAAGTCTGGAGATGCCACAGGGACAGGCCCTCAAGTAACAGTTGCCAATATGTGCATGCATCTGTGACATGCAATGTGGAATTTTATTTTTAAATGTTGGTCTGCCTTCTAAACAAATGTATGTCATGTAGGTGCCCACAGCTGGCATAACATGCATCCAACTTTGTTGTTTCAAGGAAAGGTATTCTAATGTTTTAAAACCACCTCACACACGGGGAGGATGATCACATTTTCTTCTCCTTCATCATTATATATTCTGAAATTTATTTTTGAGCTACATCAGCAGCTGAAATCTAGCTTTGAAATCCTCATTGGCCAAAAACTGGAGAAGTCTTCGTCCTGTCACCTTAGTGATTCTGTTGTAAAATACCCAAAGTTTTGCTACCTCTTCCTGAAATTCAATTTATTAGAAGTCTGTACACAGTTTTGTTGGAGCACTCTGCTGCCTCCTACTTACTGTGACTACATTCTGGAATTAACTATGAGGCTATGAAGGAAAAAAAGACCTTCATGGGCACATCTAGATCTTGGGAGCACATAACTTACTAGTCAAATATTATTGCAAGTACTGCCCCCCCCCAAAAAAAAAGGATCAAAAAGGAGCACTATCAAAAATGTTGCCAGTTGTATTAAAATATATTTAAGACATTTAAAATTATGGCACATAATCAAGCTAGGATGAAATCACATCTGTGATTTTCTATGTCATCAGTTACAGTAAAATGATTCCTTGGTAAATGTGTTTTGTCCCTAATTAATCAGCAGAGAATAGATGAGGAACAGTAGAAAAAAACTGTGAGCCATCATCACTTCATTGGTGGAGGACATGCACTGAACATGTGCAAGTCCACATCTCCAACATTTCCAATTGATCATTTCCAGCTCTCCTAATTGCAACAGGAACAAAACAAAAAACACAGGACCTACTGCCCCACCCCCATTCTTGTTCCTTCACCCTCACCTTTTTTTAACACAAACCAAATGCTTCTCTGTATTTCTGCTATTTTATTTGAATAATAAAAGCCAAGCTACACAATCATTCGGGTTCTGCAAACGGTGTGATGCTATTTACAAGGGCTGTAGATGTGTTTGTTTGTGGAGCATCCTAGAGAATCATGCAGCTCAGGTCATTCAAATGCAATGCTTTCCATCATTTGCTCAGCACCGTGCATCCTCATGCACACTTGTGTGTGCATTAATAGATACCTGAAACCTGACTCCTGTTATTGATCTGTTATATTTAAGGCAAACAGGCTGGGAGCTTAAAGTAAGTATAGGTCAGTGTTCTGCATAAAAACATAATCTTAGGCCAAAAGGTAAAGGAAGGCTGTTTTCTAATATCAGGAGTTATGTCCACATATGCTGAACCAGGGATATTGGGATCTTCTAGTCAGAATTCAGTTGCTTCCCTAAAAGAGGGAGTCACAAGAGGATCAGTTAGCACCAGCAAGGAACTCACTGGCCATTAGCTCAAAATCATAATATTATATTCCCTCTTAGAAAGTATGCTGAGACCGTTCTTCTCATTGGTCTGAACAACCTTGGGAAACCCATCCTAGCTTCAGATGCTAGGAGCTATCTGTCCTTTGGGGAAGTTATAGTCTATTTTTCCAGATGATAAATATTTCCACTGATGAAAACTGTATGTAATGATAGCTTAGTCCACAGTACTATGAAAAGACATACCTGCCAACATGTCCACATCTACTCAACTGTTAAAGCAGGGGCAGGAAATTGTGGAGGGTCTGGAGTCAGTTTTCTACTCCTGGACTTCTCAGGGGGCACAATGTCCCAAATCCACACATGATCAGACGGCCATGTCTGGTTTTATAAAAAGTTTGTTTGGGACAAAACAAGTCAATAGAATTTCTGCTCCAGTAGTAATTGTTATCTTTTCTTCAATAAACTTCTTTTTTAACAGCAGTATGGGACTAGGCCATGTGTGAGAAGTTATGGGTGTGTAAACATGGGGGTTTTCGATGGGCACATGAAACTCAAGGAGAATGTGTTGCCTACTCCTGTGTTAATGAATTGCTTTAGACTCTCCAAACCATTCACCTTCTGTGCCTAAACTTGTAGCCAATAAAATAAAATCAACATGACAACTAGGCAATCAGGAATGAACCTCCTGACCTTTCACCTCTGGCTTCTTCCACAGGTGTTTATTCCAATGAGGAAGTAGCAAGCACACTGTCAAGACAATCTCGGAAAGTGCATATATAGTGGCTCAGTACTCTCACCGCAACTGGTGCATCCTGAAAAATGGCACCATCACTTCTGGTATATACTGTATCCAAACACTTCTTTAATGAGACATGGAGAAAGCAATTGGGAGATGATTGCTGCAGCTTTAGCATTCCTGCACTTCTTTGGTTTGCAATATTCATCTCTATGGCTGAGAGCTTTCCCCCTTTTCTTTAAAACAAAACAACAGCAACTAGATGAGAATAGTATTTGAAAGGAACCAGAAACCTGCTGCATTTTCTCATAGTCATAGGAAATACATATTGAAAGATGTCATACAGCATGGGCTAAGGATGCCCCCAAAGTATATCTATTTGTCATTTATTAAGTACCTCCAGGGATCCTAGATAAATGGCTGATAACCCAGGAGAGTTTGAAATGGAGAATTGAGAAATGCTCTTCGAGAGCTTCACACTGTATGTGGCAATCATGTTTGCTATGCCTCTTTGTGGCTTCTTCCCTGCCCTTCACAGTTTGTATTTTATAGTGATGGAAATGAAAACATGACTGGTCCAGCAGCATACTTGAGGGTATGTTCCCAATATCCCTGGTTCTTTGGGGGTGTTCCTACAGAGGGGGCCCTATCATGCATTACAAGGCATTATGCAACTATCTCATCTATTTCCATCTATATTTTCTATGTGCAAGTTTTTTACTAATGGAAGAAACAAGGGGAAAATATAAGAGAGGTGCCCATTGAGGAAAGCTTCAAAAAGTTACTTTTTAAAAAATGGCTGTTCTCAGAGACCCCTAATCAACATGACCAGTGGCCATGCTCTTGCAGAGATAATATTCCCAAGCTCTGCAGCTGGTCGCCATTCCGAGCATATGATTTGATTGCAAATATAAACATGCACATGGAAACAATAGTGAGCATGGGATTTAAAAGCAATTTTTCTATGGTTCGTGCACACTGTATGTTGGAGATAGTGCAGAAACTGCAAAACTAGCATGGGATATGATTTCTGAAGTTTGGGCATGAGACTTCAGCCTCCTCAGCCCTTCTTGCATCTTCCTAATTACTGAAGAATAAGTGAAGCAATGATACAAAATACTTCAAAACAGAAAGTACAAAATTATGTCCAGTTACTTAAATTGCATGGTATATACAAATGTAGAATTATCCCTTTACAGGAAAAATAGCTTTCATGTTTTTGGTTTTGATGTCTGCTGTAATCAATTTTGTTGCATTTTTGGGTTATTTATTTATTTTTCCAAGTAATTTTATGTCCCTTGTTTTTGCCATGGAATGGTTAGAAATAAGTCAGATTTTTTTAGTGGCAGCTTATCTCGAATAGTTTTTCTCCCCTGAAATAATTATGCTTTCCTTATGAAAGGCTTAGCTATTGATTTAATTTGAAAACGTCGGTAAGGGGCCTGATGATGTGTGTACAATTATCTAGATTAAAAATGATCCATTTTGAGTTCGGTGTGTGATTTAGAGGACCGTGTTCACTAAATCTGGCTTAACATGTCAATGTCATCTCTCCTGTATTAAGAAGGCTGTTTACATTAAGGCAGCTTCCTTCGGATATTTCTCCTCAGGTGAATACAAATCCTGTTCAAAACTTGTGAATGTGACACTCAGTGAGAGCCTAGGGAGGTGCCATATTACCTTGAGCTGATCTGTTTATACTGAATCTTAAGTGGATAATGTAATAACCTTCCAGTTTGCAGCTAATTTTCTGAATGAGGGGGACTGTGCTTCACTTCCTTCTGTCTTTAAAGAAAAAGTTTTATTTTTCCAAAAAAAGGAAAGAAAGAAAAACCCAAACTTCAGAGGCGCAAAGAAGTAAAGCTCAGATCCACACATTTTGAGAGATCCTGGGGAAAAAAATATGCAAGGGGAGAACATTACTGGCCCAATTAGGCACAGTCTCATTTCAAAGCATATCCAGAATCCTTCTTCCATTCCTATCATTTGCTTTATTTCATCATTTCCTGAGACCAGAAGGGGATTCTTTTAATGTAGGAGAAAGAGCCACAGCAATCAGCAGAGAGCAAAACTAGATATAAATGCCTTGTGTTGGAGGCCAACTCAGCAGGTATGTGAGCCTGAAGGAAACTTTTATTCATAGACCCCCTACCTCTCTATATCCTGTGATCCTCCCCTCCCATTCGCAAAGCATAAAACAGTTCCCCTTCTTGCCCTACTACTGTCTTTAATGTCTACTATATTTAGCATTAACCTGCCTATCAGCTTGCACTTTCCCAGAAACAATCTGGCAGGCTGGGAAATTGCTCTGAAAAGAAAGTGAGAGGCATGATCCAGATACAACACAAAGATTAGGATTTGGATTTCCTGGCTTTAGCAAAGTCTTAATAATCAATGGGGTGGGGTGAGATACACTGATTTAAATAAGGAAGGGTTTCGTGGGGGAAGGAGTTTTTATTTATTTATTTATTTACATGACTTTGGGCACCACTTTTAATGTTTTGGTTTTTTAACAGCCTTATAGGCCCCTTCCAACTCTATGATTCTTTGATTCTAGATTAGATATGGGCATGAACTGGAAAAAATGATGGATCAGGTAGTTTGTGGTTCATCGTTAGCCATGAACCACCCTTGAACCCTAGAAAAATCAAACAGTTTGTGGTTTGTTTTCCTGGTTTGTGCCTGGGGGAGAGGAGCCGAATGCCTCTATCTCCTCTGGTGCCCACCTGCACTCCTTCCCACTGCCCCCGTTGCTTCCTTACCTGGTCCTGCTGCCATCTCCTCTTCCTCCCCCACTTCCTTCCTCTTCAGATACAGCAGCCTGAAAGGGACAGTTGGCCTGGCTCCCAGAAGGTAAGCCAAGCTGGTATCTGTGAAGATGGCAGTGGCAGAGGAGGAAGAGTAGGAGCGGCAGGACCAGGTAGGGAGGAAATGGGGTCAGCAGGAAGGCAGTGGGGGACATCTGTTTTGCCAAAGCAAAACAAAGCACTCAGCGGAAAAAAGTTCAGCACTTTGTTTCGTTTTGGCAAAATGGCTTGCACAGACTGAATGACAAACTGGCCCGGTTTGTGAGTTTTTTTAAAAAAGAATTTCATAGTTCAGTTCATACCTATCTCCATTACAGATATATAGGTATGTAATAAAGCAAAAGGTGTTTACATTATAAAGTTAACAATAAGGCACATGAAATAAAGAAGAAAAGTGAAGTCTTATGCTTATATCTTGATTTTGTTCATGTAATTAATTATACTTCTTTACTGAATCCTTTTTAGCCTTTGTACTTATTATGTTACAGATTAAATAAAGTCTAGGTGTGCTTTAAACTGGTTTTAGTTAAGGTTAAAATTAAATTTTGTGAGCACTTAGAACTTCAGTTTTGTCATTCAGAGTTTGACCAGGAAAGTTCAAATGTAAAATCTGCATCTCCATTTTGTATGTAAAACCTTAGTCCACAAATGAAAATGTCATTGCCGTAGGGTTGTGATAACACCAAATATCATTGAATTTTTGCAATATATATTATCTCTCTATATAAAATGCCATCCCATGTCAAGCATCACATATTGCCAAGTATGAAATAATCTCCAATATCATTGCATGTGAAACCTGACACCAGTCATTTGGTGTCAAATATTCAAAAGCTCTGGGATTAAACACTGTATGGCAAGAGAATTTGCAAAAGGGAACTTTGGAGAGACATTTCTGGAACAATTTTTTCCAGAACTTGTGGAGTGCAAATCTACACAGGAATCTGGGAGACAAGAGTCTATTAAAACTGAGAAAATTTGTCTCTTGAGAGACATCCTCTCCTCGTTTATAACTACTGGAGCATCTATGGTGAAACCAAAAGTCTGAGATAGTATTTATCAAATGAAAAATTGAATAAAGGTCTCAACAATGCTGAATTGCAGAAATGTATGACAAATAACAGTCCAGCTTGAATTAAAAGTATTTAGCACTTACAGTAGACACCAGCAACCATCTTAATTAAAAACATTATTTGTTGCAACTGTAGCTCCCTCTGTACATTTAAAGGAAAACAGTGCTATGTCACTGGTGAGAACTCATCATTCATGCTTTGGAGGTCATCTGAAAAGTAGCACACATCATTAAGTAGAGGAATTCCATGAAATCAAGAGTTCAAATTTTGGTTGCATACTATCTGCATACAGTAATAATCCATGTTTACTATCTCAGACAGAAAAACTGCTTTTCACACACCCATGAAACCTCCATATAGCAAGGGGCCAGGGCTAGTGACTCTGAGAAAGATGCTAATGTCATGACCCCTCTTACCTTTAAAGGCATGAAAGCCCCTTAAATATTTTGCATTTCTGATTTGTGGTATGATGTCGGAATCTGGCTCCGACAGCCTATAGTGATGGGAGAGATCCCTGAAAGGTTCCGGAGGGAGAGACCTCTGAAATAAGGGAGACTGCAGTCGAATTGTCTGGTTCAAAGTGTGCTCAGGATCATCAGCTGAAGTACAGGATCTCTGTTACAAAGGCTCACTGTCTGATCTCAGATCACTGTCCTGTCTTATTCAGTGATGCCTGGCACCTCCTTTTATTGTATTACAGTTTACATAACATTAACTGTCAGGTTACATAACTGAATGCCATCAGCCAATAGGGCGTCGAGGATAATCTGCCCAGCAACAAACCATACAAGGACATCGATGTGATACAATGCATGAGTACGTGGTAACAAGCACGTAAGTTATGGCGCATATTCCCACATTCCCTCTGTTTTTAGTTTCTAAGAAATGAGTAAAAGAACATAAATCTGTATGTGTAAATATTTTCTATACATCAATATTTGCCATCAATGGGAGGTGGGGCTTTGTTGCGGTGTTGCCAGTAGCTCCAGAGAAGAGCTCTCTGGAAAAACTGGAACCGTCTGCTCCGGGATCCCCCTTTTGAAATGGGGATCGAAGGAGAGTCTAGGAGAAGTCTCTCTGAAGCAGATGGTGAGCAGCAGAAGGAGAGGAATGGGAGGCAGACCCGGACTTCTTCCCTCTGAAGAAATCACCCAGCACGGATCAGAACGGGCACCATATTTGGCACGGAGCCATTAGTAACCCCTTATCGAGGGAGATGAGAACAACCAATATAAGCTTAAAATATATAACTACTAAGTAAGCTGAAGCCTTTGATTTATGAAACAGCCCCATTAAGCTGAAAATAAGAATGAAAATATTTGGCTGAAAGAAGAAAAGCAGCGGCGAGTCTATCTTATCAGTCTGCCTCAAAAGTGAAACTAACTCTTAATATAGCAGTCTGGTTTCAAAGCCGAGAGAGAGCGAGATGGAAAAATAAATCTTATGTTTCTGGAAAAGAATCCCAGATGGTAATACCATTGGACAGGATTTAAGAGACATGAGTTTTGTGAATGAAGTTTGGCTGGGACATGTTTCTCTTTTCCTTTTCCTGGACTCTGTGAACTGTTAATAACAGAATCTGGTTGTTTTCTGGAGAAGAAAGAAGGAGCTGACGTGATCTACTGGACTGAGGAGCATCAAGGGGTCAATGGAAAGACCATAAGACGGGCTTCAAGGACAACTACTGGACAGTTTGAGACTCTGTGATTGTTGTTTTGTTTGCCGGACTGCACGTGAGACTGATAACAGAAGCTTGCTAAACTTGAGAGAAGAAGAAATAATTGTGCCACTGCTCTATTTGATTTTGAATTTGCTGGGTTAAAAGTTGATTTTTATATATAATGTTTGGACAAAGATTGGACGGAGATCTAAGGGGAGGTTTATGATTAGGGGTTTGGATTGTTGATAAAATTGTGGAAACTGTTGAACGATATATAAGAGGCAATCATTGTGGTTAAGGGTGTAGTATTATCTATACAAACCCCATTCATTCATTGGAAAGTCTGAGATGGCCTCCAAAAATTTAAGACAACAAATGGAGACTTGGTCTGTTCAATCCCAAAGTTCTGGAACAGTGGTACAAGAAATAGAAAAGGAATGGCAGATTACTATGCAACATACAATAATAAAAGGGTTTCAGCAAGTGAATGAAGGTCTCAGCAAAATAGAAGATCTGATGAAAATGACGAAAGAGGGGACATTAGATACCAAACAAAACTGAAATGAAGCTGCACAAACTTTAGAACCGTCTTTACTGGGCAAGACACCAGGTAACATAGATAGGATAGAGAGTTATCCAGTGACCTATGCAGCTTCAAAAATTAAAAAGCAGTATGTGAAAAATCTCAAGAAAGCAGAGATATTGAAACAAGAGAATCTTATTGTGAAAATAGGGGAAGTAACAAAAATGTGTATTCTGTCAGATGGGCTGAAAGACTGTTCAATTCACAAAGAAACTGAACAATGGGATGTATTGTATAAATGGCTGCAGTTACTAGAGAGTGTTGGAGTAACATAGAATTAAACTAAAATTAAATGATAAGATGAAAGCAGGAGGGTAATCAAACTGTGAAAAAGCAAAAAGTTGATTTGTTATTGTAATATGAATTGATTGGACGATGGTATACACTGTGTTCTCCTATTCCCCCTAACCCTTTTTCCCTCTTCCCTATTTCCCCTTACTTTTTGTATTCCCTACCCTGTCCTTAAATAAATACTATAAAAAGAAAAAAATATTTGCCATCAATGGATGCCAGGTCCTAGGGATGAAGACCATCATAAGCGTCTTTATCTTCAAGGTTTTTTGTAACTGTCCGGGTCATCTTGACGTAAGGCATGATACTGGACCTGATAAAGCTGTTTAGGTGTGAGCCCTGTAGGAAGAGTGGAAGAGCTACGGCAGCATGAGGCAAAAATATGCATAAGAGAAGGAATGCATTGAATACAACAGATTAAAATTAAGCATACAATGGTAAAAATGAAATATTTCAATACATTACGAAACCAGGAAAGATTGGGCAGCCAAGACCATAGGCTAGCCCAAAAGCCAATTGCTTCTGAGTCCAAAGGAGTCAGAGGTTAACTTTAAGAGAATCTTCCATATGTGATATAGTAGCAATAATATTTGGTGCATAATCAGAAATAAACATGCAACAATGAGTATGAACAACAGCACAAACTCCTCCTTTGGAGGCAAGCAACATATCAACAGTGTAATGAGTTTGTAATACAAAATCACATATCTCACTTTGTTCTTTCTTTAACAAAGTTATAGCTGTAATTCTATCATTAAACATACTGATGGTCCAGTTGTTTAAGGCATGTAAGTCATAATAATTCATCATAGTACCCATAGATGGAATAATTCCATGAGAAGCACCTGCCCACCAGGATCGGGAAAGAGGCGAAGATAAACATATTGTGTGTCCCCTATTAGGATGAAGTCTTCATATCGAAAGAGGTCAAATGCCAAAACAACAGCGGCAAGTTCAGAACGCTGAACTGATGTCTGTGGCTTGGTAAATCGAGACATCTAATGCCCTTCAGGATCTTGCCAGACAACTACTCTTTGTTGTAGAGAACCATTGGTAAACAACCTGCACTTTCCTGCTAATGGCTGGGGAGAAAAGCAAATGGTTAAAGAGTAAGAAACAGTAGAGAAAAATGTTAGCCTCTTGTCTTTCGGCAGGTTAGGGAGAACTGTCCCAAGAAAATCAGCGAAAGCAATCTGGAACATGGAAGAAGTTTGCAAAAGTCTCTCCACATCACCCTGTGGAAAGGGAAAATGCACAGAGTGAATATCAAGTCCAGAAAGCTGACAGCATTTGGTGCAAGCTTTGTAGAACAGATCTGCTATCTGGGCAAGAGCTTGGTTAGAAGACTGTCTCTCTTCAGCTTTGGCAACACTATCACCAGGCTCTCTGACTTTACTGTTCCTTAATGTGACTTTTTCTGTAGCTCCTGCCACCACCTTAGCAGCTTGATAAGGGACCGTGGGGAGGTCTTCAGTCTCTGGAGAGGATTCTATGGACACCACCATTTTATCCACCTCTTTGAGCTCCTTAGAAACAGAGACATCATCTGCATAAGTATCTACTTTCTCCATTTGCAGCTGAGGAATCTTCTCTTTCTTAGGCAGATCTGCAGCCTCTGTATCCAGAAACCAAGAATGGGTTTATTTTTGCATGGTTCCAATGGAGGCTGGAAGGATTCCAAGTAGGGCTTGCTAAGGGAAGGAGGTACCTCCTCCTGAACTCCTTTTGGTGCAATCTTGGCAGTAGCTTCAAGTGGTTTCTCTTGTACAGCTTCTTCCTCCTTTTCACCAAAACCAAATTCTGGCTGGCTGCTCACTGTGTCACTATCTCCAGAGGGCAGTGATGCCTTCTCAGTATGTTCGGTATACTCAGGCACAGGGTATGGAACAAATTCTGGAATCATCATCTTGGACTAATCTGTAAAGGCTGGTGAAGCGCATTCATCAGAGCCCTTTGTTTCTTTAACTAAGTCACATGCAATGGACATATAAGATGTTTCTGCGTTTTCTAAAGGTACATCATTCTTAGAGTCAGGTTTCTTGCTAACAGCTTCAACCTTCATTTCTGGTGGCTTGTGTGGCGGGTCCTTTTGAGACTCATAATGAGGTGGTGGCGCAAATGGCAAGCATGGCACTGGAGGAAGCAACTGAGGGACTGGCATTGCATTACAGTCTGCCTCTTGTTGCTGATTAAACAAAATATTGATTGGCGTAAGGCTTTTCAAACATGCACGAACCTTACACCAGGTGAACATCACTTTTTCAGTAACGTGTGGATGGCCCTGAAAATTACAGCCAATTTTTCTCCAATCTTCTAATTTCAGGGTTCCCCCTTCAGGGACCCATGGACGTACATAGTCAATAGCTCTGACCAAATCTTTCACTTCACTTTTTATTACTGTATGTCCATTTCTTGTGAGAAGGAAGTGGAGGTCTTCTGCATATTTTTGATGCAAACTTGATAATGATGAGCCCATTGTGTGTATCTTACTTGACTGGAACACTCAGCCGGGATCTAAAAAGATGTGAGGTGCATAATCCTTGCCGGACGTGGGTGACGGAATGACCTTCCACCGGTCTTCTTAGCTTGTGGGAGCCTCACGCTGAGAAACAGGCCTCATGCTGAAGTAGGCTTCGCACTGTGAAGTAGGCCTCACACTGTGAAGTAGGCTTCGCACTGTTAAGTAGGCCTCACATGGGACACCACTTGTCGGAATCCGGCTCTGACAGCCTGTGGTGATGGGAGAGATCCCTGAAAGGTTCTGGAGGGAGAGACCTCTGAAATAAGGGAGACTGCAGTCAAATTGTCTGGTTCAAAGCGTGCTCAGGATCATCGGCTGAAGTACAAGATCTGATCTCAGATCACTGTCCTGTCTTATTCAGCGATGCCTGGCACCTAATTTTATTGTATTACAAGTTACATAACATTAACTGTCAGGTTACATAACTGAATGCCATGAGCCAATAGGGCATTGAGTATAATCTGCCCAGCAACAAACCATACAAGGACATCAATGTGGTACAATGCATAAGTACGTGGTAACAAGCACATAAGTTATGGTGCATATTCCCACAGTATGACATTTTCTTCAGAAATGATAACTCTATGGTAATCCATTTACACATTTGAGTCATTACTTGATGACTTGAAAATCTGGTTACCAGATTTTGAACCCATATGTGCCAACTGAACATAGAGTGAGTTTGCAAATGCCTGGCCATCATTCAATGATACAATATCAAGTGAAGAGGACATACATATGCCAAACAATACTATAAGACACCACAGTGGACATTTCTGTGTCATCTCAATGTTGCAATCCATATGACTGCCTGTGAAAAGGCATCAGATAATGAGACAGCAAAAGTGTGAACCAGCCTTCAGCTGTGTTGTATTTCAGTAGACCTTTCACTTTCTTCAAAAGAAAAAAATAAAAGAGAGCAGGGTAAAACAAATGGGAACAGCCTGTGGAATTTTGGTTCCCCGTGTTGATTTACTAACTATCAAATATCCTACTGTCATATTGACTGTCAGTGAACATTTCAAAACCTGTCTTGCCATGGGGTTGGGGGTGGCTGGCAAATTGCTTCGTAAGAGCTGTATCTCAGCATATTCTCAGTATGCTACTGCTTAGAGCAATCATTTCTTTCCTGGTTTGTATCAAAGGAAGAATGAAGAATATATGTTTCCAATTGCCATGATGTTTTAAAGCAAAACAAAAGCAAAACTCCATGATAAATTGAAAATGCCGAGTCATTTTCTATGTGGTGGTCTTCTGGGTTTTTTGGCAGAATAATTCTTGTTCACTCACATCTCTTTTAATTGCTGCTTCTACATATGGGTTAGTGACTAAAATAAATATTTAAAGAAAGCCTTTTGCTATCTCAAAAAAAACCCCTATGCTAATAGCCTCCCGTAGGCCTTCATTATAACTCATAACTACATATTATACTGTACAGTCATATAATTGGAATATGTCAGTACTCTCAACTCTCCTTGAACACTCGCTTTGTTGAGAATGAAATAAAAAGACGTACTAAATAACCAAATGAGAGATTGAAACCATGTCTCTTGACTGCTGGCCAGTTTCCAGGTGAATTTCTAAAAGCGCTTGATTTTTTTTTCTTCCACGGGGTGGGGGATCTTCTTTGTTTAAATTCCTTCCCCATTCCAAATGCTAGTAACCTGAGGTGAAAACATTATGGTCTCATTTAAGTCTTTATATAAAATTCATTTCATGCCACTTGGTGACATTTTTGAAAGATGAGAATGAGCAGGCAATAAATGGCCAGCCTGAGTGACTGCCATGTGAATTACCTTAGAAAGCCCCCTTCCCACAGCATTTTTACCATGTTTCTATGGGGGCAATTTTGTTGTGAAACTGAGTGGCAGGATGTGAAAGCAGAACTCCTGTACCAAGATTCCAAAGAATCCTTAAAGACCCAGGAAGGGAGGGGGGGCCAAAGAAAACAGACTAAAATGTGCTTTGTTTATTCACTTACCATTTCTTTTTAGATAACTCAGAGGTGATGGTTTTTTGGGGTTTTTTTAATGAAAGAATGACTAATGGATGGGAATGGCACAGCACTGGTACTGAATTATTTAAACTGCAGCCACAAAACTCTAGGGTTCAATATCTTATGATTCGGAATAATATGAAAGCAGCAACCCTCTGGTTTCCTGTGTGAGGAATGAGAAGCAAAAGTGTTAACTGAACAAAACTGGAAAATAAAAAAAATGAGCAGTTTTAATCTTTGCCGATGCTCATACCTATCAGTGACATTCTGTGGAGAAGCAGGAGTGCGGCACGTATACACAGCATGGTGCATTATGAGCTTAGAACTGTGTCACCTCCCACTCTCTCAGGAGTTACCTGCAATGACATTATTATGGATGTGCATAAATACATTGTCCAACAAAGGCTCTCAGAATGTCCAGAAAGGTGAAAGCATGGAGTGCCTGAAATCAATGGCTCTGTTTCAGAACAGAGATCGGCAAGCTCCCCAAGCTTCATCAGGAATGGCAATTAAGAGCAAAAACAGTGAGAATGCTTAGCAGGATGTTACATGGAAGAAGAAAGCTTTCCCCTCTTCTGCTCTTTCCCTCCTCCACCTCTTCCTCCTCCTCAGCAGCAGCCATTGTGACCATGACAGCAAAAGAGAGAGTATCTGTTTGATTTATTTGTCTTCTTCCTGTTCTTACATCCCTGCCCTTCTTTTCTGGCATAAGGAAATCTGGATAACATCACTTTTTCAGTTGCACCCGGTATCATGAAGCACACTGGGAAAACAGTATTTCCCAGTGTTTCTAGTGCCAGGAGTAGACACAGGACGGAAAGAAAAAGTGGTTGAGAGAAAGGAAATAGCCACAGACCAACCAAAGATTAAATTCCATTTCACCCATGGATTCACTGAATCACCCTTGGGTAAGTCATGGACACACAGGACTTGTATACACAAAGCCAACTCACATGATGTAGCTTTCCCTGGGCTGCACAATTTCATTGTACAGCTGCATGCTTGAATGCTTTCTAAGAGAAAACAACAAGAGCAACAAACACAGATAAAGCAGCTGGCACATACAAAGCCAGTGCATGAGGGAGATACCCAATGGGAACCACTTGCAGTTTGAATGGTATAGTTGAAGGGAAAAGCAAACAAAGCTGCACAATGTGACTCTGCGGCATAAGCAGATTGGCTGTCAGACTCAGTGCCTCATCTGGACACCATGAATAATATTGACTTACTTGACTGAACCGTTGAGAAGATAAGTACGAGATGAAAAGGATGCCTGATGTAATGTTCCAGAGCTTTGAAAAATGTTTAGGCTTATGATTCAGGTGCACAAGACCAACAATTACCTTAGAAAATAACAACTGAGGAAAAGAAAACAATGCTCTGCTGAGTATTTTAGTTCTGGGACTTTAGTTTCTTTTCTTTTCCTTTTTCCTCCCCTATGGAGAGCAGATAGAATCACTGAGTTGGATCTAATTAGTTGAAATTTAGTCCCCCTGACATCAGTGGAACACATTAGTCATTACTTAAGTCTGTCTGATTTTAATGGGAATTAAGTTCAATTAAAGCTGGTCTCTACACCTGTTTACTCAACGTACAATGAAGGGGTGAACCCTAACCCTGCCCTATTGATATTTTTATTGCCCTCTATGTGCAGAGGATGGTGGGCATGAAGAGGATAGCTTTTGTTAGTAGTGGAAGCTCCCCACCTGATACAGAAGCTTGGAAAGTTCCAGGTTTTGAAGACCTTCACATATCACTGAGAGTCTTCTGTTCAGATACATTACCCACATTCTCTGAGTAGAGCAGGGGCAGGAAATAATTATTGTGATGAGAGAAAGATGGGGCTAATGCACTCCTTCTCCTTGCATGTTGAATAAACATATGCAGTGAATGCCTTCATATGGCTTTACTTGGGCCTCATTCAGGTATACTGCTATCTAGTTTAATCCAGTATGTGAGGAAGGGAGCAGAGTAGTTCAGCCTTCTTCATCACATAGAATTTGACGGATTGGCTGAAATCCTGTTGTGCAGTTATGCAAATAATGTAACTTTTAAAGGAGAATTTCTGTAAGTTAAGAAATCTCCATAGACTTCATTGTCTGCATAACTGAGTAGCAGGATTTCAGGCTCTCAGCAGAAGAAACTTCACTATGGTTAGAGGCCTCGCATACATCAAGGATTCTGTCTTCTTTAGACCATAAGTCTTCCTGCATGTGGAGAGGTATCTCAGTAGGAGGGACTAACTGCAGCTTGTTTCTCCTTTGATCAAGTATGGGTTACTGTGATGTTTGAACCAGTTTGTTGTGTGAACTGGGCAGTAATAGAGGGCAGTGTGTGAATTTTTTTTTTCATATGCCCCAAAATTCTGTGGGCCAGTAAAACAAAACAAAATAAAAAATCCAAAACAGAAAACCACCCTGTTCAGTCTTTCTTTGCCTGAGGCATCAAGAAAGCAATCTGAGCATAAAGCACAGTTACAACATCTCTTTTTCAGCTACAGGTATACAGCAACAGCCATATTTTCTGTCAGTTCAGATGCAGAATGTTATTACAGCACACGGTGTGCTTTAGACATGCAGTTCACTTGTGGTCTCATGTTTTGCTGAGCTTAAACTGTAGCCGAAGACCTCTTAGGGAAAAGTGTCAGTTGTATGGTAAATTCTGTTGAGGGAACTACACATTTTTTAATACTCCTGTTATTTTAGCTGGCTCCGAATGCATCTGATTTCATGTCAGGAATCAACCTAAATTTCTCGATCCTTATTCCTAATTTTATCTCTATTATTTTATTTTATGTTGCAAACTATAGTTTAATAAGTATTTTCAGGCAATTCAGATAAAGACAGAAGTGATGAAATGCGTAAGATGACAGGAAAAAAATCAAGTGGGGCAAAAAAAAAATAGTGAGGAACCAACTGGACAAGTAAATTATGTTACAGTTGTACTCTTCATCAGTTTGAGCAGAAAAAGGAGTAGGGCTCACCTCCACATCATCAATGATGTTTTTGCTAACAACCATGGGACAAATAGTGGTCTATAATATATATTATATATAATGTTTATATAGATATAATTTATATACAGTGGTGCCTCGCATAACGTTTGCTTCGTTTAACGTTTTTTTCGCTTAACGTTTATTTTTTCAGAGTCAGATTGTGCTTCGTATAACGTTTTTCCCTATGGGCGATTTTCACGTAGCGATTTTGGGACCCTGCTTCACTTAACGATGTTCATTTTTTCAATTACAAAAGTGTCTTAACATGTTGAAAAACGGTTTTAAATGCTTGGAATCGTTAGTGCACCTTCTAAAATGTGTGCATTCTTAATTTGGCGTTGATCTGACTTTTCGTTAATTTTTTGTGAATTTTTTTCTCCCCCATAGGAAACAATGGAGCTGTCAGATTTTGACAGCTGTCAAAAGTTGGGGGAAAAAAAATCAGCATAAATTAACGAAAAGTCAGATAAAAGCCAAATTAACTTTTGCATCCGTTTTAGAGGGTGCAGAAGCTAATCCAAGCATTTAAAACCTTTTTTGACCCTTTTATGACACACTTAAATTTGCAAAAATTGACTTCGCAAAGCCATTGAAATGTATTGAGTCGGCTTCAATACATTCCAATGGAGGAAACATTGTATCGTTTAACAATGTTTCCTATGGGTTTTTTCGCTTAAGGACGCCAATCCGTGCCTATTGGAACGGATTAACCGGTTTCCAATGCATTCCTATGGGAAATGGTGTTTCGCATAAAGTTTTTTTCGCATAAGTTTTTTTTTTTTTGGAACCAATTAAAAACGTTATGTGAGGCACCACTGTATAAGAAATGTTTATTTCCTAGTTTAGGGTTATAGTACTAAACTGATACAGCACTGATTCAAATGCCTAGCCCGTCTTGTCAATATATCATCTCCTAAGTACCTAAAAACAAAAAGGAAGCACTTTGAATGCCTAATTGTAGGTTAAAGAGGCAATGGTTTTGTATGTTTAATATGCATGAGCATTCATAACACTTTACGGATATGACATGAAATGTTGGGATATCTGCTTTCTGCCACAATGTTGACAGTGGATTAATGGGAAGCGAAAGGGATGGGCTAATAATGGCAGAGGAGAGTGAGAGAGGAAGGGTGGTGCAGTGAGATGTGGACACTTGAAATTCATTCAATGTCAATTATGATTGCGATTTAAGTTCTGTTGTGTGGTATAGAGAACCATGTCAGCCTGGGACAACCTCCCATGTGGTCATGCTATTTTCCAAGTGCTTCCAAATTCCCAAATTGTCAACTTCTCTTGGAGATGACAATTTGGGAATATTCCACATAAACATTTTTGGGTAGAAAATTCTAGGATACTAACATAAGTGAAAAAGAATGTGCTACTTACTCCATCTGGAGGGAATGGGTGATTTTTCTCAAGCTAAATTGCACTCAGGTTCTCATTTCACCATTCTAAATTGGTTCTACCTTAAATCTGCTGCAGTATTTTTTGTCCAACACCCTATATGTATGCATTTATATGCGATATATTATGTGAATGGGAGGAGTTTCCAGACTTTTGACTTGTGAGAGTATTGGTTGTAGCATTACAACCTTATAACAAGCAGAGGAAGCTGTTTATTTAACCGGTAAAGGAAGCAGCTCCCACAAAAATTCCAGAACAGTGTCCCAACATGTGGTCACAGTCTGCCTGTGATGGCTTGCCATCATTAGTCCACCTGATGAGCTTTCTCATATTGCTTTAATTCTCCTTCCCCGTGGTTGTTTTCCTTTCTTGCCAGGTTTTATCATTTGCCAACAAGTAAGAGTCATCCCAAGGACAATCCACTTTGTTTTGCATTTCGGTTGCTCTTTTCGATGTGTTCTTCTTCTTATTTGGAAATCTTACAAAGTGAACATAAGGGCATTCACATAGTGGGAAGAACAAAATAAAATAAAATAAAAATAACAATTCTCATTGAAATACTCTTGCTTGCTGGCAAGCAGAACAGCATAGACATAGAAGTGGCTTTGAAAATGTATTAGCTGATTGTGATATTGTAACTAATGGACTGTGCGTCTAGTCCAATGCCCATTAATCAATAAGACTCCTATTGACTGTGTGGACTTCAGTCAATTTTCCTTTATACCTGCCCTTGCCATGAGCAGTTGCTGCTTTTTAAAGCACTCTGCTCATAACATCCATGTATCAGGATGATTTTTAAAATATATTTTTCTTTATGTTTGCCTCTGACAGTATGTGTTTTGATGCATGCTTTTATTATTTTGACACACTTGATAGCTAGTTCAGTTTTGTTGTCCCAGATTGAATACCCTAATAAATTTGAATGATTTAAAATATGAGAATATCTCTCTATATACATATCAAATAATATTTCATGTTGACCTTCCAGTTGTAACATCCTCATATATCTGGGGAGTTTATGCATACAAAAATCCATTAAGCCCAGTGGTGGGATTCAAATAAATTAACAACAGGTTCTATGCCTGAATGGCAAATAAATAAATAAATAAATAAATAAATAAATAAATAAATAAATAAATAAATAAATAAATAAATAAATAAATAAATAAATAAATAAATAAATAAATAAATGCCCAGGACAGTGGGATCCGATGAGAGTTTCTTCTACAGTGGTCTCCCTACTGCCTATCATCACAACTACGTCTCACATGATTAAGATATCTGGATAAGTGTATCTGTTTGGGCATGCCGCTGCTGTTAACCTCACCATGGGCATGTGCCAAACACACACACACAAACACACACCTCACAGTGGGTGCTTATGACCAGGTTTGACAGAGAACTGACACATCTCTCCTTCCCTTTACCTCCTATTTCACCCTATAGCTCACCAGTAAAAATTGCTTCCATCCCCTTTCCTGCTCCTGAAATGACTGATAGCCCTGCTTGTTGTTACCTGGAGGCTGCCTTTGCACACCTGTTGAGGAGTTCTTCTCTCCCCCCCCCGCTTCCTTCTAGCTTGGAAGGTATGGTCTCTTTTCAATCTGTTGCCACTCCACCTCAACCCCACCACCTCAATCAGTCCAGAACACTGCCAAAGAGCCCGAAAAACCCACAGCAGCCAATATCAACAAATGCTTGATTAGTATGCTCTCATGTATGTCTTTTCTGGAGAATGCTACCTTCTCATGATGGTCCCTCCCCCTCGGAGTCCTTCCGCCCCCCCCCATGTTGACCTGTGGTCAAGATGCATCTGAATGTCTGGAGAGAAGAGTTTCAATTCCCCTTATCTATTGATATGTTTATGTGTTTTCCTTTCTTGGCCCTGGATATATGGCCTTCAAGAATAGTAAGTCTTACTAGTGTTAAAATACTGATAGCTGTCTTCCTCCTTCTAACAGAGTGGGCCATCTCTGTGTGCCATTTGTCTCCCGAAATTGTCAGTTTTGGGGCAGGAGGAAGAGTTTTTTGTTACTCTAAATGAGGCTTGGAGGTTTCATCTCTTTGTGGTGTGAGTGACTTTTCTATTGCATACCTTGCTTGCGTGGATCAGTGAGACTGTTACTGGTTCATGCACTGGATATTCTCTGGGATTTAAAAAAACTGTTTCTAGGCAGAGCAACAGTCTTATGTGGTACCTTTAACTTGAAAAAAATCATAGTAAAACGAGGACGGTTGTTTGTTTGATTGAAGCGGTCTCACCCCAAAACTTTTTCCCTCTGTGTCCTGCCCTCATGCCTTGTCAATCACACCCCCCCTCGAGGCCATGGGCTTTCCTCCAGTGACATCAACTCATCCTCCCCCCTTTTCCCCCAGTGACACCTCTGCTGTTTCCAGGGCTTTATCTCTCTCACCCATATCCCACCTCAGACGGCTCAGTGTGGAGTGGGAAGGGAGGCAGTTAATTGTGCCCCCTCCCCCTCACTCATCGCTGGTCACCTGGCCCCTCCTCCTTCATTCATCTCAGGCCAACAAACGGTTCTAAGAACCAATAGTACATTTAGGAAGCGGTTCTATAGAATAGGTGAGAACCTGCTGAATCCCACCTCTGATTAAGCCCAACAACTTGTACTAGTTGACCAGTAACCAACAGTGGTGAACCAGATGCCACCAAGGAAGTCCATGGATAAGTTGTTAAGGTGAAAGCTGTTTCCTACTTTTGCTTCTTGGGAGTGGTAGTCAGTGGCCTATGACCACCTGAGGTCACATATAGTCATTATCATGTATTCTACTAGAAATAACAAGAGATTCAGTTCAATAGCCCTTGAGTAAAAACAGGGGTCCAAAGAGCAATCAATCTGGAAGTATCTAGAAGTACAGAATGGGTGTAAAAACTCAAAATGTGGTCCACTTCTTCCCACAGACCAATGAAAATTAAGTATTTTGCCCTCTTAGACCCACATATAACTGCTATTATATTGCTTTGCTAGTCTCCTGAATCACAATATTCCTATCTTGACTATCTTGAATTTTGACTATTCTCATTCAGTTTGGTAGCAAAGACATTCAGTACTGAGGACAGCTTCAAAAAAAGGGGAAATTTTGGACATCTTTTAATATACAAAGTTCACAATTCTTGTGCTTTAATCACACACAGCAGCTAAGGAGTGGGAGTTCATTGTACAAGGGCCCAGACAAGGACTCGCTCCATCCCTGGTAATGCCCTGGTGAAGGATGCTACACATAACCCTCCTTCTGGCCCGTGTTTGGTGGAAATGTGAAAAGTGCTGAGGTTGGCCTTCCCTCTTGGCAGATGCCCACTATCTCACATAACCAAAAATGTCTTAAGGGCCCTTTAAAAAGAAGAAAAGGGAGCTCCTTTCATGAGGAAATTAAATTTAGGGGGAAACAGAGAAACAATTATATAACTACCTTCACCTTTCCCCCCCTGGAGCTCAACAAAGCAATGCCTTTTTTTGTACCTACTACAAAACTTGCAGGAAGGGAGCTGCATTATAAGAACCTTCAAAATGTAGCACTTGGAAACCTGAGAAACGTGCTGAAGGTTTGACAATATGCTGAGTCAAATTGACATTTCTTTGGAAAACAGGGGGGACTTGATATTTGAGTTATCTTACTCTTTTAAGAACAGATGGCCACTTTGCACAACTATTTTCATCTTTTCTTCACCATTTGATAGTGGCTACCTCCCTACCACCATCATAATGCTTTGCAATTGGCCAAGGGAGAGGTTCTTGTGAAGGAAGCAAAATAATGATGAGGCTGCCAAGGCAGCTGTGTTTCTGTCACTTATAGAAGCAGAGCAAAAACCAGAAGTCATTTTGATGTAGTGGATGGGTGGAGAGAACAAAGCTGTACTGAAATCACTGCTAATGGTGAGGCCCATGACTGATAAGTTGTTGAAGAATTTGTCCTTTATTGGAGAGGAGGAAACTGTCTATCAAGTTTCTTTGCTCAGAAAAAGGGTTGAGAAGGCCATTGATGCACTGCTTCAAGTGATCATACATTGCAACATCTTGTTGCAGGTCTCAGACCACGTCAGTTGGAAACACAAATGTCTGAGTGCATCGATAGAGAAGGGAGACATTAGGTATTGTTTTCTATATATTTGCTTGTTAGGTTATAAAGAGATAATGAGAACAAACAGCATTGCAATCAGGGTTTTTCTGAATCTTTTTGAGGGATGCAGTTATTAAAATATATATTTATACACTTATAAGAGTAACTAACAAACAGGAGTACTTAAGCAAAATGTTTCAATTTCTGCCTGTTTTTGTTAATCTGGTAAAAGTATGTTGTTTTCTATATGGCAGTTATAGAAGAAAAAGGACAGGGTAGCAAAATGATGTTACGTTGTCCTCTAGCTTCAGATTATGAAGTGTTAAGATAGCCAGTCTGTAAATCCAGAAGTTTTTCATCATGTCTGATGTGCTTTGAATGGATGGTATTGCTATCACAGCTAAGAACAAGTCAAATAGCCCATAATGCTCAGAATCAAAATATTTGGACACTAGTTATTCCAGCTTCTTAGTCAAGGTGGCAGACTTAGGGTTTCCAAATCTTGTTTGTTGGGTTGTTACATTTGTATCTTGATTTCCCCCTCAACAACCCAAGCCAGCATTAATTAATGTTCTTACTCAGTCTGACCTATCTGTGAGGTAGGTCAGATTGGAAGAAATTAAATAGCCCAGACTCAACTAGTGAATTTCATGCTTGGAAGAACTTGAATTTGCACAAGCCAAGGCCCACTATTGTAATTGCAACACCATGCTGATGTATGAATACTGAATTATATTCAAGTTTGTAACTCATATGATAATCAAAACCTAAATTGTTTCCATCATGACCTGAGATCTTCCACGACTGAAAGAAATATGGCAGCATTAAGCCTTCATATAGTTAAACAATGGAAAGTGGGGCTAGGACGTGGCTGAAAGTTTTCAAAAGTAAAATTTGGATGTGAATCAGGTCATTTACAGCAGTGAAAGGGAAGCAGGAGCTTAATATCAGTGTGATGTTCATAATTCCTCCAATAAAGCAACTTCAATCATGTTGATTTCCCATTGCCACATTCTGGATGAGATCTAAATTAGTGGAAATGAATTGTCAAGTATTTTTTTTAAATACATAACAGTTATAGTGGAAAAGGAGTGACAGATAAACTGTGATAATCACATCAGACAGTGGGATTTCAGGTATAATGTCATGTTATGTCGTAGCACCAGTTTGTTCTGTTTTATTTTAAACTGAATATGTTGAAATTCTATAAAGATCAGAGGTACAACTTGTTGTCAGTACAACACACGATGTTGTTGTTGGGTGACTTTTTCCCATGAAGACTACAGCCTTACACAATCTCTCCAGATTGTTTGAGCCTGACAAAATGTAACTTGGTTGCAATTTAATCTCATTTGTCATACACAGGAGGGGAGTCAGCAATGAACACCACCAGAGGTATTGCCATGGATTTTGTAGCTGATGATTGTGTGCATTATTACAACTTTGCCTAGGCGTGAAACAAAATGTGCTAATGTTCCTGGACAGATACAAAGCTTGCAGCATACAGGTAACATGTATATTTGCATACAGCAACATCTACATCATGCACAGTAATCAAATCAGAGATGGGCAAGCTCCAGATATCTGAGGGCAAACCCCATAGGTCTGGAATGCCCTTCCCTGGAGCTCAGATAGCTGCAGCTGTGTTCCCCCACCTCCCCATTTTCCCCCTTAACTGACCAACATTAAAAAATCAAAGAAAAAAATTGGGACTGTGGGAAGCCTCAGAGATGCTTGGGAAGGGTCTTCCAAACATGGCAGGAATTGCCTTCCAAAAGGGCACATAGTAACTTTTTGAGCCTCAAACCTTTCCAAAAAACATATTTATGTGTGGCGGGGGCAGAGTGCTAGGGAAATTATACAAACAAAAGGCCGAGGCAAACATCTGTAAGTAACAATTGTTGGGTATTCCCCCCCCCCCCGCATATTGGCTGCTTCCAGGGACTCTGTCCTTACCATTTGGATTTGTGTCTGAAAAATCAAGGTTAAGTGTGATTTTATGTGGAGTAGGTTGTAAGCATGTATGTGACACTGAACAGCAGATTCATGTGCATGAGGTTAACATATCAGCTACAGCTTCCAATTTCCTTGTCTGTGATCTGTGAGACAACATGAACTAGGCTCAACACAAACTAGCAGGTCTTTTTGTATTGAATACAGTATGATCATCCTACATGTGCATGATTTTAAACAAAAAAATTATGTGTGATGTAATTTTGATGACAAATGCATTGCCACATACAAACCTGCCTTCTTTGCTCTGCCTGAAATAGAACTGGAGCTACCAAGCTTTCATTTTCTATCACTTTAGCCATCCTGTTTTGGCAAGTGTAAAGTTTAAACAATGTATCTGGAAAAACATAGATTAACCTTATCAAAGGAGGAGGGCTTCCTCATTTGTTTATTTCAGCGTGCAATTGCATATGCATATACATGCTTATTTCGGCATAATAGGATGGCAATGTACTACCTGTCATCTCTTCAGGAAAAGAGACATTCACAACCCTGCTGAAGCAATGCTCTAAAATTTACAACCTTGCCAACTAAAACACACTTTTGATTAAATCTTCCCTGTGAAAAATCCTATGCTGACACTTGGAATGGGGGTAATTTATTTATGTTAGGAAAGGATCAAATAACAGGTATAAACTGCATAAACTGGTTTTTCTGTTTCAAATGTCACAGTCTTCGCTGAAGCAGAGTGAAGGTTTCAGATATGGAGAGCCAATTAGTATTCAAAGGGCTTGTGTCCATCTTTTTAATGTGAGCCTCTCTTAGGGTTGAATCATAGAATAATTGAGTTGGAAGGCGCCTATAAGGCCATTGTGTCCAACCCTTTGCTCAATGCAGGAATCCAAATCAAAGCAGATCTGACAGATCATTGTCCAATTTTCTCTTGAATGCCTCCAGCGTTGGAGCACTCACCACCTCTCAAGGTAACTTTCGTTACTGCGGTTAATATGTTTTTCCTGATATCCAGCCTAAACCTGGCCGCCTGTAGCTTGAGTCCACTTAACAAAGGTAATGCTATCCTATTTGTGAGGCATACATGTGTAAGCAGTTGTAATAACTGTTATATTTACAGTTCTGTGGGCACATGGAATGATAGGAGAGTAAGATCACATGGTTCAAGTACTGACTCTTTCTGAAGAAAAAACAAGCCATGCTGTGCTTTCTGCTAGTACTCTGTTAGGTATATTGAGGTAATGATGAAATGGATGAGAGGAGAACTGCATTTTGAACTATAGGCCAACCACTCAAAACATTCAGATAAGGGTGGCCGTGGGCAAGGCAAAGGGGGGCTTCACTGCAAAATTATTTGCAGGTGCAGTCTGCTCTGATCATGGACCTGCCCTCAGTTCATATGTGTGGTTTTTTTTTTTAAAAAAAAACCTAATAGTAATTCCTTTACAAAAAGTTGCTGTAACAGTAATCAATTATTTTGCAAGAGACTTAGAATTATAAATATTTACATTCTAATGGTTATTTGCCAAGCTCTGGATTTGGATTTGTCCCTGTAATAAAATGAGAAAGAAATGTTTGAAAAAGGACTAACAGTCTCATCCATCTCCCAAATCAGTGAAACTAAACAATTAGGATTTATCAAATGCCAGAATGCCAAACTCTACACTACCTGGAAATGGATCCAACAGAATGAGAACCTTAATGGACCATCATGAATAAAAGGCAATTGCATAGAGAGAAAAAATTATTCTCATATTTTGGTACCCTTTTAATTATCATGTTATTCCATAAAGGAAAGTGGCAACTCATTGGCTTTATTAATGCACATTCTTAGGCAAAGCTACATAACAGATTAACCTTAAAACAGGAATCATAACAAAAAAGGAGACATAAGTACTGTGGCAATTTAAAGATTAACTGCTGTATTTTAATGTGAGCTGTCATAGATCATGCCCACTTCCTCATACATGAGTGAGGCAAACATTTATACATGGCCTGATGACCCATTGGGAATACAGAGGACAAAATGGCAATGCTTGGTTAGTATACTAGACACAAATTGCAAATTGTGTCAGATAATGTGGAATTTTACACTTGGTCACGACTTATTGATACTCAGTTCTTTGAAGCCTTCTTCTGTAAAATTGACAGAGGTTTCCTGGTAAGCAAACAGGCTATGGATAACAACATATAACAACATGGTTGTTTTAGCATTTCACACCTGGCAATTACTTAAGAAACCTTTACTCATATTTAACCCTTTAATACGGGTTCCCAGTAGGTAGACATGCACGCACATTAGACTCTCTCTCTCTCTCTCTTTCTCTCTCTCTCTCTCTCTCTCTCTCTCTCTCACACACACACACACACACACACACAAGCACACACACAAGCACACTGTTCTGTAATGTTTCTTTTTCAGAACTGCAACTTTCAAATCCTGTAAAGATTATCCAGTAGATTGAAATGTTCTGAAATAGGTTTTTGTATATTGCTATTCCTGATGGGATAGATCACATTATCACAGGAAGAAGTAAACTTGCCCCTGATGATGCATGCAACATTGTTGGGGGTTGTAATCATGTTGTCAGAGTAGATGAGGGGACAGGGCTAGCATTTGGGTTTGTAACATGTTTCAGTCCCCGTTCCCATCTGTATCAGTCATGCAGGCCATTGTGTGTTGATAGTTGCTTGAGATTGGGGAGTTGCTTGTAAACAAGTATTGGCCTGCCACTAAGTCCTTATTCGTTCATTTGTTTATTGGTTTTGTTTCTATTCTGATATGTTTGCACAGATGAACATACGTACACCTTTGAAAATTAGAATAGGAGAACATTTAACAACACTAAATACCAACATGTGATAGTACCCTGGTACAACAGTGGAAAAAGAAAATTCCTCAGAATAAAACAGAAAAACTGTAAAAGGTTAGAGGGGGTAGATGGGAAATTAAGACTTAGTCAGACTCTGAGGTGAAAATGATGAATCCCAATGGTATTTGTGTTTCTTGACTTCACAATGCTGAGGAAATTCACAAAATTAGACATCGATTTATATATTCATATATGATGGTTGATATTCCTCACCCTGTGGACATTCACTACAGACACATGCACCATTTGATACCTATATAATATAAACACCATAACGTTGGAGGCAAACTGCCCCAAGTTAAGATAATTAAGAACTTATCTATTGTACACCAACTCTACAATGATTTCTGAATTCAAGGCAATTCTCTTCCAACATCAATCCATATGTGTTATGCTTGTGGGCATAACCAATGGATTTTGGCCATATCTATATTTATTTTCATTTTCATTTCTATTTATATATTGATACCTGTATCTATATAAACACGTAGCTATCTAAACAGATATATCACCTACATATATCTTTATGCACACATATTTTCTAAATCACAGGTTTCAGCAGAAAAAGTGCTATAACTGCAGTTTGTCTGTATTCTGTTTGTGTATCTGAAGTGAAAACTGTGAGGTCATGCAAGGATCAAAATTGGTTCTGCAACCATCACTTGCTGGTTCTTCTTGCTTCTGACCAATGTATTTTCACCATACACTTTATTTAACTCCTACAGCATCTTGTCTACTACAGCAAAAAAGGCAATGTGGCTGTCACTTTAAGAGGCTGCTTCCACCTCACACTACAGAGAGAAAGGGTGCAGGTCTTTTGCCTTTATGAAGCAGAGTCAGAATGGGGATTGTTGCTTCAGAAGGAATTCACATGGCTAACTCTGTCTGGAGAGAATTTACAAAAAAGCCATTTAATGCCCGACTTCAGGTAAATGGAGAGAAACGATTTATAGAGGTGAACAATTCAGGTATGTTCCTATGACTGATGCAACACAGAGCTAGAAGCATGGGGTTTGGCAAGTGGCTTTGGGTCCTTGAAGAAAAGTGTCTCTATGAGAAAACAAGAACAAGATTTTTTGGGGGGGAGGGGAAATGTGTTTTGGAATAAAGAGCTGGCACAACTTAGGAGGTAGGAGTTCTGTTAGAAATGTGGTATTGAGTATGTATTTGGGCTTTCCTCAGAGAATTCGTCTCATCCAACTACCATTTCAAATATCTCAGTCATTGCTCTTTTGCTTAAATGTATCAAACACATGTGTGCATTTTATTTTGGAAGATGAAGAGTGCTATAGAAGTATTTCTATTATCAAACATGCTATTGGTAATTGACCCACAGCTGAGGAAGGAAATTTAACCACATTTTTTCTTAGTTACTTGTTTCTATTGTACTTCCTTAAATAATATTTTCTAAGTGACTTTTAGTATTTGCATTTTTGTGAGTTCACTGTATTTTGTCAATCTTGTCATGAGCTGCCTTGGGTCCTCCCAGAAATCTATCAGATATGAATTGAATTATTATATTTATTTGTACTCCTGCCTTCCCTGAAGGAAGCTCAGAGAAGATTATATGAATACTTCCAATTTTATCCTCAAACTCTTATATCTTTCGTTTCTCAGAGTTAACTGTATAAAAATTTAGTTAAGGCCATCTAGTGAGTTATTGGCTGAACAAAGATTTGAACTTCCACTCCAAGTCCAAGAGTACAATTCTGTAACACGTACTACAAAGTGTTGCTGTATTCAATTATCCTTACTCCCTCAAAAGTGTTATGAGATTTCAGGTCTCAGATCTATCTATTATACCACATTGTAATCCTTTACATGAATATTAAGTTCCAATGAACTTCATGGAGCTTACTTCCAAGTAGAAATTCTTTATCAATGGCATCATCATGAACAGCTGGATAGCTTAGTGATTTAGGCATCTGGGCTGTGGAGGCAAATGTTGGAAGATCAGTTCCACACTGAGCCCCCTTGACATGGGCTAGACTCGATGATCCAAAGGGTCCCTTCCCGTTCGTTCTTTTTCTTTCTTTCTTTCTCAATAAATTTAGTACGATCATTTTAGTATTTTCTTAAAAGTATATCCAGAAGGTGTAGCTGTTTGTTTTGACAAGATCTAACACTTCCCTCCAAACATATACACTCTACAGTACCATGGATCAGTCACAGCAGAAATATTCTCATGGACTTTTCATTATTCCATAAGTGGAAGTGCAGATGCCTATACTTGTTTAGTTCAGGCTTCCATTATGTATCTGCTTAGTTGTGAGTCTTGTAAAACTCAGTGGAATGTCTGAGTAAAAGCACATAGGAGAATGGCCTTATCAGCCTGGAAGGACAACATATTATGGGACAGAGTAGTTGCCTATTGATTATCTAGTCATGAATAAATTTGTCAGAGGGATGCTTTGAGAAGAGATCAAGAAACTTGCCAAGGTACCAATCTTGTCTCGAAAGGTATCTTATCAGCAATTACCAACTACTACAAATGACACTTCTATATCTTATTTTTGTCTCAGCATTCATGATGAGTATTATTGGGGGGGGGGGGTAGATTTGGTCTAGAGGCCACCAGTTATGTGTGCACGCATGCACGCGTGCGCGCGCACACACACACACACACACACACACACACACACACACACACACACACACACACACACACACACGGCTTTGAGGCTTTAGTTTTGTTCTTCCCATCCTTTTATCCTATTAACTTTACTCCATCCTTTGACGTTTATCATTTATTCAAAACACTTTTAAAACTTATTTTTGTTCCTATCACTATTATTTTTTGTGAGCTGACTTGAGGGTCTTTTATGGCCAGGTGAAGCAGGGTTTAAATACCCTGCCCAGACTCATATAGATGAAGTAATTAAATATGCACATCACCCAATTTGAATTATTTGTTGAGGAGCTATTGAATCATTGTAATTTACAACCCTGTGTGGTCTGGGGAAAAATCCTTCCCTTTTAAAGTGGAAACTTGAACCATTTCTCATATTTTTAAACAGTTAAAAAAAACCCACCAACATCCAGCCAAAATCCCTCATGGCACAGAGTGGATGGAGCAATACTGACATCCTTTGGCTTACTCTTAGGGGAGTGTTTGCAGCGTCCGTCTCTCTCCCTCCTCACCCGCCCCAAATTTTACAAAGTTGTCCACTCCCCTTTCTTCCATTTGTAAGCTGGGGTTCAGGATGACCCAGAGGAGTCTTTCGTCGGGTTCTATTCGGTGCATCAACTGTTGTAGATATAAATCTGCTCCAGGGACTACTAACGTCTGCAGATAGGAAAGCTGCAGGGCAGTGATCCCACTAAGGTGACCAGCCCCCCCCCCCCATGTGATGCCAGAGATCAGCTGTATGATCCACCACCACCCGCAAGAAATAAGGCTGGGTCTAAATGTAATAATTTTGGGCTTCCTCCCATAAGTCACACGAAAAAGAAAGCGGGGGGGGGGGAAATGCAACCCATTCCCATCTTAGGAGGGCTTTCGCTTCCTCCTCCTGTAATCGTAGTAGAGCCGAGGAGGCTGAGAAGAAGAGAGACTGTGTCTCTAATGGACCGGGCAGAAAACGGAGAGCCCGTTTCTTCGGCATCACCTCTCTGAGAGAGCTGTAATTCAATTTGTCGCCCTGGCGATAAAGGTTTTCTTTTCTGTTCTTTTTTACTTGAGGGGGTGGGCGGGGGAGAGGTTGGGTCGGTCGGTTGACACCTTTGACACGACGAGTGCTGCAGTCTCTCTCTGTGTGTGGGTTGTGTGTGTGTGTGTCTATGTAAGGAGGGGGGGGGCAATTCGCCGACGAGCGAAAGCGGCGCCGGGCGAGAGAAATAAATTAATAATAAACAAAGTCAGAACAACAACCGCAACAAAAAGAAAAGCCTAACATCTATCCAGCACCCACCACCACCCCCTCCACTCGCCCCCCACCTCCAACAGGAGCGCGTGGAGGGTGTTCTGGCTGTGTGGCTGTGATGATGGCAAACGGAAGAGACGAGGCTCAGCACCCTGGACCCGCCAAGTGAACAGAGAGAACCATTCTGTCAAGAGCGAGAGGACCGGAGGCGGCGGCGGCGGCGAATCTTCGGCGGCAAGCCCTCCTTCCCACCATATTCACTTGCAAATCACCGGGAGCCGGGAAAAGCCGCCTTTTTTTTCGCGCCCCCCCCCCCCCCAGTCCTAGTGGGGAACCTTCTACTCGCAACTGCTGAGGCGGCGGCGGCGGTTCCCTCACCGCAACCTCTCCTGTCCTCTTCCTCCCTCTCTGGCTTGCTGTGTGGCGACTTCTTCCTCTTTTTCGTCGATTGTATTATTATTGGCATGATTTTAATGAGGCGCTCTGAATGCAAGCCGGCCGGACAGCGCGAGTGAGCGACCGAGAGAGCGCAGGAGGGAGGCAGGGAAGGGAGGGCGAAGGCGTCCGCTCGCCTCGCCGACCTCTCTCTCTCCCCCCCCCCCCCCGGCCCCGCTACATCGCCTCCCGGTCGCCCGCTGCCCCTTGGCTGCCCCGAGTTCCGCTGGGCTCGGAGTAGAAAAGCCTGAATTCAAAATCTGAGCAAGAGCGACCTGAAGGGGCCGGTGTCTGACTCTCTCTCCGTGTGTGTTTGTGTAACCGGGGGGGGGGGGAACGACGGGCTGAAGCAGCGAAATAACACGCGATGAGCTGCTAAAACAAAAGAGGGAGGAAGATAATCCAAGATTTTCCCGACGTGGCTGGGCACAGCCGATGGAAGGTAAGGACGCCCTTGGCGTTGTTTTTTTTTTTTTTTTAACGGGGGTGGGGTGTCTCTGGGTGAGTTTGTTAATAGTCGTGGTTTGTCTCTTTATTTGTTTTTAAAAAATTGTGTGATGTATATAGATCTCGGAGAGCTGCTACTTTTACAAACAGTGGGTGATGGACGTGGCTGCAGGAGAGAAGTTGTGTGTGTGTGTGTGTGTGTGTGTGTGTGTAGTATTGCACTTGGACTGCGTTTTTTACTTGCTGAGGGATGACAGACCCGTGCAATTTATAAAGGCGTTCCATTAAGGAGCTAGCAGGGTTTAGTGCAGCCTGTTAATCCCTCTCCCCAAACACACACACGCGCACACACACACAAACACACAAAAGGGGTTAAAAAAAGAAAGCCATTGGCGTTTTGCGATTGTGAAGGAATGTGGAGGCAAGGAGCAGGAGAGGGACAGCCTTCAGGATGTACTGTAGTTGGAAACCTTCCTTTGTGACAGGGTAACTCATGATTCTGGCATGGATGGCAAACATGCATGCCCAGTCCTCACAGCATCCTTCTTGCAAGACTGCTGATGGCTTTCTCAGTGACAAGGCTCTGAATCCAGTCCCTTTTTTGCATACTAACTCTTGCTACATGTTGGTGCACATTTTTTGCAAAAGAGAGCTCCCTTTAAGTCATGGAGGGGGCAATTGATGGAGGCAGATGGAACTTGTGCATCTTTTATTGAGAGCTTGTGGAAGCTACTCAGAATGCTAAGCATGCACTCGTCCCACTTTGTGGCGAGGGACTCGCCAACAGTAAAGAAGAGAGTCAGAGCAAAAGAGAGAACAAGATTCATGGCAATACAAATCTGAGTTGCATGTGCCTTTCCTGTCGCTGCTGCAATAAAATCCATATTTGATGTGGTGTTAAATTAATGCAGCATGCTGCAAGTCCCTGTCTTTCCTGCTGACAAGTCACCATTGGTGGCATTGTCAGCTGCTCTTGGCTGCTGTACTCCAGAAATTAATAGCAAGTGAATGTGCACTATGATGCCAGCTGTGGCCACCTTGACTGAATAGAGCTTTTAGCAGAAAAGATACCACCACTCAGTGCACGTGTAGTCAGTGGCAAATGGTGGCCCAGGAACCTGGCATTTCATCTTTTCTCTCCTTTCATAGAAATTGAGCCATTTCCTATACAGTAATCTTTTACTTCTATTCTGGTTACAAAACTGGTGTGTGTGTATGGCATGTATGCTATTCAAAACTGTACATCTTTTACTTTTGAAAAGCTTTGAGGTACATGATTCAGACTCAGTTCTAGAAGAGGGAGAGAGAATGAGAGAAGCATTTTTTTAAATGGTAGTAGACTGCATACACCAGTGGCCAAATGTTGATTTGGTGCTCATCACTACATTTCCAACTCTTTTCTTACGATTATCTTCTGTCCAAAATGTTTGGATATTCAAGCCATGCAGTTTCCAGAACATTATGCATTATAAAATATATTCATTTAAAAGCACTTATTCTACTGTAATTGTTTAGGGAAAAATGTTTCAAAGCAAAATTGTATATAGGGAAAAAATGAAAAAGGTGGGAAATGTAACTGGATGGGAAAGAAATTTCAAATGATTTTGGTTTTCCTGAGATGAAAAGAATCCACTAGCTTAAGAGTCAATATGGTTTGATGGAGAGGGACGTTGTATTTTGGAACATAATCAACTAATTAATTCTGAACCTACTCTGACAAACGAAACGGAGCCATTGTATGTCTCTGGGTGAGGATGGGCAAGTTGACTTTCCCTAATGCAATATCTCTTTATCTATGCTTTTACTCAGTTTTTAATAGCAAGATGATATTTTTAAAGGTGGGGTTAATTATATGAGAGAGATAGAGAGAGAGAGAGAGAGAGAGAGAGAGAGTCAAAACAAATGATGTCACATAGTTTTCATATACATGTTTGCAGTACCATATGATTGATTGAGGGGGTAGCTGTAGATTTCAAAGGAATGCAGCTTATTTTGCTTGCTTCACTTGCAATTTTGTATTGTCACTTCTTTCTCCATTTTGTGCTTATAAGTTTTGGTGGCAAAGATGAGTATCAAAGGCATAGTTTGTAGATATGCTATGCCAAAGGTTATGTGCAGTAGTACTTGGATAGTGTTTTGGTTTTACTTTAGAGTGTCCCTTGTTTTCTATTTCAGATGTATGCAGGACAGTTTTCTGTACAGCAACACATAAGTTTAAAACTGAACAAATGCTGAACACAAAATGTATTTTTTAAAAAATTGAAAATGCTGCATTTTGCTGATAGTTCCTAGATACACATTGGATATCACTGCTCTTACAGTGCCAGCCAAAGTAATTTGCTGTTAAGTTAAAAGCAGTCCAGGGAGCCCTGGCAGTGAATGTGGCTGTTAAACAAAGACTATATTGCTTTATCGTTCTCATTAAAGGGACTCCATACAGAAGGCAGAGAAGGTTAATTTAAGAATGATAACCACCTCTGGCACTCAGAAAGTCATTTCCTGATCTCAATGTGATATCTCAAGGAAAAAGAGAATGGAGTCTTGCTATCTGTATGTCTCTTTTCTCTGTGCTTCTTGCTGTTATGACTTACTGCCCCTTTACTCTCTCTGTGGAGAGAAAGATTTGAAACAAAAATGTTGGATTCCATGCCCTAGAATGCCACTAGGCTGCAGCAGTACCTCACAGGGTCTGTCAGGATTGGAACATCACTGTGCGCCCAACACAAAAGGGGTGTGGCTTAAATGTTATCCTTCTCCACCCCCCAGCTAAATTAATACTAATAGCTGAAATATTCTATGTACAAGGTTTTCTCATCCTTCTACTAAACAGTACTGCTTGTCCTGACTTCTGCACATCAAGAACAATATTAGATATTATTGCTAAATTGGCTGGAGGTGGGGGCATGGGGGGGAAATAAAAATGATCAAGATTGATAGTTCAGAAATGACGGTAAGTTAACAGACACCTGAGCTGTAATTTTCTCCTTCATAGATACACTGCAGTTCTCTTTATTTAAGTAATACAAAGAAGGCTAATTAGCATCTATTCATAGTTCAGAAGGACTGCCTTTTGAACAAGAGAAAATCAGGTGAAGGACTCTTTTGATGGTTCTGAAATCAATTTAAAAACTTTTCAGGTGGCCTAAAAGCAAACAACCTGTAGTGTTATGTGAATGCCTAGCATTATATATTTCTTCAGTAGAGATTTGATAAAGAGTCTTTGGTGCCCAAGTTAAATGAAAGCATTGAAATGGGAATCATGGAGTTGTGCCTCCAGTTTTCAGGTTTCTGGGGTAACAAAGGGTGAGCTATACATATATTTCTCTAGCAAGAAAGAAGCACAAGTTGTCTTTGCATCGAATGTCAAGTGCTTCCTCATGAGAGATACATTACCCCCTTCACACATTCCCAAAAATATGGGGAAAAGAGCAATACACTTGGTTTTTCCTGTTTCCTCCCTTAAATGTATCACCCATAGTCATCCATTTTGATACTTGTAGCAATATGTATTAGAAGGCAGATCCACTGATAATTAAAACAGTAGATAATTATTTAATTAAGCCATCTTCTCTGATCTCCCACTCAAGATTGATGACAAAGTTTTTAAGTTTTGACAGTGCTGTCAGTGGTGAATTTATCTGCATGCAATCTGACCATGTATGTTGGCTGTTCCAAAAACAGATTTTAACCTTCCAAACATTCCAGACCTTTTCATTGGACTGTATCTATTTCTGAGTTTTCATGCAAGGATTAAGGATGTGCTACAAGAATCCTTGCTTGGTTTTTTTGTCATTTTCTTTTCTTATTCATTCCAGGCAGAAAGGTAAAATGCAAATTGCATTCTTTATTGTATTTGGATAGATCCTCAGATATAAAAGAGAATGCTCCCAAGTAGAGTAAAAATAGATGTTCCAGTGTTGATATGTGGAAAACTATAGCCTCCATGATCTGAGATTCTGTGTTTTACTTGTTCCTTTTTATGTAGTCTCAAAGATCTGTTAAAAGATGGAAAATGCCACCTTACATTTTTAAAACAAATCTTAATTTGAAACAAAAATTAAAGTAAAATTAAACAAAAACTTGTGTATTACTTAATGCTGAACTCAATGTCTACCACAAAAAAAAATCAAAAATAAAACCCAGGCTTCAAGAATTGGCTTGCATAAAGATGGAAGTAGACAGGCCAAGGAAATATTGGAGAGGAGAGGAAGTTGATCCACAAATGATGCTGATTGTATATTCTATTGAATTATAAAATTCTGTGTCATTCTGCTCCTCTCTCCATCAATAGTTTCAGACCATGTAGAACACACAGAACAGTGTGATATTATTGAAGATGTGGAGAGGAACTGGATACATGACTGTTATTGGTGCTCCTAGTCAGTTGAAAAGCAGATAAAGAAATAGAATTGCAGCCGGTGCTGGATGGGGTTAAACTCACTCTGAAAAACACAGGTACTCTGTTTGGGGGGGGGGTGTTCCTGGATTTGTTTCTGAGCTGTGTGTCCAGGTTTCAGCTGTGTCCAGGAGTACCTTTGTACAGTTAAAACTAGTGCACCAGCTTCACCCATTTCTTGAGCGGCCTGATCTGGCCACAGTGACACATGCCCTAGTTATATATCAGGTAGATTACTGTAATACACTCGATGTGCGACTGGAGTTTAGAAACTCCAGTGGGTGCAAAATGCTGCAGCCAGATAGCTAGCTAGGACTGATTACAGAGAACATATTGTTACAGAAGCTCCACTGACTGCTGCTTCATATCCAGGCACAATTAAAAGTGCTGGTTCTAACCTATAAAGCCAGAAATGGCTTGGGTCCAAGTTATCTAAAAGACCGTAATTCTTTCCATTAGTCTGCCCAGGCATTAAGATCATCTGGGAAGGTCTTTGTTTCAGTCTCACCACCCTCACCAGCGCACTTGGTGGGGACACGGGAGAGGACCTTCCCTGTCACTGCTCCCAGACTCTGGAACTCCTTCCCACAGGAAGTTAGGCTGACCCCATCTTTGCTGTCCTTCCACAAGGAGTCAAAGATCTTTTTCTTCAGGAAGGCATTTCCCTACACACACACACACACATATATATACATACACACACACACACACACACACCAAATTCTGCACCCCATCCCTCATAACTGTACATATGTAGAGAACAAAAGTCTGAACTGGATAGGATCTTCTGCATGTGTAGCCTTTTCACTTCAATGGAAACTCCAGATTTTTCAATTTTACAGATCTTGTGGGAGTCTTTACTCACATGAAAGATTATTCTTATCAGAAGATCACTACACATCTGGAGAGCAACAGAGGATACCTTGCTCCCACTCCTCAAGCATTCCAGTCCTTTGTCTAGAATACCTGAATGACTGATTATGGTCAAATTCATCAGGTTTGCTAGACCATTCTTTAAACCTAAGTTTAGCTTCACTGGGCCAAGAAAAAATCAGGGTTTCCTTCCTTATCACTGCAATTTGGCTTATTTTGATGTTGCTGTGAAGCTTTAGTTTTAAAAGCTCACCAGCCATTTAGCATTTCTCTTATCCTATGTTATATACATGTTTATTAAAAGGAGATTGATTTCCTTGAGTGAGTTTTTGCAGAAAAGCCATCTGTTTTCCCTCAGACAGATTTTTGGCCTCTGAAAAATTTGTAGATATCTACTCAAAATTTTTCTGTCTACTGGTAGAAACCCAGCCCTGATTCTAGGCCGACAAACTTTTTGTTATTGTTCCTTTTTTCCTTGTTATTTTGCACCTTTGCTGATATTTTGGTATCTTGTAAGCAGGTGGGAGATTAACATATTTGTCCTAAAGACAATATGAATTGATTGATTGTAGAGAGTACTACCTGCAGGGAAGCATGCTTAAAGTACTTTTAAGGATAAGTCTTGAGTATAGATTGATATAGTATAATGCAAGTCTCAGATATAGCTATTTCAGCTATTTTCAAAGCTATTACAATGTGTAATTTCATGATCTTTATCCCTTGTATATTACTGGTTTACACCATTTTGAAAATTGAGCTCTGTAAATAATCTTGGATAGATGGAAATATTTATTTTATATAATTTCAGTACAGAGGGTCCTATTGGGGGAACCTTGAAATTTGAAATTGTCTGATTTTATGCCAGTATGCCCATCATCTAAGTATATTTTGTCATGCATAATTTCTTACTATAAAAACTCAGCTCATCCTACTACAGACACCATTACAGAATACATATTGCACTTTGTAATAGCCTTGTTCAGAATACATTCCTTACAGGATAGTAGTGGTAGCAGCAGCCATTTTAAATATTCCTCTCCATTAAAAAAAGTCCAAAGCTCCCTTGTCTGTTAGGGAGAAAATTACTCTTCTTCATACAAAGAGGCATTTGTTTGGTTGTTTCTAATGCACTGATGGAACATTTCAGATACATCAACCATTGTAGCAGATGTGTTCTGAAGAGGCACAGTTAACATAGGGTTGTGTTGGATGAGTCTTCTGAAAGCATAAATTGGCTGCAAGACCCATTCCTTATGATGGTGCCATCCTTCTCCTGGCTGCACCCCACAGTGATATAGGGCTGTTTAAAGCATGAGGAAGGAAGAATCTCACTGTTGTCTACCAGTCCTACCTCTGATATTTGCGTTATTCTTTCTATGCAATACTGTTTTAGGTCCAAATTTAGCATATTAGTTTATTACTAAATTGGGCGGAGATGGATCCATGAGAATCTGAGTCAGGCATAAATCTGCTGGCAAGTTAGTACTCCCCTTTTAGGGTATGTTTTCCCTTAATTTACGGCTAGGTAGATTTACAGTTGGCTTCTTTCTGCAAGTTTCCATTTTTCTTTTATACCTGCCAGGACTTTGTATGGAATAGATTCCCCTGCATTCAGTTGATAAGAAAGAATTGTGTGCTTCAGGTGGCATAAGTGCTAAAACTATATTTGAAGAGGTTCCTTAACTTGCACCAGAAAAGTGGATAAGATTGGAGAAGCAGATTCCAAACTAAAGCCTGCTAGTTGGCACTTTGTAATTTTAGCTTTAGTCAAGGGAATACAAAACCTTATTTGTTTTTTGTTTGGTTGATTTTTTTTGCTGTGGATATGTGGTTTATTCTCATTTATCCAGCAACATGGTTTTACTCTTAACTTAGTCTCCTACTTAACCTGAACATTTAAATGCATTTCCTTTTTCTTTTGCACTGGGTTGCCTTTCTTTCCACATAAATCAAACTACACTGAAAGGAGGGATTATGAAAAGAAGATGACTTTTGTAAAGCAGGCTGTCAGATGAATTCTATCACTAAATGAAGTGGCCAAATATCTTTTAGTTTCTACTGGTACTCAAAAGATAAAGGCCTTCCCCCCCCCCTCTCTCTCTCTCTCTCTCTCTCTCTCTCTCTCTCTCTCTCACACACACACACACACACACACACACACACACACACACACACACACACACTTTGCTAGTTTCTTATTTTGTTTCTGGTTTAAAGTGCAGCTAAGAGGCTTATATGTAATTTTTGCCCTATGGATTTTTATGTTATAACATATGCATTTTTAGTATATACTATTATTTTATCACAGACTTTCCATTAGGTGCAGTACTACAAGCTGAATGTGCTCCATTATCCTATCCTGGCACTCTGGATCACTCCATAAACAATATGGCATACTGAGTTCAGCCAGCTTAAAACTGCATGTTTTTAAATTAATACAGCATTTTACAACAGCTGCAGATGTAACATTTGTGCTGATTGTGCTTATAGCATGACACTTGTTTCAAATTTAAGGTCGGGAAAACATGAGACTTGTTTTGTCCTCATCTCTGTTTGAGCAGGAGTCATTATATATTTCCTGGAAATGGATTGTTATTTGAAATGTTATTTCAATGACCTGCTCCAAATTCTACATAAGAATAAATATCATGTGTTTTGCAAACTGTGTTTCAAGAGGAGTCTACAGATTATCTCCCTTTTTACTATAAAAACTCTTGAGTTCCTACAGGAAGAAGCAATAGGACCACCACCACCACCGTCCCTAAAAGTCGAGGAAGCAAGAGTACATCCATTGATGTTTTTAGCACTTCACTTTGTGTTATCTGTTAGAAGCATCTATATCGCCAGGATGTATCTAGTCCACATAAAGTACATTTAACACCCATTTAAATGTAGACTAGTAGTGAAGGTAGTGCTATAGAGCAATACATTAGGGACCACAGTTCCCACCATTCCTGACCATTGAATAGGCTGCCAAGAGCTCACAGCTGTTGGAGTTCAGCAGCATCTGAAAAGGCTACACATTACTCCTCTGCTTTAGGAGAATCTTTCCATGAATACTGATGACACAACCACTCCCACAATGGAAGCTGCTTTGTGTTCCCTGGAGAAGGAACACAAACAAAAATGAATTTATTTATTGTTTATTTAAAATATTTTTACCTCAAAACAGATTACATTATTAAAAGACAGTATTCTTTTAACAGTGAGTATGTGAATACTAAAAAGGATCAAACAAATACCTTGATGGCCTACTGCTAAGCTGGCTGGTCCTTAAATAACTGAATTAACTGATACACGCACACAACATAATTGGAGAAAAAGAGGCCACAACTTTATTGATCACAGCAGCGGTCGTCCTGGCCAAGCATTGAGTTGGATCCACCTCATGGGGGGACCTGAACGCCCCCTGATGCCATCTGCTATGTCCTTGAGAAACCTCTGGGTTGGCAGTTCCCTTGGGAGGCTACGTGGATGTAAGCCACTCTGTGTCTCCCCTGCCTCCTAAGGTGGGGGCAAATCTCCCCCCCCCCAAGCTGGGGCAGATCCAGGTCCCCCGCCCATATTTCCACATGGGGATTTCTCACCCACACAGACATGCAGGTCACCGCCTGCTGTCCAATAACCAGTTGGATCCTTCCCAATGCCTGAAAATGTCTTCCAAGTTGTGCCGATTGAACATATAAAACTAGGTACCTAACAAAGCAATAACCATATCAACCTGTGAGCATAGAAAAGTAATGCAACCAGCTAGGGTGGGCAGGCAGGGAGACTTACGTCCAAGCCTCAGCTCGCCTTTCTTTTTAACTGTGCCGGTGGACCAGATGGAAAACCCTCTTCCTCAGGTCTGCTGGCAAGCATCCCCACGCCCTTTGCCCTGCGCCAGCCCAATCCCTGTAGGGGATGGTGTCGTCAAGCTACCGCAGGCCATCCCAGGGTTCCTTTGCTGCTCACCATGTGGTGGTGGCCATCTTTTCCCCGGCAGCCACCAACAGGATCCAGTAGATACTCCAGCCTCACCATAGGCCTGGGCAAGTCCGTGTCCTGACTATACTAAAAAATGGTGAACAAAAGTAACAACAACAACAATCCCCATTCAAAACATTAACGGAAAACAATCTATTTTAAAATCCCACTCAGATAAACAGACGCTGAGGAGAATCTTGCCTCTAGAGAAAGGTCTTTGCCTGCTTGTGGAAGGAAAATAAAGATGGGGCCATCCATTCATCCCCTTACATTTGCAGTCAATTGTACCAGTTGAGATTTCACACAAACCAATATCCCCCCCCCCAAATCCAACATCCATTTGTGACTTGTATGTTCTCTTGGGGGCGTGGGTGGGAATAACCTCTAAAGCATGAAAAATCCTATGCTGGATATTATCCAATTGAATATTCTCAGTGGAATTGACAGCAAAGACGTTTCCCCTAAAAGCTGGAGAAACTTTTAAAGAAATTGTCATAAGCAAAGATGAGAGCTCTTGTGCTTTCCCTTAGTTATGAGGTGGCTAGAGGGTGAGTGTATGCATCATTTCAGTCGCAGCCATTAGCTCCATGTTCTCTCAATTTCCCCCACACTTCTGTTGAAGCCCACAGAAAGATTTTATAAGATAAATTGTCCCACAGGGATTTTTTTCAGATCAAAAAGCATGGACAGCTGGGTAAGGTGTAGACTGATCTGATGTATAAAAGGTAAAGGTAAAGGTTCCCCTTGACATTTTTAGTCCAGTCGTGTCCGACTCTAGGAGCGGTGCTCATTCCATTTTCAAATCGTAGAGCCAGCGCTTGTCTGAAGACAGTTTCCGTTACCATGTGGCCAGCGCGACTAGGGAACGCCATTTTACCTTCCCACCGAGGTGGTACCTATTTATCTACTCGCATTTGCATGGTTTCGAACTGCTAGGTTGGTGAGGAGCTGGGACAAGTGACGGGAGCTCACTCCGTCATGTGGATTCGATCTTACAACTTCTGGTCTTCTGACCCTGCAGCACAGGCTTCTGCGGTTTAGCCCACAGCGCCACCATGTCCCTGAATGTATAGATCTGATGTACAGTGGAAAGAAAAAGAAATGCAGCACCTTTGCCTCTCTTGCAATGGGAGCCTCTTTTGTGGGAATAAATAAGTGTCTTGAGGGACAGATTTTAGCACTGGAGTATGTTCACCACCTTCCTTTAGCAAGATGTAACTCTTCCCTTCTGCCTGCGACACAATTTACAGAGAAGGAACTGCAATATATTTTTTTTCAATGGAGACAAAGTGTGTCTACATTGATCCTTTAAAAATCTAGCGATAAGCAAGCCTGGGGAATATGCTAAGCTGGGGAAGGTGTTGAGACAAAATTTTTCAAAAGACATTTCCCTGCATTTTTCTTTCTCCCCACCCCCACCCTCCTTTTTTTTCTGCCACCCTCACGTTCTAGAATGAAACTGCATAGAGGATATTGTGGAGGAAGCAAGATGGTGGCCAGGCTGCCAGTATAATTGTGGTGGCAGGAGTAAAAAAAAACAACAAAATTGTTTGGGGAAATAGAATGAAGCTGCAGTTCAACCACTGCTAATAGTGAGAATCATTTCTTAGAAACTCTGGATTATTTTCTATCCCCCTGGATAGTTCCCATAGTTTCTCTACTCACAAATTGGCAGACAAATTCAAAAGGCAGCTAAAATGAAAACAACTGCTGGTAAGATTAACTGGCATATCAGAGTCCTGAGGTATTGTGGTCCTGTGTGGGACATGTGTGCATCCTTGCAGCATTTCCATGACACATTTTGCATTTTCAATTATCTAAGAAAACAAAAACCTTCTGGTTTATAATGTGGGATGTTGCACTTCTGTATCCATGATTCAAAACAGCAGGAAGTGGCCCAATATTACAGTTTTTCCTAAGGTAGTCAATCAGGGAGCATTGTTTAGATAAGTGTCTTCACCTTCCTGATGCTTCTTGGTGCCCACTGTGGTATTATCTGCTGCTTTTCCTGACCTGCAGAATCTGCCCTAATGGAACCTTTATTATTATTATTATTATTATTATTATTATTATTATTATTATTATTATTATTATTATTATTATTATTATTATTATTATTATTATTATTATTATTATTATTATTATTATTATTATTATTATTATTATTATTATTCTTCACCCATCTCCCAAAGGAACAAACCAAGTGCAGCCATATAAGAATTCCCAACTGTCTGATAGAGCTGAAACCCTTTCTGGAACCAGAATATATGTAGTTGACCACAGTGGTGAGCACATAATACTGCCCATTTGTGAGTTTAGATACATGTTTAGATACATAGTATGCTGAACAAAGAGTTGCCTTAAATCATCACAGCTTTGCCTTTTCTATTTTTTTCCCCCTGGGCTATAGAGGGCAGAATCCAATTCTGTTTGTCCTGAAGTTTCCATCTTTCTAAAGGGTGGGAACAAATTTCTTGTGCATAAATTACTGGGGAAATAAGATAAGGTCTATTTCACAGGATAACTTGTGGGTTTCCCAGAGTTATTGGGTAAACAGAGAACAGGCGTTCTCTGATAAAACACATTCTCTGATAAAACAGTGATCTGGAAAGTCCCCTTCCATCACTGTTGCATTTTCAGTGTACATTGTACACATATGTTCTATACATGCCTTGATCTACAGCTTGTAGATGAATGAGTGATAACTGTGCATTTGAGTGATGTGAGGATTCAGCAACTCCTGAATTTTGTGTTTGATCTGTGAGGGCTGATAGAAGCTAATTATCAGTCACCATTATCAGTTAATGAACATGTGCAGGTAAACAGGCCTTTGAAAAATTAAACACCATCTTTTCAACTTCCTTCATTTTCTAGACTTAACAGATTTTTTATTAATTTTTCTGTGCAATACTGATTTCATTTTGCTTGTTTCACCCAAGGTGTACACAATTTGCAATAATATTTATGATCTGCAAAGCTGAGTTTGCATGCCTACCAGGTCTTAATATCCCTGGCTTTCCTCCTCCATCCCAAATTTCAAGCTGACCACAAATGTAGGAAGTTTAGAATGTAATCATTTGCCATTAAGTCCCACTGTATAAAAGGGACGTAGTGGCGCTGCGGCCTAAACCGCAGAAGCCTGTGCTGCAGGGTCAGAAGACCAGCAGTCATAAGATCAAATCCACACAACGGAGTGAGCGCCCGTCGCTTGTCCCAGCTCCCGCCAACCTAGCGGTTCGAAAGCATATAAATGCGAGTAGATAAATAGGGACCACCTTGGTGGGAAGATAACAGCGTTCCGTGTCTAGTCGCACTGGCCATGTGACCACGGAAGATTGTCTTCGGACAAAACGCTGGCTCTATGGCTTGGAAACGGGGATGAGCACCGCCCCCTAGAGTCGAACACGACTGGACAAAAATTGTCAAAGGGAACCTTTACCTTTACCCACTGTATAAGATTGCATTCTTTGTCTACACTGGACCAGAATTTGCCTTGATGGTCTCAGGTTGTTTAGGCTTGCTCTCATGTACTGTATTAGATATACAAGTTTATGCTGCATGTGATTCACTTTGCATCTATACTGTGTAAGACCCTTCTAGTGCCCAAATATTCTAATAGTAATTTTGTGTACTAATTTTGTGCATGAACTGCATCATTGCATAATTTTCTGCAGTAGTCTGCAAATTGGATTCCATAAAGTTAGATAAAGTTTAATTAAAATGTTTAATTCACTGAGAGAAGTCACTTGAGATATATGTGGCATCTGTTTGCCATTACCATTTGATCATTATTAATTGTATTTATAGAATGTGTAATCTTAATAGCAGCACACATGTGGGCGGGGACCTAGTTTTAAATGAGTGCGAGCAGGAGCTCTAAGCCCTTTTCCTGAGGAGGAAGCTGAGGCAGAAGGTGAGCTGTGTTTGGGAGCATATCTTATTTGGTGAGGGATTTTTTTCTAGGCTGACCATTGCTATCCCTGACTGCATGTTTTGAGGGGGTGGGGGTTTAGCTTTAAATGAGTGTGAGCAGGAACTCTAAACCCTTTTCCTAATTCTCTAATTCTATTTTTTAAATGTAATCTGGTAAATAGGAAAGCCGAATAGCATTGCACCTGGGGGACAGGAAAGTCTTAGGGGTCAGACCATACTTCTGCACTATTAGAGAGCAGGCCGGGTAGGTTCATCAGCCTTGGAAGGCAGCCCATCTAGGAGAAGGAAAACTCCTTTCAAATCTCCACTGCCTTGTGCTTCAGGAGTTAACCTCGAGGCAAAATCCAGAGCTGGAGTCCCGGAGGCAGTTCGTGTCGTTCTGGCAACTCCTGCGACGTCGCTGGAACCAGTTTTGTTGGCTCTAGCCTTTCCATTGGACTAATTCAGCAACATGGAGAGGGGGATTTTGCTGCTTGGTAACAGCCTATTCTCCATATTATTTTACCCAGGCTTCATGCTCTGGAGAAGACACTCTCCAAGTCCTCCATACAGAGCATGTTACCATAGTCTGTCGAGACTGAAGGATGCCTTAAAAAAAACCATGTGGGCTAAACAATTGATATGCTTCTTCTCTCTAGTCTTTTGTGATTTGGGAGATGATCAATTTTGTTCATAATATGCTTTAGTTTCAAATATATTTCCTGAGCCAAGACAGGCAATATGGACTTTTAGGACTCAGTCACTTCACACATGAGTGTACAAGGAAAAGAGAGAGAGAAAGAGAGAGAGAGAGAGAGAGAGAGAGAGAGAGAGAGAGAGAGAGAGAGAGAGAGAGAAACAAATATAGACCTTTCCACCTACCTGACACAACAAACCATTTCTTGAAAGGTGCTGTAAAAACTGAGAAAATGGATGACAAAATTTAGTCCCAGCAAAGTCAATGAGAGAACAATATGCACCTGTCAAATGGTTAGAGACCATTTATCAAACTTTAAACACCTCCAAGTAAGACCTCTCTTACAGTTTTTAATCTCAGAAACAGCCATCTTCAAATTCAGCTTTCTCAGACCATGAAGTTTTAGCTCAATAGACAGAGTATAAACCACAGAACCCTGCTTCAGGTTTCTCTTCTCTGCTTAGTGGTGGAATGGGATTTATTTGCTCCAGAAATACATAGAGCTCCTCCTGTGGTACATTAGTCTCTCTCTTTCTCTCTCTCTCTCTCTCTCTCTCTGTAAATGTATATATGGAGAGAGAGCAAGAAAAATATCTTCATAATGTTCATAAGGAAAACTGTTCTTGTGTTAAGTGCTATAACAGTCTTTAGCAGAGGACTACTCTGTTCATCTGTTTCTGCCATGTGTCTGTCAGAATGTGTTTGTTATTATATATGTCCTTATGCTAAATATTTCCAACTGTATAAAAGCATGTATTATGCACTTGCAAAAGGTTAAAAAGAAAGGTCAAGAACTGCCTCAGTTCTTTTCATACAAAAGAGACTAAAGGCAGCGGAGAGGGAGGGATTACTACAAAACCTCATAATTCCTTTTATACTTTACATCAAGAGGAACTGTTGCAGTGACCAAGTTTCTCTCCAGATACCATTTGGGTAGCATCTCTGGTTCAAAATAGATTTTTTCCATTCTTGACATAAATCTCCCTGTTCTGTTTTGTGCATTTTTTCAATTCATTTCAACTGCCAGACAAAGACTTTTTTTTTAAGCTCAGTGGCACGGTGTTCCCATGGGCAGTGCCAATAGCACAGCTTTACTCATGGTGATAAACTTAGTGCCCTTATATGTGGTAAGTATTGTGTGTGTGTGTGTGTGTGTGTGTGTGTGTGTGTGTGTGTGTGTGTGTGTGTGTGTGTGTGTGTGTGTGTGTGTGTATACACCACATACTTATGTGGGCCATGCACTCTTGACTAGAGATACTTGTTAAGTAGTGTTTGGCTTCTCACTTCATTCCCCAGGTTTTAGCCTGAGTAATATTATGCCCTTGAGATATCTATATTATTGGGTGCAATGGATTTTTAAAATTAGTGCTTTTCCATTATGCTATTTTCACAGTTTTGTACTGCAATTTAATATGTAGTATAAGAGAGTAGGCCATCTAATGCTGCTGTAGATCTTTCCCCTAAAATGGAAACTTGAAATGATGGCCTTGCTGATGGCTCATGGCCATTGTAGCAGCTACATGGGACACTCACACAAATCAGAACATTTTCTTCTAGGAGACTTGTGTGCAGGAGTATTCTTAGGTAAACAGGCCTTTATTCTCCATGAGAATTTTGATAAATGCTAGACCTCTTACAGTATTCTGGTTTTGTACTTTTGCAAAATTAGTTAATAAAGGGAATATGTTCTAAATAGTTGTTCATCAGAGTTAATATGTGATTAGTGACAAATTACATTCAGAAGTTTTCCTGTATATGGCAAGGGGGGAGAGATACCATTTGATATATTTTAAATAAAGCAGATTTATTTCAGTTTCTCCAGATTAGCCACATTTCAGTGAATCACTGAAGATTCTTACAGGTCAAGATGTGTCGCAGTCCATATCTACTTTTCTGGGGATTAGCTCTGACTATGAATATACACTGCAGGTAGATTTAGCACCCTCCACCAACTTTTTTTTGAGAGCAGTAAGATTTTTATTACATGTAATTTTGACATATCCTTTGCTTTAACTGGCCTTGGATGAGATTACTGTCAAAAATAGACAAGCTGCACTATGTAATAGTGGTGTGAGAAGCTGGGGGTCTGGGAGGGATAATAAAGGTAATACTGATTACTAGTATTCTGTACTGATCTGGCATCAGAGAGATAATACTTCTGATAATAAATGCCAGCATTTTTCTTTTCCTTTTTCCTCTTTCCCTTTTTGTACTACACAACAGAGAAAAGTAGCTATCTGTGAACTTCTGACAAGCAAGCCTGAATTTGTATACCTTTGCAAACATGTAGTGGCTCTTAGATGTGATGCATTTTAGATAAAACTAGTATATGCTGACACAAAATTAAGGATAATCAAGTTGTTCCAAATGGCTTGTGCAAAGATACAAGGAACTACCTTAAGTCCATTTCACAGACGGTGAAAACCAGGGTTTGACATTTCAGGTGTATGATTCACTATGAAGCTGTGCAAATTAGGGCTCCCTGGGAAGTACTGTATACTGGTTTGATACAAATTTGGAAAAGTGACCATCTAAGTTAACACATATTAATGAGATGTATACACTGCAGTGTAATCTGTTACCCCACTACCATGTCTTCAGTTTATCAGCTGTTCCTGAAATCACTGAATCAAAGCTGCAAAGAATATAATTTTGGGACTTATAGACTAACTGTATTTTAATAGAGTTGAAATTCACTACCTACAGCACCCCATTCTCATTGTCTGCATATAGTCCAAGAACTTACCCTGGAAACCTTTATGAAGGAAAACTCGGGAGAAATATGCTACCGCTTGCTTAGTTTTGTGTGCTCATTTTTGTTACCTGTTTTTATGACTATGGGCATTCCAGGTTAGTCACCTCTAGAAATAATTCAGTTGAAGTCTATTATGCTCATATATTCAGAATATTCAACAACGCATGCTGTGATTAAAGAGTCTTAGTACTGTAGACCTGGTTTAAGCTGGGTCTTTAGGATTGTGCCATCAAGGCACAAAGAGAGACGAGAGGGATGAAGTTTTTGAACTGTGAAGCATGGGTAAGGAATTTCAACATTGTTTCATTTGTAGCCTTACATTAGAAATATTATACTTGTGGTCTAGCTCTTGTATGGTGACTTGGCAGAGACCTGATCTTTCATGTTTTTGCACGCCTAAGAAAGCAGTGAGAAGAGGATGCACTATGTGAACTAACATGCATGACTAAATAGCAGTTTTTTTCCCTTGTTGGGAGTAAAGTAGGTTGGATCTAGTGGAATCATTACATTGATAGAACTACTTTTGTTAGTGGGACTTAAAAGAGGGCACACACCACATCCTATGTCTCATTGAGTTTCAAAAGAGGTAAAATGTGTAATTTGTCAATGCAGGATAGCAAACTCCAATTAAGCAAATAACTGTTTTGAGATTACATTGAGTAAAAAAAAAATCCTGCCAAAATGGACAAATATAACATTCATTTACTTTCAAGATACATTAGTGCTCTTTTCTTTTGTTGTCCTCTAATATTTTCCCATAGTGCACTGTTGATCCTGTATATCACAATGTAACAATTGAAATACTTTATTTGTGTAAAATTTTGTGAATACAATTGTTTGTTTTGATTTAGTTCAAGATAGGAAACATTAGGCATGCTTAATGAATCTAAATTAGGCATTACAGTTACATGTCAAAGCAGACAGGGTTATGTTAATGATAGATTGACCCACCAGAAGGTGAACTGAAATTTTCTGATGAAATTGCCATCAAAGTTCATTTCATTGCTTCGATCTGGGAAGTTTACAGTTTTAAGTCCTTTAGTGCCATCTTGTGGTCTGTATAACAATTTTTAGGGTTTTTTGGGGGGAAGAGGAAGAAAATGGTTTTAAGAACATTGAGGTATGAAACATCTGTAATATAAGACGTGGCACCAAATTACAATGCAGTCTTTGAACATATAGGAGATCAAGATGGTGGGTCACATGCAAATGCAGAAATCAATAGGAATCTGCTAGGACTACAGTTTTTCTGCACTGTCCATGAAGGAGATGTCCTTAGCCTGAGGAAGTGAATTTAATCTACAAAGGCTTTCAATTTGTTTAAATTTTTAGTGCTCCAGTAAAAGGAACTACCCACTCATGCATTTGTGTGATCTTGGGGACCACACAGCCTTTTCCTTGCTCCTGCTTGGACTAAAAGAGATGTTTATTTATTATATATATCCTGTCTTTTTTGGGGGAGGGACCACACTCCAGGGAGCTAGTGGTAATGAAATTCAGATAAAAATAAATATAATTAGCAAAACAAACAAAACATAATAAAACAAAACAGGAATACTTTGGTTAGAAAAACCCAACAACCTCAAACCAGTTAGCACTCCTTTCAGTATAATCCGGTTTAAATGTCAAAGACCTGTTTGAAAAAAAGGTCTTTTTGCGACCAACAGAGATGGAATAAGCCATAGTATGCCTTTCCAGCATGTTTCAGAGCCTAGGAAGGCCTGCCCTCCAAATGTGCCTCTGATGGTGGTGTGACTGAGAGGTCTTTTCAAATGTTCACAAAACCTGGACTGCCTCACATGGAAAAATAGAGTTTTCTTTGTCTGAAATAATGCACTATGAATTGTGGCCAACACTAAATGAGTAGCCAGTGAAAGTGCCCTTACAAAGGGAGTTGCAGGCTCCCTGTCATTAGCCTCAGGCTACACCATTTTGGATCAGCTCATACAGTATTTTCACACTCTGGTGGATGGTTTCCAAGTATGATGCAACTTAACTTTACATATCAAGAGAGCCAATATTCTCTGGACATAATTGGTGCACTAGCATTAACAGTGCAGACACATCCTTAACCACCACTGAAACCTGGACATCTAGGTTCAAGGCCAAATACAAGAATATACTCTCTATATATTTGATGTTAGTCTTTGATCACAAGCTAAATATGAACCAACAGATTGATGTGGCTACAAGAAGGGCAAATGCTATTTTAGGCTGCATTAATAGAAGTATAGTTTCCAAATCCCGCGAGGTGCTAGTCCCCTTCTATTCAGCACTGATTAGGCCTCACCTTGAGTATTGTGTCCAGTTCTGGACTTCTAGAAGGATGCTAACAAATTGGAACAAGTTCAGTGGAGGGCAACAAGGATGATCAGGCAGCTGGAAACCAAACCTTATGAGGAAAGGCTGAAAGAACTGGGCATGTTTAGCATTGAGAAAAGAAGACTGAGGGGTGATATGATAGTACTTTTCAAGTATTTGGAAGGCTGTCATACAGAGGAGGGACAAGATCCGTTCTCAATCATCCCAGAGTGCAGGACACACAACAATGGGCTCAAGTTAAAGGAAACCAGATTTAAGTTAAATACAGTGGTGCCTCGCACAGCGAGGGTTAATCCGTTCTGGATTAACCCTCGCTGTGTGAAAACATCGCTGTACGGATCAAAAAAAGCCATTGGAACGCATTAAACTTTAATGCGTTCCAATAGCAGCTTTACTCACCGTACAGCGATGTTTCTCCGATGGCCGGCAGCCATTTTTGCGCCCTCCCCTCGCTTAACGAGGGTGCAAAAACGCTGCACACGGCCATTTTGGGGCTTCCGGTGGCCATTTTGAAGCCACTGAACAGCTGATCAGTCGCAAAGCGAAGGTTGGTAAGCGAACCGCTTACTGACCTTCGCTCTGCGATTTTGAGCCATAAGGGCCGTCAGTGTGCGATCGCATTTGCGATCGCTAGAACAGCCCCGTTGTGCGGATTCGTCGTTCTGCGGTGCACTCATTGTGCGAAGCACCACTGTATCAGGAAAAACATCCTAACTGTTAGAGCAGTACAACAGTGGAACTATTTACCTCAAGAGTTGGTGAGTGCTCCAACAGTGGAGGCATTCAAGAAAATCTTAGATAATCACCTGGCAGATATGTTTTGATTGTATTCCTGCATTGAGAAGGAGGTTGAACTTGATGGCCTTTTAGGCCCCTTCCAATTTCATTTTTCTATGATTTACTAGCAGTACCAACTACTGTATTCAGCTCCTAAGGATCCTTGTGAATACTAAAACAAGAAATAATACATCTTTATGTATAAAGCAATCAAGTGAATAAAATTTCTTCTAACAGTTTCACCTATGTGTCAAAGAGATACTCTAGGGCAATGTCTATGGCATCAAACAGATAAGGAAAACACCATGACTGGATTATGTACCATTGGTATTTTAGGAACATGCAAACCAGAGTACTGGAGATGTTAGGCTACCAGTCCATTTCCACGCCCAATTCAAAGTTCTGGTCATTACCTATAGAGCCCTATACAGCTTGGATCCAGGCTACCTGAAGGACCATATCTCCCTATATGTACTGTACCTTCTCGGCAATTAAGATCAGCAGAGGAGACCCCCCTCTCTATCCCATTGCCAGCACAAGCACAGCTGATGGGGACATGGGAGAGGGCCTTCTCTGTGGCAGCTCCTAGGCTATGGAATGCTCTCCTTCAGGAGATCAGGATGGCCCCTTCCCTGTTATCCTTCTGAAAAAAGCTAAAGGCCCATCTCTTCAGGAAGGTTTTTAACAATTAAAACTGAATCCCTGAACCCTATTTCAGCAAATAATTTTATTCTTTTCCATGTTTTAATATTTTAATTTTTAAAATCATATATTGTTTAATTTATCTTTTAATATTTAACTTATAGCATTTTTAAATTATGTGAATTTTAATGTTGTGAGCCGCTTTGGGTCCCTTGTTGGGGGAAATGTGACATATAAATAAAACTAAAACTAAAATTAAAGATCGAAAGGAATAGGTGAGATATTGGGTTTTAACTTGGATGATCTGAAAGAGGAATTAAGAAGAAAATATAGGCGGATGTAAAAAAGTAAGAGTACTTGAGTACTTAAATATAAGATTTAGGTAAATTGTATCAAGATATTTAGAAATAAGCCATTAATAAGATTTTAAAATATTTTTAAAAGCTGGATTTAAAAAAAAATCTTGCATGAAAAGGATTTCAGTGGCTAAAATGAATATAATGGCTAAATTTAACAGAATAGCGTTGTCACACAGATGGCAGAAAATGAAAAAAAAACAGTTCATATTGGTTGGCAGGAAGCAGACAATATTTTCAAACTTTACAGAAAACATGTCGTGGACTAGTATCCTGCATAGAAGTCAGCACACAACCAACTTGTTTGAAAGTAGTATGAGGTGTGTATTGCAGCTGTTATGTTTTGATGGCCTTTCTTGCTGATATACTTTGGACATGTAGAAATAAATGGGTTGAAATACTGTGCCCTGAGTGTAGCTTTCTGAAAGGAAGGTGTGCTTAATGAAGCATTACTTTAAATGATATGCATATCTGAACTGTGTAAAGTACTCAAATCTCTTCTGTATTGCTGAGGCTAGAAAAGGGAGAACCAAGTTTAACTTTTTTTAAAAAAAAATGATATATAAGGTCTTTTGGGCAATAGTTGGCTGCTAGTGGTACAGGGCAACTCTATATGACTCTTGAGAGAAAGTCTAAGTATCTGCTGAATGGAAAAATATAGGAAATTCTCTTGCAGAAATATCAGAAGGCTATAGCTGCTGATTCCCTCCCCTACTAATATTACAGTTGACTGCTTGGCCAGGGGGTACATATACAGACAGAGCTAAACCAATATTAACATGTGATGCTTACTACTAAATGTAACATAATGTAACATCTGGCATTTCAATTTAAAGTGAGATTTTCAATTTAGGGTTTACATTTTCCCAATCCACTGCATTTATTTTGACAAATACAAACTTTGTTCCTCCATATATTCTGCATTTTGTTCTTCTTCTGCTGCTGCTGCTGTTGCTGTTATGATGACGACTACTACTACTACTACTACTACTACTACTACTACTACTACTACTATTTCCCCATCTAATATTGGTTGTGATATGCAGGAGTTGAAAATAGGGTTAATAGGTTGTTATTAGTTGTAACATGCAGTAGATCTTTTGATGGAATCAATGTTCTTCCTCTTCCACTCTAAGCCTAACATTGACAAGAACTCTTACTTTGATTTGTTCTGTATTAAAACAGTTGCCTCAATTTTGAAGTAAAGGTATTTATTTTATTTTACTTACATCTATATCCTACTTTTCCTCAGTGAGCTGAGAGCTTAGCACATGGGCCTTCTTTCCCTCTCTTTTCTCTATAATAACTATAAAAGTGTATCAGGTTAAACGAGTGTGATGGACCCAAGGTCACCTAGTGAATTCAATGGCTGGTGGAGATTTAGCTCCAGGTCTCTTAGGCTCAGCCCTCCTTTATAACCACTGTATCGTACTGCCATCACTTGGTTGGTGTGGAGGGAAAATAATGTTCAGGGCTTCATAATATTCCACAAAAGCTTACATTAAAATATAGCAATTATTCTTTAAAGTGCCATACTTTTTTTTTTGCTTTTGTTTTGTTTTGTGTTTCTTGTTAAAATAATTGGAGTTTGTACTAAATTTCTGCTTTCCATCATAGCCATTTTACAAATGTTTGAGTTACAAATGGGACCTACCTCTAACCCAGAGCAGGTGAAGCAGCAATACTTCCATACCCCAGTATTTCATTCCTTCTGCTTACTGTGTGCTGGAACAATACCTATGCATTAACATTTGATTCTCATGTTTTGGTTGTCGAGTGTAAACCCTCCCATCTTCAAATTTCTGTAGTAATTAGTTTGACAGTAGTTCTATTCAGGTATTGTGCTAAAATGTCTCAATCCATTCCATTTATAAAGCTCATCTAGATTGGCAGTTGAATCTTGTTCATTTATTTCCTAAACTATTTCTAACCCATCTTAACTCAGTAGATTTCAGGGTAGGGTGCAACCAATAAAGACAATCCCAAACAATCTAAACAATCCCTGTCTGTGAAGCTAGAGTTTGGGAGTTCAATTCTCCACTGTGTCTCTTTGAGAGGGGCTGGATTTGATGATCCATAGTATCCCTTTCAGCTCTGCAGTTGAAACATTGTTGTTGTTGTTGTTGTTGTTGTTGTTGTTGTTGTTGTTGTTGTTGTTATAAGACAGTTTGTTTCCACTCTGGTGATGGGAAAATATTTTCTACCTCATTTGAGAAGAACAGGCTGGCTTAGGTCTAGGGCTGTCACTGCTATATAATCAAAAAAGAGGGCAGACATCACAAGAAAAAGAAGGACATGAGGGACAAGGAACAGGAAAAAGGAGGACATTTTTGCATTAAATTAGTGTATGCTAATTAAAACTAATATATATAAATATCACAATTAGACATTCATATAATTTAAGAGGAAGTATACTACTGCCAACCATATTATGCAAGATTGTAACCAGGTAACCACCTAGGGACACAGATAAAGATGGGATATAAAGCAGATAAGCAAATAAGACATAATGATTATCTGAAAAGCCCTATGCCTTGTACTTTCTACAGCATACAGAAAATTAATACATACTGTACAAAGAAAATGAACAGACGTCACTCTAGTTTTGTTGAAATATCTAGGTAGGCAACAACCAGTTATTTCAAAGGAATGGTTTGAACAAAACTAATGAATAAAACAATGCTTCCAGAATGTCCATTCCTGGGACTTAACTTGCATCTGAAGTTCATATGGAACTGACATGTCATGTTGTCTCCTTTCTGCCATGTATCAATAGTTGTATTTGTGTGTGTGTTTTGTGTCTTACAAAATGACCCCACCTTTAAAAATGAGAGAAAGTTGATTCAATGCATTTATCACTCAAATCCTCTATATTCTCTGCTTGGCCAGGAAAACTCACAAGTCACCAAAAAGGAGGATGGATCTTCAAATGGATGGCTTTCCTTCTTAAAGGAGCATGTATGGCCACTGTAATTAGGACACACATGACAAATTGTCTGGACTGCAAGGTTCTGTCTGCCAACGGAGGGACAGTCATAGGACTGCTACTGCTGTCTTTTCTACCTCACCCAAGATTTGCCATTTGAATTGACTGCCTCACTGTGCCTACTGGTAGAGAAGGCCTTGCCTACATGGGTTATTGTTTACTGCTCAGACCTCCTGTATTAGTCCCTGGTTGCAGGGAGGCATTGACCATTCCCCTTAGTCAATCATTCAGGTTTCCTTGGCTGTTATTATGAGCCATGAAGGACAACGATCCAACATACATGTGGTGGATCTTAATTCTCCTAGTATATCAGATGTATGGCCTCACATTTTGGT